>NC_069659.1:160828333-161131363 GCF_027244095.1 Hemicordylus capensis | reverse complement strand
TAAACATGGTTGATGGTGACATGACACAAAGAGGTGATGCCACAAATAAGAACAAAGTATTTCCATTTTACTTCAATACAGCCAGTGCTGGGATTCAATCAACCATGTATGCACCGGGGCTTTTCAGCCTCTCTCTTCCAGGCACAGCCTCTTAACAAGCCACCCTCAAAGGTCAAGAGACCATCTTTATGGGTCTTCCATGAGGAACAAGGAGCTGTTTGGTAGCCAAATAGTTACCATCTTTGTGCTGCAGCATTACTTTGTACACATGAACAGGCTTCCTTCAAGGCCTTCCTTCCTTGAGCCATAGGTTTATTTGGTTTGTTTTTACTTTTCTCTTCCATTGCTTATGATTTTCATTGCCATTTGGGAATAGAAAAAAGATGAATATTGCAAGGCTTAATATGAGGGAATAAATTGTACAGTGTACTGTAACACCATTCTGAATCAACTTGTTTATAATGTCATATGATATACATATTTTAATGATTAAGAAATGTATCTTGTTTGAAGCAGTTTTTTTAGGTTGGCTGACTTAAATGAAAATGTTCTAACTATGCCCAGTGCTGTTCTGTATTCCACCAAATTTGACATGCATTTACTTGTCCACAGATGATCTAAGCTTTCTTTTTAAATTCATACACACATTAGTCCTGGTCCACCCCCACTAGTTTATCTGTTTGTAAGAAATTGGGAAGGAAATTGTATTTTAATGCATCTGCCCACAAGAACCATTATTACAGCAGCTTTGAGAGTGAAGACACAGCATAATTGACATTAGACGGGCACTGAAGAGTCTTTCTCTTGGGTATGGAGAAAATAAAGCGATTAAATTGCTATTTTTTATTAAAACAGGACAATAAAGAGAGGGAGACAGCAATTCAATGAAAACTGAGGCAAAATTGAGAAGAATGAGATAAAATTAGCATATAGCTCCTTTCTGTTCTAGATATATGCATTTACAGAAACACTGGAGACACTGTGCAATTAAAATCTAATGTATACCAAACAAAAAACAGATATTTTATAAAATTCCATCCCAAAGCTAATCTTCAGGGTAGACATAGGAAAAATAGTGTACAATTATATGGTGAATATAAAGAACAACACCTAATGGCGCAGCGGGAAAGTAACCTGCCTAGGGAGCAAGAGGTTGCTGGTTTGAATCCCCGCTGGTGTGTATCCCAGACTATGGGAAACACCTATATTGGGCAGCAGAGATATAGAAACATGCTGAAAGGCATCATCTCATACTGTGCTAGAGATGGCAATGGTAAACTCCTCCTGTATTCTAACAAAAAACAACAACAGGGCTCTGTGGTTGCCAAGAGTCGACACCGACTCGATGGCACAACTTTACTCTTATGTACCATAAAGTTACATTTATTTATTTATTCGATTTTTATACTGCCCTTCCAAAATGGCTCAGGATGGTTTACAATTAAAACAGAAACCTTTAAAATAACAGAATAACGGTTTACAATTAAAACAGAAATATAAATATAACAATTAAAACATCTTTAAAAACAAACTATCAGAACAATTAAAACCCTGAAAACCAGGTTAGCATTAAAACAATTAACACTAATTAAAAACCCTGAAAGGCCAGGCCAATGAGATGGGTTTTAAGGGCTCTCTTGAAGATCAGTAAGGATTTAAGTTGTGAATTTCCGCTGGGAGTGGATTTCAGCCCGGGAGCAGCTACAGAGAAGGCCCGCCTCTGAGTCACCACCTATTGAACCGGTGGTAACTGAAGATGGACCTACTCAGATGACCTTAACATGCGGTGGGGATCACACAGAAGAAGGTGCTCTCTAAGATATCTTGGACCCAAGCTGTTCAGGGCTTTAAAGGTAATAACCAGCACTTTGTATTTTGCCCGGAAACATACCGGCAGCCAGTGTAACTGTTTCAAAACAGGCATGATAATATGGTCTCTCCGGGTTGCCCCAGAGACCAATCTGGCTGCCGCATTCTGAACTAACTGAAGGTTCCGGACTACGTACAAAGGCAGCCCCACGTAGAGCAATAGTCGAGCCAGGAGGTTACCACGCATTGCAATAGTCGAGCCAGGAGGTTACCAGCTGATGGACCACTGTTTTGAGGTCATCCTCTTCAAGGAATGAGCACAGCTGTCAAATCAGCCAAAGCTGATAAAGAGCACTCCTGGCTATAGCCCCCACCCCCCGAGATACTAGGGTGAGGCCTGGATCCAGGAGTACTCCCAAGCTGCACACCTGCTCCTTCTGGGGGAGTGTAACCCCATCCAGCACAGGAAGATCTAACTCACCCCTCAGGTTCTGAGCCCCCACAATGAGCACCTCTGTCTTGCTTGGATTCAGCTTCAATTTGTTATCCCTTATCCAGCCCATTACTGCCTGTAGGCAGGCATTTAGAGAATGAGTGCCATTTCCTGAAGATGAAAAGGAGAAGTAGATTAATGTGTCATCAGCACACTGATAACATCCAGCACCAAACCTCCTGATTACTTCACTCAGTGGTTTCGTGTAGATATTAAAAAGCATTGGTGACAGAATGGAGCCCTGAGGGACTCCATATAACAGCTCCTGTTTTGAGGAGCAACTGTCACCAAACTCCACCATCTGGAATCTACCTGAGAGATAGGAACAGAACCACTACAAGGCAGTGCCCCCTATCCCCAACTCCCCCAGGCAATCCAGAAAGATACCATGGTTGATGGAATCAAACGCCGCTGAGAGATCCAGAAGAACCAGCAGAGTCACACTGTCGATTCCCCGGTAAAGGCCGACCAAGGCTGTCTCAACCCCATAGCCAGCTCTAAAGCCAGGTTGAAATGGGTCTAGATAATCAGTTTCCTCCAAGACTGCCTGGAGCTGGTCGGACACCACCCTTTCAATCACCTTGCCCAACCAAGGGAGATTGGCCTGTAACTACCCATCGCTAAGGGGTCCAGGGAAGGCTTCTTTAAGAGTGGTCTAACCATTACCTCCTTCAGACAGGGGGGCATCCTACCCTCCCTCAGCGATGCATTTATGATATTAACTAGGCCACCTCCAACAATCTCCCTGCTAGATAGAAGCAGCCAAGTCGGGCAAGGATCCAGAGAACAGGTGGTAGGCTGCACCACCCCAAGCAGCTTGTCCACATCCTCAGGAGTCACAGATTGAAATCTAAGCCAATCTAAAAGTGCAAGAGGGATTACTGGACACCTCCTCCATAGACCTTTCAGAAATAGTGGAGTCCAAGTCAGCCCAAATACAGGAGATCTTATTCGCAAAGAACCCATTAAAAGCATCACAGCAGAGCAACTCCAGGGACTGATCGGAATAAAAGAAGCAGAAACCAAACTCCTCACAACCTCGGATAGCTCCGCCAAGTGGGAACCTGCAGCTGCAATGCGCGCAGACCAGAATCTCTTTTTCGCTGCGTGCACTGCCACCACATAAGTCCTCAAATGGGTCACATGCTGAATCCTGCCAGATTCAAACCGAGTTCTCCTCCACTTGCACTCTAGTTGCCTACCCAACCGCTTCAGCCCCCGCAGCTCCTCAGTATACCAAGGGGCAATTTTTGCAGCAGGTCGGAAGGGACGCTTAGGAGCAATCGTGTCTACTGCCCTGTTGAGTTCCCTATTCCAGGTTCCCACCAGGGCATCGACAGAATCACCGGCTGCACCAGCGTCAAAATCCTCCAAGGCCTTTTGAAATCCCACTGGGTCCAGCAGCCTTTTTGGACGGACCATCCTAATAGGTCCACCACCCCTGCAGGGGTGGATTGCAGCTGTGAGACCAACCTAAACCAGGTAATGGTCTGTCCATGACAATGGGGAAACCACTGGATCCCCCACCTACGCAACACCCCCCCACCCCGATCCGAACAATAGAGCAAATTGAGTGCATGGCTGGCAACATGAGTTGGTTCAGAAACTAATTGTGATAGGCCCATAGTTGTCATGGCCGCTATGAACTCCTGAGCCACACCAGACAAGGCAGCCCAAAGTGGATATTGAAGCCCCCAGCACCAAAAGTCTAGGAGACTCCAACACCAACTCCGTGACCAGCTCCGTCAGCTCAGTTAGGGAGTCAGCTGGGCAGTGGGGTGGACAGTAAACCAACAGAATCCCCAATCTATTCCTCATTCCTAGCCTCAAAAATATGCACTCAATATAAGTCAACTGTCTCACAGGGACCCTGGTAAGGGAAATTGTATTCTTATGGACCACAGCCACTCCAACTCCTTGCCCACTTCCCCTGGCCTGCTCCACAACAGAGTAACCTGGTGAGCCCACACAGGACCACTCGCCTCCCCCAACCAGGTCTCAGTTATACATGCCAGGTCAGCTCCCTCATCCACGATCAAATCATGGACAATTTCGGTCTTATTCTGAACTGACATGGCATTGCAGAGGAGCAAGGCCAAACTCTGTGGGTCATTGGAGCTGCCCCCTGAGGCCGAAGAGTTGACAGAGCAGTTGGAAGTGGAAACAGTTACTAAATTAGTGATTTCCCTTCCCCTGTAATGGCCTGCTGCTCTATCAGCACCAATTCTTCTATTCCCCACCACTACAGTAATAGCTGCCCCCAAACTGCCAGGCACACCCCCAGCACCATCCCACTCAAGAGAGCCAAAACACATATCTGCAAAAGGCCTGGCCCAACCCAACCCCACAGCCCCGAAGGCCCAGCCCCGAAGGCCGGCCACCTACAGGAGGCCTGATGGCCACACCAATGGCTACGCCTTTGGCAAGCCTCCTTGATTTTAGCTTGCAGGCCCCAAAAGCCACCCCTCTCATGAGCAGCTCCCAGGACAGGCAGCAGGTGGTAGAACTTCAGCAATCTGGGTGGCTGGCAACCAGCCAGCTGGAACCTGGCAGCCAACAAGCAGGCTGCACTCTGTCTGTGCTGGAATGTCCACAGGAGGCAGAGGGGCTAGATGGTGAGTCCCAGCAAGGCAGATAGAATGGCCCTGCTCCTCCTGTTACAGACTTGTACCTTGTACATAAGGTACAAGTCAGAGGGCAAAAGAATACATTCTTAAAATGGTACAGAGAATGCAAACATAATCTAATACGCATTATAGTGTGAACCACCCAGGGACATTTTTTTATGGGGAGGTATATAAATGTACTAAATAAATAAATGAGAATTATTCATATGCCCGCCAATTTGAGCCTACTCAGCTATTGAACCCAAGGTACAAGGTGAAGGGGGAATGGAAGCATGCTGGCCAGTAACATTCCCTGCAGTGCACCCAGGTAGACAAGGGATGCACTCAATAGCAAGTAGAGTACAGGTACAGGGAGTACACCACTTCCTACAGAGCACACTGGTGTGAGCAAGCTACAACTTGCCAAAGGAGCCTTCCAGCTTTCCCCGAGTATAGAGTTTGTAGAGACAGATGCTGTGCCAGAAGGAGTTTCTCCCCATGAATTAGAACACTGGCCATGCCATGTTCTAGATCAGGGATTCTCAATGTTGGGTCTCCAGATGTTATTGGACTTCAACTCCCATAATCCCCAACCAAAGGACACTGGGGCTGGGGATTATGGGAGTTGAAGTCCACTAACATCTGGGGACCCAACATTGAGAATCCCTGTTCTAGATCATGGAGATAAACTCTTCCAGGGTGCAATGTTTGCCTCTGTAGACAAATGCTTACTTGGGGAGAGCTAGAGACATAGCTGGAAACTGTCAGTGCTAGCACATTTTTTCATTACTCCTCTACCTGTGTGTACTGTACCTTGGTACAATAATGGCTAGGGCTATTTAGAAACAAGAATGTGCAATATATTTGAATCCACTTTCTAAGTTTCTGAAAACTACTCCTTTAGCTCCCAGCTCATCACCATAACATGGGAAATATGAGCTCTACAAATGTTCTTGCCATCCTTAAATCCTGGATACACCCTTTCATTGTAACACTAAAAGTGTAGCAGACATAGTGAGATGAACTACAGTATTTTAGCCCCAGAGGCAGAAACTTCAGATTGAGCCAGGCCCATGGCAGGAATATACCTCAAGAACAGTCTACTCCCACATGAAACTGCCTTTATATTAAAATCTTTCTCAGAGGCCTTTCTGCAAGTTCTCCCCCTCCCCCGCCCCGTTTGAAGTAAGGCAGGAAATAATTTGTGACACAGCCTTCTTTGTTGTGGCACTATATTTAGAATACTTTCTCCAGGAGGCTTGGTTTGTTAGAGTGCTGGACTAGGACCAAGGAGACCCGAGTTCAAATCTCCATTCAGCCATGATACTTGCTGGGTGACTCTGGGCCAGTCACTTCTCTCTCAGCCTAACCTAATTCACAGGGTTGTTGTGAGGAGAAACCTAAGTATGTAGTACACCGCTCTGGGCTCCTTGGAGGAAGAGCGGGATATAAAACGTAATCAATCAATCAATCAATCAATCAATAAAACTCAGCTAATAATTTCAGTTATTTTTATTCATTTCATTAATTTCAGTTATTTTTATTCATGCGAGTCTTTTTCTGTGTGTTTTAGTAGGCTTAAGATATCTGCTCTGTGTTTGGTATTCTGTTGCTCTGTTTTTGTGTTTTCATTCATGCTTGCTCTTTTAATAATTTTTGTAGAGAGCTTTTGAGATTTCACTTGTAAAACTGGAGAAACATATTTTGAAACGAGTACATATAATAATAAACTAAATATTTGATAACTTGCTGGCCATTAAAGGTACCTCAGAACTGACTGTCTGAGGTGGATGACTTCACCATGCCTAATGGTGGAGATAAGCGCTCATATTCACAAGGCAACAAGGATCTAAGAAACAAGGCAAGTAGGAGCACAATGGAATGTCAAGGACTGAAAGATTTTGAAAGGTCAAAAGAGGAAACTCTGACAAAGAATATGATCACTGTGTTAGATTGTGAACGTTTAGTGTAAAATAAGCAGGACTGTATTCATAGGTGAAACTTTTCAAAAAGGAAGGCCTGTTAGAAATAACCCCTTTTTGAAACCAAACTCTATGCTTGTGGGTCTTCCAAGCAGCACCTGAACCTTTTCAGGTCTGCAATGGAATCACCCCAAACCAAGCAGAAACAGTTATTTGGCAATGGAAGTGGGAGAAGGTTTTGACAGCAGTATCCTTCTCCCATCCAGAATGTCAATAACAAAAGTTTCCTTTTAACCAAGTCTCTGAGCAAGTCTCTGAGTAACCCAGGCAACTTGGGAACACACCTTACAGGGAAACCAAACTGGTTTGGTATGCATATCCTTTGGAGCCTTAGAAAATTATAAGGTCATCACCAGTAAAGATATCTCCCCCATCCAAGAGCTAAAACCCATTTTCCCTATGAAGTGATTAAATTGGACTTGAAGAGCAGAGACTCATGATCAGATTAATCTCACCAGTTGAGCCTCACATATAATGATATCAGTTTTCAGGCTATTCAACTTATCTGAGTTTTCCTTAGAAAAAATAGGTGGCCCCCGGAAGACAACAACAGTGAAATTAAAATTCTAGAAGATGGAAGGTGCTCAGCCCTCTCAAGCTTCACCCCAAAAGCTCAGTCTTTAGGATATAACCACCTGCCAACACGAGGCAAATCTGCAAGACAGGTAGCTATAGTACTGTTGCTCTATTCTTACTTTCCTCCCTCCCTCTTTCTCACTCCCATTTCAAAGTGCCCACAACTGTGTCCCCCCTGTCCCTCAGCACTAAATTTTAAATCTGTACTAAGAGCAACTCTGTGCCATTCTCAGAACATTAGCCCCCTAAGGGAAGATCATTGCCAGCAAATCTGCTGAGGCACTAAGCACTGGTTTTCACTTGTAAATCCCTAGTAAAACTCAGTGTTGCTTGTAAGAAATGTGTCCCTACTCTATTATGCCCTTCTAACGTCGATGTATCCTATCTATGGTCAGCTTTCCAGGTACCTCAGTGTATAATTTGGCTGCATGCAGGGTTGCACTAAGTTGAATTAAATTCCCCGCATTAAACAAAGCATAGTCATGAAGGGTGGTAACTAACTACTATACTTCAGAGCAAACCTAGTAATAGAATTATTGGTGGAGAAGGTGTGTGCAGCCATGGTAACACACCTGGAAAAGCTGATAAAAGGCCTGGGAGATATTTATAAGCTCCATTGTTTGTCACCTCATGGAACCAGAGATGCAACATTCCTAGCTGAGGAGAGCGAATGGTGAGAGATGTACAGAAATTCTATCCTTTTTCTTCAGTACCAGGGATAGGAAGCCAGGATCATTTAACTTCTGGTATGAAATGCATTTTAAACCATGTCTTATCTTCAAGTGTGTCAGGTTCATAAAGTGTTTATATGAGTTTGATTAGATAGACCTAATTATCTGTGGTGGTTCAATTCTGTCCTACAACTGCAGATAATGAAACTGTGTATAACGAGACACTGAGTGAATGTGAATCTTCTTTTTTGGGGGGGGGATTAGGTTCCTGGAGGTCATAAAAGCCAGAAAAAAGTTTTTAAAGGCAGAAATAGGAGCCAAAAAGCAGCATACCATGGTCTCCAGATCTCCAGCTGTCCAGCACCCCCACACACACCCAAACCATCCTTTCAGTCAATATTCCACAAAAAATCGTGGATTTTTTTTTTTTACAGACGAGTCACAAAATAGCTCTTTTCAGGAAAATGGTGGCTGAAAATCACCTTGGAGCTCATTTCCAGCCGCCTACGAACTGTGGATACACAGATTTTAATCCTTTTTAAAACCACATATACCGAGATTGGGTCTCCATTGCCCGACCGCAGATACACAAAACCACGGGTATTGGGATCGTGTATGATGAGGTCCACCTGTAATTACCAAGCACATACCCTGTTTTGTACATGGAGGCCTTAATCCAGCAGAAGGATTCATGTGTGGATAAATGAATACATGTTCAGTTTCAAGTATTTCAAGGACAGTATGTAAAATGTCTTTAAAAGGTAAGAATTTCTGTTAACTACTTGTAGTTTTGGATAGAAAAGGAAAGCTCTAAGAGCAACTAAATTAAATTTCTTCCTAACCTTAATTGACGAGAAAACAGATTGGAGAAGAAACTCCAAGGGACTCTTTCTAGTAATTAAGTCAGCCTAGCCTGATCGGCCTCTGTTTGCTCAGTTGCAGCTTTTATAGAGACATTAAAAAATAGATTTCATATCTGGGTCACAAACCCTTCAATGGGTTTGATTAGAGTGTCACATTACCACAGGAAGGAAGCATTACTACATGAATAAGAGTAAAAAATTTGTTGGAGGTAGAGTATCACATTCCTTCAGGATGAGTCTGATCGCACAGATCTGTTCACAAGTTATTTCTTCTTTGACTAAAAGGAAAACAATAATAATGTTCAAAAAAGTCCAGGTATGAACCATTCAAAACAAAATGTTAAGACAATTTTAAAAACTTTATTTTTAAAAATTTAAAAACAATTTTAAAAGCTTCCCTCCTGTTGAGACTTCCAGGGCAGCATACATGCTGATTTTATTGCTGCACCTGTAATTTTTGTGGGATTCTTAAAAACACAGTTTAATATTGAAAATGTGATTTTACACGCAGGGAGAAAAGTAAAAAGCATGCATGCTGCATAGGTTGGCACACACAAAGGATTTGCACTATGCACATTGAGTGAAAGAAGGGGAGAGCAACTGGCCCTATCCATCCCCAGCACAGCATCCCTCTATTTTTTAATTTTACATTTATATCCCATTCTTCCTCCAAGGAGCCCAGAGCGGTGTACTACATACTTGAGTTTCTCCTCACAACAACCCTGTGAAGTAGGTTAGGCTGCAAGAGAAGTGACTGGCCCAGAATCACCCAGCTAGTATCATGGCTGAATGGGGATTTGAACTCAGGTCTCCCTGGTCCTAGTCCAGCACTCTAACTACTACACCATGCTGGCTCCTTTCGTGGATGTTACTGGTGCCTATCTTACATTTCTTTTTTAGATTGTGAGTCCTTTGGGAGCAGCGAGCCATTTTCTTTATTTCTATCTATATGAACTGCTTTGGGAACCTTTGTTGAAAAGTGGTATATAAATGTTCCTCACATTCCCTGAGCCATTTTTGGAAGGGCAGTATAGAAATCAAATAAAGAAATAAAGGAATAAAAATAAATATTGGTAAGGGCATCTCTTAGAGACATTTTCTGCATTAAGGGCAGAATTAGGAAGGTGCCCATGCTGGAAATGACCCTCAGGTGGCTGAGGGGGGAAAGGCTTGATTAAATTAAGGCTCATGATGCTTCTTGTTCCTATTCAGTAGGGGTGTGCATTTTGGAATTTTCTTGTTTCGATTTGTATCCGAATCGAAACACCCCAATTTTGTTTTGTACCCCAATTTTCTGAGTCTGAATCAGCCCTGTTTTGTTTTGTAGCCGAATTTTCCGAATCTGAATAGTTTTGGATTTTTAAAAAGGGTCCCAGGGCAAAAAGAGTGGGTGGTGGTGGTAGTGTCCAATGGGTGGAAGCTACCACCCAAATTTCAAAGGAATTAGGCAAAGGGCTGATTTTTTGTTAATTTTTAAAGTTTACACGTCTTTAATAATTTTCCCATAGGGAATAATGGGGATTCCAGCAAATGTATCGCTTCAAATCAAGGGGAAAGGGATGACCCAGAGCAGAGTGTGGTGTGTGGTAGTGCCCAATGGGGGCAAGGAAACTTCCAGAATTATCTCAAAAGAATTAGGAACATAGGAAACTGCAATATACTGAGTCAGACCATTGGTCTATCTAGCTCAGTATTGTCTTCACAGACTGGCAGCGGCTTCTCAAAGGTTGCAGGCAGGAATCTCTCTCAGCCCTATCTTGGAGAAGCCAGGGATGGAACTTGAAACCTTCTGCTGTTCCCAGAGCAGCCTCATCCCCTGAGGCGAATATCTTGCAGTGCTCACACATCAAGTCTCCCATTCCTAGGCAACCAGGGCAGATCCTGCTTAGCTATGGAGACAAGTCATGCTCAGCCACAAGACCAGTTCTTGTCTCCATTGGGCAAAGGGCTGATCTTTTGTGAATTGTTGAAGTTTACATGTCTTTTAAGATTTCTCCCATAGGGAACAATGGAGGTTTCAGCAGTCCCATAATTCCACTTGGGGGGCACTGGGGTTTCCCAGAGCGAGGGGTTGTGTAGTGCACATAGGGTGCCTACCACCTCCATACCCACAAGCCCTTGGGGTTCTGGGTTTTGTGTTTCTGAGGTGTTCATTGTAGATTCTCTGGTAGCATATGAGATTTTCAGTGAAAAACAAGAATCCACTCTCATATGCAACCAGAGAATCTACACTCAGAACACCATAGAAACAACAGAACCCAGCACCCCATGGGTTAGCAACCCTTCCCCTGGCCAATGTGGGGTCAGTAAGGAGTGGCAAGAAGCAAAAGACCCAACGGGGAACAAGGAGGGAATTGTCAGCAGGTCAGCGCATGATTTAGGTCACCGATCAGAAGGCTGGAAGGGTGGGAAATTCAAAGAGATGTCAAACACAAAATGGAGACTGACTCAGAGATCACCACAAAATGGAGGTCCAAAATAACAAAACGTTTTGTAGCCGAAACAGGGACGTTTTATTTTGTATACAAAACTTTTGGATCTGGAAAAAGGGTGTTTTGTTTTGTCTACAAAACACCCGAAACAGGCTGTTTTGGGTACAAAATGTTTTGTATCCAAAACATTTCTCACATCCCAACTATTCAGATGCTCTTGTTCTTCTGGTTCTCTTTTGTTACTGACGCTCAGCAATTCTCAAGCTCAATTCTGATAACTCAAGGGTTATGCTGTAGCTTCTGTAACAAGGGAGGGATTGGATTTACCTTGAATACTCTCAGCACCTCACATTGTGCCAGGTTTGGATACTCCCTAAAGCAGAGAAGCTGATTTAATGCCATTACCAGACCAAGGTAGCTTTTAATCTTGTTACTCAGCTAGCCATGTCTTCCGGCTGCTGTCAGACTGATATGGCCATCCTCAGTCCTTTGGGATCCTTGCCCTTGCTCTGGGGTACCAGGAAGAAAAAATCAATGATCCTGGGAGCATTCTCACTCTTTGGAGCCAAGTCATATACACAATGGAGAGGGAGGTTGCGAGAGGAGAGGAACAGGGGTTTAGGCTGTCTGCATTGAACAGTGATTGGGAATTTTCTGCCACCCAGAACTGAAGAGATTTTCACACATTTGGGCAGGCCACCGTCCATGAGTAGTGGAGCTGTATTGAGCTTAGTGGGGTCTGAAGCAGTAGAGGCCAAATATAAACTTTTTCTTTTGTCATATTTCACATGAAGATATAATTAGTAGCCTTTCCATAATGAATGTTAAATCAAATGGTGTATTAAAACCCAATATGTTCAGTTGCTGTCAGGGAAGAAAAATGTTTTTAAAAAACATGTAATGCATTGGTTAGTAATTCCCCAAAAGCTGCAGTACATTTTATTAATCAATAGTCCCCCCTTTCCTGGAATACTAATGCACATACTCTGGTTTCTCTTCAGATCATATAAATATCATTTTACATAAGATACTCTCACCCTGGAATTATGTGAAGACTCATGATAATACTCGGCACTTCCTTTTTTCCTTTTTTCCTCTGATCTGAAAATTTCGGCATTTCCCCCCTTTTAAATTCAGAATGGCTATGTAGTGTATCCACACCACCTTACAGATGGGACTTTCAGCTGAGGTGTAGCTATAATTGAGCAGATGGGTTCAAAGAACCCAGGCCCTCCAGCTCCTGAGGGCCCTCCAGCTCCACCCCTCCCTATTTTCTCCATTATCTCCTTCATTCTGAGGGGCGGCTGGGCAGAGGTGTAACAAAGCCCCCCCTCCCCCGTGACCCCTGTTTTTAGCTATGTATGATCAGATGAAGACTTTGTAAGAGATCTCTTTTACTTTCTGCTGTACCTACCAGCAATCTTGTTGTTGGTAGAAGCAACAATCTTTTTCAATGATCAGTAGAACTCTTTCTTTCCAGCAAATGTACTTTCTTCTGGGCAATTTCTGAAGGTTGACACTCTTCAATCACTCGTAGCGCTTTTCAGAAAATCAAAGCATGTTCACAGAACATGTATGATTTTGCTCACCACCCCACAAGTACTGAGTGTACTGTATACGCTTTGATTGCCTAAAAGGGCTACAGCCTTTTGCAAAACAGATCTGGAGATTTGAAGCAATCTACCTTTCATTTTGCAATATTAGGATAATTAGATTCTTTATTAAGGGTTCAGCAGTCTTTCCAAAGTTATATTTCTGACTTCATGTTTGTACTTCATAACAACACTTTACAAACAGAAGCTTTGATAGATTTCTGTCTCATTTTGTTTTCTTCTATGAAAGACGCCTCAAATTTCTCATTTTCCCCCCTCTTGGTGTACAATGCTTCTCAGACTTGCTTATCACAGTAAATATTTTTAGAGCTTTCTTCTTCTGTCACTGAAAAGCTATAAACAAATCAATAGCTTCAGGCTCTGCAAGATTAAATAGGAGGGCTACCTTCCTATCTTCTCCACAGCTCCACCTGTTTCCATATATGGAGTAAAATGTTGTTTAAATCTTCTTCAGTTGTCTGCATCATGGAAGGAGAGATAAATCTCTCTGGGACCCTAAGCTGTCCCATCTTGCTTCTTACTTATGTTTTCAAGCTCCATAACCACTCTGTCTATCACTATCACCCCCACTCCTGATACACATGTTCTTAATGCTATAAATAAGGCAAGAGACATTGACTGACTTCCAGATTAACCCTACAATGACCTGACCGGGTTTTCAATAATGCAAAAGGTGTGGGACAGTTTTAAGCAATCTCCCCTAGAGATGTGCACGGTCCGGACCAGTCCGGACCGTCACCGAAGGGGGGCCCTTTCTTTTAGGGCAGGAGGGCTTTCTTACACCTCCCGCCTCTTCACCCCCTCCAGCGCCCGTATTTAACCAAATAACGGGGCGCTGGAAACCAGCCGCCCCCGCCCCCGCCACCCCCCCAGCAGATCCACATAGAAAGGTGCCCATACCCCTGCCGCCGTCGCCTGCCCGCCCTCCCTCCCAGCTGCCCACCCGCCCAAATCCTTACCCAAGGCTGCAGGAGTAAACGAGAGGAGCTCCCGGACAGAGCTCCTCTCGTTAGAAAGGCCTGATGCAGAATGAAGGTGCTTTGCGCGCGCGCGCGCATGCGCACGCCGCAAAGGACGCCAGAGGCCCGGTCTACCCGCCAGGAAAAGGCCGGGTAGACTGGACCTCCGATCGCAAAGTGCCTTTGATCGCAAAGCGCCTCCGATCGCAAAGCGCCTTCATTCTGCATCAGGCCTTTCTAACGAGAGGAGCTCTGTCCGGGAGCTCCTCTCGTTTACTCCTGCAGCCTTGGGTAAGGATTTGGGCGGGCGGACAGCTGGGAGGGAGGGAGGGCAGGCGGGCAACGGCGGCAGGGGTATGGGCACCTTTCTATGTGGATCTGCTGGGGGGGCGGCGGGGGCGGGGGCGGCTGGTTTCCAGCGCCCCGTTATTTGGTTAAATACGGGCGCTGGAGGGGGTGAAGAGGCGGGAGGGGTAAGGAAGCCCTCCTGCCCTTAAAGTTATACCCCCCACTCGGACCCGAACCAGCAAGGGCCGAACCGGTCCAGCAGTTCGGCCATTCCTTAGAATGGCCGCCGGACCGGTTCGGACTCACCCCTAATCTCCCCTCTCCTCTACAGCTGCCTGTGCCTCTGTAAATATATCCCTGAGGGATGGGGACCCTCTGGGACATAGTTTTGGGAGGCACAGGCCACTGTAGAGGGTAGGGGAGATTTCTTAAAATTGCCCCTCCCTTTTGTGCCATGGAAAATGCTAGTACATCAGAACAGGATTAGTCTGAATGTTGGCCACTGATAACAAACATTTTATTTTTAACTACAGAAAGGAACTCTGCTTTAGAACACATTGGACCTTATTTTTCAGTTGTTTCATATTTTGTCTATACACCCTTTCATTAGAATTCCTCTAGGCCTCAGCATGTGCAAAAGCCTGCAGAAACCATCAGCTATTATCAGCACTGATTGGCTGACACTTCTGTATCACTACATTCCATTTTGAAACAATTGTTTCACCATGCAATGGAATGAATGTGCATGCTACTCATAAATAACTTGGCTGGCCAATGGCTGTAATAAAAACCGATTGATTGATACTTATAAATAAAATGTTATTTTAAAAAATTAAAAGGTGGACAGGCCACAGGTATGAGGCAGTGTTTTGCACTAGTGCGTAATCTGCTGTACATTTAGTACATCTGTCAAATGCCATAAGAAAGTGAGGGAAACTAGGCCACTCTGTGTGTGAGAATAAAACTGCAGTAAGCCATGCTTTAGTATATATCTGAGCTCACACTTACATAGTTAATGCCATATCAGGAAATAAAAAGAGTGAATTTCGAAGAAAAGATTTCTCCGTGACATAATACATAGTTGTCTGCTACATTAAATCAAGACAAAATGGTCTTTGAACACAAAAAAAGCAAAGCAAAAGTCATGGGAAAGGAATGCAGAGATAAGTTTGAATATAGAGCTTTTAGTAGATGTGAGTTGGAAAGGATTTCAGACACTGGAAATCAAAGTTGTTGTGCCTTTTTATTGTGGCTGAAGAATGATAAGACTTTCTAAATGGTTATCAGAGGCTGCAGGAAAGATGTCCTGTGGGTTGTAAGAAAAGAGAGTTAATATCTTGACTGAAGGAGAAAAAAATGAGAGAGAGAGAGCTGCTCAAAGGCATGATGCCTTGAATCAGACATTGCAGATTTGAAACCCCTTGTATAACGTGCCCTTTAACTGCTAACCTTTTCTTGAATGGTGCTGGTGGGAAAAGAACCCAGCTCACTAGAGAAGATTGCTGATGGTAGGGGTGGGAATTCTGCATCTTCAGGGGACTAATTAAACAACAGGGTCTTGTGGTGGGTTGTTGGAGATGCAGCTCCTGATGGCATCGACTCTTAGCACCAGCAACCCTACTGACCATTAGGGGCAGAGATAGCCAGGAAGGGCATTCCCCCTCTGACCTTGCTTTCTCTACTCTGTTAGACTGATATTCTCAGGTTTCATTCTTTTCACTTGGAAAGACAGACTTCCTTCTTCTCCCATTCCCCCACTTCCTGTATGTAGCTAGCTATGAGGCATGATAGGTCTTAATCTATCTCTGATGGATTTCCGAAACTACTTTATTTGTAAAGTAGTAACTCCATGACTCCAGATAACACTAATTAGCAGTGCTCCATCTACTGGGGAATTGATGGAGGGAGAATGACTCTGCTGGTTCTTTGGATCTCTTGGCGGTGTTCGATAACATCAACCATGGTATCCTTCTGGATCCCCTGGGGGGTTGCAGATAGGGGGCACTGCTTTGCAGTGGTTCTGCTCCTATCTCTCAGGTAGATTCCAGGTGGTGGAGCTTGGTGACAGTTGCTCCTCAAAATAGGAGCTGTTATATGGAATCCCTCAGGGCTCCATTCTGTCACCAATGCTTTTTAATATCTACATGAAACTGTTGGGTGAGGTCATCAGGAGGTTTGGTCCTGGGTGTTATCAGTATGCTGATGACACCCAAATCTACTTCTCCTTTTCATCTGCATCATCAGGAAATGGAGTTCATTCCCTAAATGCCTGCCTACAGACAGTAAGGGGCTGGATGAAGGATAACAAAGTGAAACTGAATCCAAGCAAGATGGAGGTGCTCATTGTAGGGGCTCAGAATATGAGGGATGAGTTAGATCTCCCTGTGCTGGATGGGGTTACACTCCCCCGGAAGGAGCCAGTATGGATTTTGGGAGTACTCCTGGACCCAGGCCTCACCCTGGTATTTCAGGTAGAGGCTATGGCCAGGAGTGCTTTCTATCAGCTTTGGCTGATTTGACAGCTGCATCCATTCCTTGAAGAGGACGGCCTCAAAACAGTGGTGCACCAGTGGTGCACCAGGTGGTAACCTCCAGGCTTGACTACTGCATTGTGCTCTATGTGGGGCTGCCTTTGTACATAGTTTGGAAACTTCAGTTAATTCAAAATGCGGCGGCCAGATTGGTCTCTGGGGCAACCTGGAGACACCATATTATGCCTGTTTTGAAACAGCTGCACTGGCTGCCGATATGTTTCTGGGCAAAATACGAAGTGTTGGATATTACCTTTAAAGCCCTGAATGGCTTAGGTCCAGGTTACCTCAGAGAGTACCTTCTTGTGCATGATCCCCACTGCATGTTAAGGTCATCTGAATAGTTCCATCTCCAATTACCAACGGTGCATCTGGTGGTGACTCTGAGGTGGACCTTCTCTGTAGCTGCTCCTGGACTGTGGAATACACTCCCTGCAGAAATCCGTAATTTGAATTCTTTATGGGCCTTCAGGAGATTCCTCAACACCTATCTGTTAGGCCTGGCCTTCCAGGGTTTTTAAAATGTTTTAAATGCTTTTAATGTTGTAACTTGGTTTTTCAGGGTTTTTTAATTGTACTGATTGTTTAATTGATGTTTTAATGGTTTAATTGTAGTTTTATGTAGTTTTATAATTTTTGTTTTAACTGCTAATTGATTTTAACAGCTTTGTTTCAATTGTAAAGAGGCCTGAGCCATTCTGGATTGATTGAATGAATGAATAAATAAATAATAAATAAAGAGGTGGGGGGACTTCCCTAAGCATACAGAAGAATAAAGAGAAGTACTTACAGATCCCACGGGTAGTGATGGCAGCACCAGTGCCATGGGGTGGCGGTGACTCCCCCAGCCCCCACTGTCCTCCCCCGGAGTTTCCTGAGCTGATAGTGACCCCGTTTGGGCCCCTTTTGGACTGCTGCATGGGCATGGAGGCCATTTTTGTGACCTCTGCATATGCACACAGGTTATTTGCATGACCACACAAATGTGTGGTAACACAAATGGTCTCCACACCTGTGCAGAGGCACAAAACAGACTGGAAAAGGCCCCAAACAGGCCCTAAATGGGTTGCCACCAGCCCAGAATACTCAGGGGAAGGCTGGCAGGGGTTGTGAGAGCTGCCACCACTGCTAATGCAACTTGTAAATACTTTTCTTTACTCTAAAACTGAACTAGTCCAGTCTGGTTTGAATCCGGTTTGGATTCATACACAATCAGGAAAAACGGCTTTGTGTACACCCCCATTACCGGGGGTCATGATATCTTACAAATGAATAGGACTTCCTACTCTTGGGTAGCAGTGACCCCCACATCCCAAGCATGATGCCCTGCACATCTGCACGACTCATTGAGAATGTGAGTTCTCAGCTAAGAAAAATGAACATTTCAAACCCCAACTAATCCATTTTTAACAGCTCACTTCTCAGCATTTCAGCTGCAATGACACTCTAGTGTGACTGACCTAATGGCAGCGGCAACAACAACAACAACAAATATTTATATACCGCTTTTCAACAAAAGTTTCCAATTCAGTTTACATAGAGAAATAATAAATAGTAAGATAAATAAGGCAATCATCAACATAGGTCTAGGAGCTCCTCAAGTAGCCCAGTCTCCCACCATCATCACATGTTTTGCTTGGTTTCTTGTCAGCTGTCCTTGGGCACACACTTTTTGGTTACACACAAGACCATGATCTGCTGCCCATCCAGGCCAAACACAGATGACAGTGCTTCCCTTTGTGAATGTGGTTACACCTCTGGGGGTATGTCTGGCTTGTTGCATCTCAAAATGGCTACATAATGAGATTGTACACTTACTGGGGAAGGTGGGTGGGCTGTGGGTCAGGCAAGAGCTCACTTGCCTTCCCTGGCAGACGAGTGGCAACGTGGTGAAGGGAAAGGCTTGTAGCAGAACTTCCCCCTCCTGAATCCCAGAGTGCCCTGGGGCATGAGTGCTATGGCTGCTCTCATTAGAGCAGCTGCTGCACTCAGTGTGGCTGCTCCTTCCCCCTAGCTCTTTGCCGGAAATGGTGGCAGGCCAGGGAGAAGCTGTTTGTACCGGTGGCGATCACCCAGATGATCACTGGCTGAGATTAAGCAAACCACGGGTTCACTTAACCTCAGCTAAACACTGGGTTAACAAGTAGGGCTTGGCGTGGGGGCAGTGCTGAGAGCAACTCAGCAACTTGCTGCCCTAGCCTGGGTTAGGCTGCACATGTGAATACCCTTAATGGCTGCTTGCTCAGAAAATCTTCTGGCAGTTGTACTGATATACCCATGCAAACCATCCACATTGGGAGGGCAGTCTAACCTAAAATGAAGGCCTAGGGAACCACAGTACAGCCATCTAAATATGAAGTCCCATAACTCTCTATGCCTCTTCCACACTGGAAACTAAGGGGTTAATTCCCCCAGCCCTCTCTTCCCAGGGAGGTAGCCTTTACCTCTTAAGGAGTTAATCTGCTGCAGCTGCTGGTATTTTACTCTTCCTCTTTAAGAGAAACCTAGACAAGAGGCAAGGAATGGGGCAACAGAATAAGCTATGAACAGCGGGTGTTGGGAAACTGATATGAGTTAAGGGATGGTCAGTTGTTTCATTCCAATGCAAACAAAGGTGGATCCGCGCTGATGATAGGCTTTGGGTCTGCGCTGATGATAGGCTTTTCATTCCTTCTAAAGACTTTGGTTACACCATGATAAATGACTAAGCTACCCTCTGTGTATAAATACTTACCTGTAACTGGGGGTCCTTGCTCTTGATTTGGGTGCACCCCGAAAGTCTTACTTGCTAGCAGTAAACATCCCATAAGCTTTTCCCTGTGTGTGTGTATTATTTGGCGTCATACACCACCCAGACAAGAACCGGCTTTATCGGTTATATCAGTACAATGGGAAAGAAGTTATCCCACGTCACAATTCTCTGAGGGCAGGTTCACACCAACACAGCCCTGAACACGCTGTAACATCAGGGAGGCGGCAAGAAGGCATCTGCCCTGATGTCACTGGTGGATGTGCCAATGTACTCTGGGCACATCCTTTAATCACGTGAGAGGGGTGCTAATTTGCATTGCCCCCTACAAATGCTTCAACAGAGTTTAGGAGTTTAGGTAGAGGGGCCTCAAATGTTGTTCTATGGCTGTGCACATTGATGCACAACTTGCAGGCCTATTTGTCTTTGTTGCAGTCCTCCTCCAGCTTGCTTCTCAAGGTCAACATCTTCTGTCAGTGGGTAGGAGGTTTTTGCATCACAGCACCATCATATTTTCTAACCATACTTCTTTGGCTTGCTTGGCATGTGTTGCCAGAATGGACAGCACCTCATACCTAACAGCTGCTCATCAACTGCTGGTCAGATCCAGGGATGGCACTGTGCTACAGCTCCCACTCAAACAAGGTTCAGATTCCTCTAATGGCTGCCAGCTTGGCAATCACTCTTCTCTCCTATCATGTGGGTTGTCATCAAACCTTCAACCTCCCTTCAACCTTCAACATCAAACCTTAAATTACTTGCGATGTCCTCAAATCTTCTCAGGTGCATCAAGGCACAGAAATGGGAGGACCCCATACTGCCCACAGTCCCTGCAGAGCTTTATTACTGGCATGAAACACACCAGTCTGGACTAGCAGGCTAAGATACACTGTTAGGTCAAGGTGCTTCAATTAGAATATATGAAGCTGCTATCTACTGAGACAGACTGTTGTTCTATCTAGAGCAGCATTGTCTACTCTGACTGGAAGTAGCTCTCCAAGACTACAGACAACGTGGATTCCTCTCTCAGGGTTCATGATGGTGTAATCTCTCAGCCTAACTTACCTCACAGGGTAGTTGTGAGGGTACCCATAACCATGTACTCTGGGCTCCATAGAGGAAGAGTGGGATAGAAATGTAAATGATCAGGGGCCTAGAGCACCTTTCTTATGAGGCAAGGCTACAACAACTGGGCCTATTTAGTTTAGAAAAAAGATGACTGTGGGGAAACATGATAGAGGTCTATAAAATTATGCATGGTGTGGAGAAAGTGGGTAGAGAGAAATTCTTCTCCCTCTCACATAACACGAGAACCAGGGGTCATCCCATGAAATTGATTGCCAGGAAATTTAGGACCAACACACAAAAGTACTTTTTCACACAACGCATAATCAACTTGTGGAATTCTCTGCCATGAGATGTGGTAACAGCCAACAACCTGGATGGCTTTAAAAGGGGTTTGGATAACTTCATGGAGGAGAGGTCTATCAAAGGCTACTAGCTGGAGGGCTATAGGCCACCTCCAACTTCAAAAGCAGGATGCCTCTGAGTCCCAGTTGCAGGGGAGTAGCAGCAGGAGAGAGGGCATGCACATACCTCTTACCTGTGTGCTCCCCAGAGGTATCTGGTGGGCCACTGTGTGAAACAGGATGCTGGACTAGATGGGCCTTGGGCCTGATCCAGCAGGGCTGTTCTTATGTGAAAGAAAGAAAGAAAGAAAGAAAGAAAGAAAGAAAGAAAGAAAGAAAGAAAGAAAGAAAGAAAGAAAGAAAGAAAGAACCTTTGCCATTTTCTGCTTCTCATGTAAACCCATTAATTTGGTATCTTCACTAGCAGGTGAGTGAGGTTCAACAGACAGCTTAGTACCATTCAGTCTTCCTCTACATCTTCTTGTTCTCTCTACCTGGAACAAAGCCCCTGCCCCCCACTTTCTTGGATATATCCAACTAGGAGAAATGGGAAAAGACCAGAGATGTACTGTGGATGGTTGATCCACAGATGCCAAGCTTACTGAAGCTGACATGTTGTTCTGGTTGCTGGTATTGTGATGTTTTGGCTTTGTTCTGCTGGCTAAATTCTCTGCTTTTGAGAGGTCAGATGTTTCCAAATGCTTTACTTGTTCCAAACACTAGGGACCAGGTCTCACGATCCATGAGACCCAGTTTTGGGAAGTGAGCGGGAAGAGCGGGCTAAGCCCGCTCTCCCCGATCACAAGCGGGGAGGGAGCCCTGGGCGGCGAGATTGGCCGCCCACATGATGGCCGGCTCTGAGATGGAGTCGATGGGGGCTGGGGAGCTCGGGGGCCGCGTGGCCCCTGGAAGCCCCAGTATGCCCTGCACGAGTGCGCAGGGCATACTGGGGAGATCCCCGAGCCGGGAGGCTGCTTTTAAGCCTCCCGGCCGGGGGTCTACTCATGAGTAGCCACGGCGCGGAGACATGCTGCAGCTACTCACGAGCAGATAGCCCGGGGTTGCGGAGCGCTCGGTCTGCAAACCCGGGCTAAGGGGTGGGCTACAGGAGCGGGTTGCCGCGCCAGAACCACCAGGCTCGGCTGCAAGCCTGGTGGTTCTTACGATCACAAAAATCAGGCTAGGATTTTCCTAGCCCGATTTTTGTGATCATAAGAATAGCCCCTAGGTCTAACATTTTGGGAAGGATTGGCTTCATCTGCCCTACCTCAAGAGCACAGAAGTATGTAGTGCCTCAGACTGGTTTTGAGACATGATCATCATCAGGTGGGGGAAAAGCTGAAGTTTCCAAAGAGAAACAGGAAGGTTGTACACATGGCCACTGCAACCACTGCAGCCTGTGGTGGTGGGGAGACCGAACTTACCTCCCCCACAGATGATCTTCTGTGTTGTGTGCAGTGCACTCCTCACATGCCCACATGATCCATGCTGCTTCTGGCAGCACGGATCTCTGGAGGCCGGGAAGATGAGTCCTGGCCTCCAGGAATCCCTATATGCACTACATGAGCAACACAGGATTGCCCCATGAATCTGGCACTCTAGGCACCTGACTCTGTGTATGCTGAGGCTGTGTGCAGCCTGAGCAAACACACAGCCCTGGTGTCAGGGTTAAGGATGCACTTGTGCTCTTATCCCTGGCTAAAGGCCGGGGTTAAAAGTCACGATGGGTGGGAAGGCTTCACTGGGATCGGACTCTAGCACTGCACACAAGCAGCCCAGCCCAGGCTGCCCTGCCCTCACCTGGGTTAGGCTGCTTGTGTGAATAGGCGCAGGGTGTTCAACCCCATCCCAAAGGGCTTAGCATGGGCATGGGATAGGTGTCACCTCCCCATAGAAAGCCCATTCATTTTGAGGTCGCTTTCTAACCTGTGTCATATTTTTATTAATAACATACATATAACTATTGAGGGGCCATACTTGTGGACATATCATGTACCAGGGTGCAGGTAAGAGTCTGACAACAAGAGCATAGCTGGGAGTGCAGTGGTTTGCTTCTTTTTGCACATTTATTCAGCTGAGGGTGGAAATTCTCCCCCAAATCCAGATGAGTGTTGGAGTAGTTTAAGCTCTTCAAACTGCGGCTCTACTAGTTTAATATTTGGAGTACATGTAGAGGTTCAGATGAGTAAATGCAGAGGTTCAGATGGTCTGCCCTGCCACATACAATAAAAAAATGAGTTGGGGGGGTGTTGGGATGTCAGCAAAAGAAGTCACTGTGGGCATGCTCTCAATCTGCCCCCTTTTTAATCACAAGGGTCAGAAAAGTATTGTCTGAACCTTTAGTAAACTAAGTTCCATGTTGCAGGTCACTGGTAAATTTATAAAACATAAGCCCTGTTCTGTTTCTGTGGACATCATAACCCACAGAAGTGCACCTGGAAGCCCCACCCTTGCATGGTTTACACTGCCTCCCCCATTCTCCACAAATACAGCATTTGTCCGAAGAAACAAACACAATTTGGAATGTTGGCAGCCCAACATTTTGAATCATGAGGAGAAACTATCTACTGTCCTTGTGGAAAAGAGGGAAGCAGAGTTTCAGAATGCGTGAATATTGGGAAAAGGCTTCCAGACACGCTTCTGTGGACCCTTTACTAGGGTTTGAGATGTACAGAAGTTCAACATTTGAACAAGGCTATGTGTGTAATATTATTTGTGATTAGGGACTTATTCCCTTCCAATGCATGCAATGCAAATCATTGTTCTGAGACTCTAGTCCTGTTCAGGCCTAGAGTTGGAACGAGAGTAGAGGGGAACACAAGCAGGTAGAGGAGAACTTGAGTCAACCCCTTATTTAGCAGAGTAACTCCTTTTGATGAGTTCACAGAGGAAATCTGGAGACAATTGCTTAAGGTCTAGAAAAAACAAAGGTATATATTAAGAAGTTACAAACTTAGATAGAAGGCCTGCACCTTGCACTCCCTCATGGTGGAAGCAAGAACAGAGAGAACAACAGTAACAGCAGGAGAGAGGGCATTCCCTCAACTCCTGCCTGTATGCTTCCAGTGGCATCTGGTGGGCCACTGTGTGAAACAGGATGCTGGACTAGATGGGCCTTGGGCCTGATCCAGCAGGGCTGTTCTTATGATCTTATGTAACAAAGGAGAAAGGAGTGTCCTAAGAGTATCAGTCTACCAATCACAAAAGTCTTAGAGCTGAGATCAGAAATAAGAGAGAACAAGGGGGCAGTCCTATACTCTCTGCCTCTATGCCTAATGTCCCTAGTAGTCAATAGGAGTTTTTGGTGTTGAGTGTCAATGCCTCTGGAATCACATCTCCAACACAAAGCATACCAATGCACTCACCTCTTATGCCATGCACTCACCTCTCTGGCCATGCCCTCCATGCAATGCATTCTGTGGCCACTCGCTACCTGCCCTCCCTACATTCAGTGCTATCTGTAAAGAAATTTGGGAAGTTTCCTCCATGTTTTACAACCCTAAACAGCCAACAACTCTGACATGCACTGGACGTGGAGAAAGCAGGAGGCGTGGCCACAGAGTACATTTGCATGGAGAATGTGACTAAGCAACACAAATCTTCATCTATTTTAATATTCACCAGATAGGACATTATCTGTTGTATTTAAAAGGTGTCAGTTTCTTACTAGAAACATGATTCATTACTTTTTCAGAAAATAGAGTATTCATGCCCTTTAGAGGTTACACATTTTTGAGAAGATTTAATGCAATTCTGTAACAGTATGAGGGACTAAACTTAATTCAAGTATCCTTTTCTACTATTTGAATAATGTTCTCCTTAAAAGCCCAGCTAGTTGTGAGAAACTAAAAAGTAATAAGCTGAGGGAAAGGAAATGAAAATCATGTAGGATAATGTAAGCTCCATGTGACAATATTGGATCAGTCACTGTCTTTCTATTTCTTATTCAAATAGCAAGTAACATTATTTAAAAAGAAGTGGAATTAAACTAAAGCTTACACAACTAGTAAAATAAGGAAAGGGTGGCAAATAGGCTTAAACAAATTTAATGAGGCTCTCATATTTACATAAATTTCCTTCTTTAAAGAAGTAGAGTGCAGAAGTTGAAGGTGTTTTAGCCAGGCAGGTAAGTAATGCAAGAAATCAAATAGCATATTGAATTTGTGTACAGAACTGGCATGCTTGTTGGCAAGGAGTAGATTATTTCAATCAGTTGCCTCTGGGACATTCAGCAGGATGGATGGATACAATAGATTTGTAAAATGCTTGAGGTGAAGAGGAAGTGGACCTGTTGAACTTGAAAACCTGGGCAAAAAAGAAATACAACCACTTTGCAAGAACCAAAGGAAAGCTTTATAAATATATGTAGTGGATTAAAATGGGCCAGGCTGCTCAGGTCACAGTTCTGCCCATGGAAGTGATCATGAACGTTCATGATTCCACAGTTCCACGGTTCTGCCCGTGGAAGTGATCATGAACGGTATATTTTCATTGTACAAGTAGTCCAAAGAAAGTCTGATACTGGGGAACACTTTAGAATAGATTTTATGGTGCAACATTGTCAATATAAAGATGGTGTTTAATCCATAGTGCTAGGTGCTCAGGTCCCAGATGCTACCAAGTACCGGGAGTAGTCAAGAGACACAGAAGAGGTCAAATTTCTAGATACACTAAATGACTGTGCCCTAGAACAGCTGGTCTTGGAACCGACCAGAGAGAACGCAACCTTGGACTTAATTCTGAGTGGCACCCAGGACCTGGTGCGTGATGTCAGTGTCATCGACCCTTTAGGGAAAAGTGACCATAGTGCCATCAAATTCAGCATACATGTGCGGAGAGAATCACCAAGGAAGTCTAACACAGACATTTTGCATTTCAGAAGAGGAAACTTTTCTAAAATGAGGAGTATGGTGAAAAGGAAGCTGAAAAGGGAAATCAGGAGAGTCACTTCGCTCCAGAGTGCATGGAGTTTACTCAAGACCACAATACTAGAAGCCCAGTTAGATTGTATACCCAAAAGGAGGAAAGGTACCACTAGGTCCAGGAAGATGCCAGCATGGCTAACGGGTACTGTAAAGAAAGCCATAAAAGGGAAGAAGACTTCCTTCCGAAATTGGAAGGCCTGTGCAAATGAAGAGAACAGAAAGGAACACAAACTCTGGCAAAAGAAATGCAAGGCAACAATAAAGGAGGCGAAAAGAGAGTTTGAGGAACATTTAGCTAAAAGCATCATGGGGAATAACAAAAACTTCTTTAAATACATCAGAAGCAGGAAACCTGCCAGGGAGGCAGTTGGACCATTAGACAATGAGGGAGTGAAAGGGATTATTAAGGAGGATATGGAGGCTGCAGAGAAGCTAAATGAGTTTTTTGTGTCCGTCTTAACGGCAGCGGATACTGAGCATATATATACCTGTTCCTGAACCAGGTTTTTCAGGGATGGCGGCTAAAGAACTGAGCCAGACAGAAGTGACAAGAGATGATGACTGTCTGGAAAAACTGAAAACTAACAAATCATCAGGGCCGGATGGCATCCATTCAAGAGTCCTCAAAGAACTCAAATGTGAAATTGTCGACATCCTTGCTAAAATATATAACTTATCCTTGCAATCAGGTTCTGTACCAGAGGACTGGAGAGTAGCAAATGTAACACCAATTTTCAAGAAGGGATCCAGGGGTGATCCAGGAAATTACAGGCCGGTTAGCTTAACATCAGTTCCATGCAAATTAATGGAAAGCATCCTCAAGGATAAAATTGTAAAGTACATAGAAGAACAGGCCCTGCTGGGAGTGAACCAGCATGAGTTCCACAAAGGTAATTCTTGCCTCACCAACCTTTTGAAGTTCTTTGAGAGTGTTAGATTAATGGTTTTTTATTTTTTTTATTTTAAGGTTTAAATTTGTGTTTAGTACTAATACTATAGCAAGGGTAAACTGTATAGTTGATGTTTCACGAAGAGAGGTGCGCGGGAAGTTCATCTATGTCTATTATTATTGTTATGGATATTACTGTTAAAAATTAATAAAAATTGAATTTGCAAAAAAAAAAAAAAGAGAGAGAGAGTGTGTCAACAAGTGTGTGGATCAAGGTGATCCAGTTGACATTGTATACCTGGACTTCCAAAAAGCTTTTGACAAAGTTCCTCATCAACTACTCCTGAGGAAACTTAGCAGTCATGGGATAAGGGGATAAGTACATGTGTGGATCAGTAACTGATTGAAAAATAGGAAACAGAAGGTAGGTATAAATGGAGTGTTTTCGCAATGGAAGTAAGTAAGAAGTGGGGTCCCCCAGGGATCTGTACTGGGACCGGTGCTTTTTAATTTATTCATAAATGATCTAGAAGTAGGGGTAAGCCGTGAGGTGGCCAGATTTGCAGATGATACCAAACTCTTTTGGGTAGTGAAATCCATAACTGATTGTGAAGAGCTCCAAAAGGATCTCTCCAAACTGGGTGAGTGGGTGACAAAGTGTTCAAATGCAGTTCAGTGTTGGCAAGTGTAAAGTGATGCACATTGGGAAGAAGAGCCCCAACTTCAAGTATATGCTGATGGGATCTGAGCTGTCAGTGACTGACCAGGAGAGGGATCTTGGGGTCGTAGTGGAGAGCTCGTTGAAAGTGTCAGCTCAATGTGTGGCAGCTGTGAAAAAGGCCAATTCCATGCTAGGGATCATTAGGAAGGGGATTGAAAATAAAACTGCTAATATAATGCCCTTAAACAAAACTATGGTGCGGCCACACTTGGAGTACTGCGTACAATTCTGGTCACCACATCTAAAAAAGGACATTGTGGAACTAGAAAAGGTGCAGAAGAGGGCAACCAAGATGATCAAGGGCCTAGAGCACCTTTCTTATGAGGCTAGGCTACGACACCTGGGCCTATTTAGTTTAGAAAAAAGACGACTGCGGGGAGACATGATAGAGGTCTATAAAATCATGCATGGGGTGTAGAAAGTGGATAGAAAGAAATTCTTCTCCCTCTCACATAATACTAGAACCAGGGGTCATCCCATGAAACTGATTGCCAGGAAATCTAGGACCAGCAAATGGAAGTACTTTTTCACACAACGCATAATCAACTTGTGGAATTCACTGCCATGAGATGTGGTAACAGCCAACAACCTGGATGGCTTTAAGAGGGATTTGGATAACTTCATGGAGGAGAGGTCTATTGACGGCTACTAGTCGGAGGGCTCTAGGCCACCTCCAGCCTTGGGAGCAGGGTGCCTCTGGATACCAGTTGCGGGGGAGTAACAGCAGGAGAGAGGGCATGCCCTCAACTCTTGCCTGTGGCTTCCAGTGGCATCTGGTGGGCCACTGTGTGAAACGGGATGCTGGACTAGATGGGCCTTGGGCCTGATCCAGCAGGGATTTTCTTATGTTCTTAAGTATAGCCTGGTAGCTTTCCTCGGCGACAAAGTGTTCAGACTAAGGGAGTGCAGCAGATCTGGAGGCTGTTTCATAAGCTGTGGCACAGGATCAGCTTTCTTAGACTTAGTTCAAACTACATGCAGTCTTTTCTTTTAACCAGTAGTCTGGGTAGTGCAGGAACTGGAAGGGACTAACCTGAGGCTTTCCTTATATATGTTTAGGAAATGACAAAATTAAAATCTGATGCTCCCCAACAAATGGATCTAAGCATTGTAAACCAAATATTCATACCCTTATGACTAGTATTGTTGCTACTTTCCAGGTATGTCATTCTTGATTTCCTCTACATTTGTTTTCATACTGATTCTTATTTAATTTTATTGTTACATACTTTGTTTATGTTTTATGGCTAAGAGAGCCATAAACAAACACACACAAAGAGAGACAGATAATATAAATATGAACATATTTATCTACTAGATGTACAGAACAGGCAGTTTACATAAAATTCAAAACATTAAAAACAATAATTAAAACAATTAAAAGATATTAGATTTATAACACCTGATTCTAAACACCTTCAGGAGGATCACATGGAATTCAAAAACATAAATTATCCCATTGAGCCCTGCTTGCTCTGATGCCAAAAAGTCAGATAGTAGCCTGGCCATGATGCCACCAGGTGGCACTGAATGGCATAGGAGCAGGCTGTACTTGAAAGTTAGTCCTGTGGCAGTGGGCAAAGTTGGAGCAGGAAAAGCAATCCCATGGCCTAGTTCAAAATGGCCAGATGAAGCTCATGAGGAGCAGGAGGAGGAGGAAGGGGAACCATAATGAAGCTGACATCACATGGCTGGCCAGCAAGTTAAGGACCTATAGGTGCATGGAGGAAGACAGGTGCCTGCTGACAATGAGGATATTCTTTCCTTGGGAAAAGGAAGGAGAGCCTCCATGTAGGAATCTAGAGAGAGAGACAGAGGCCACATTCACACTTAAAAAAAAATCGGAAGTCTATCCACCTCCAGTTTTGGAAACTGTGGTCCGGGTCAAATGTAATGCGGAACTCCAGGTCCAGTGGACTTGTGGTTCCACACCCAAATCTGCTGTACATGTTCATATGTTCAGGAGACTGTTCGTATGTTCGGGGGAGCTGGATGTGCAGGCTTCCTGCTTTCCTGAAGGACAGCCTGCACAGTCAATAGGAGCCAGAACAAGGGAGTAGCTTCCTCCCTTAACTCTGGTTTTAGAGTGGTGAAACTGTGTGCTAGCGTTGATATGTAACAGGCAAACCAGAGGCCGAGCAAATGAAACTTTGAGAAAACCAACAGTGACAAAAAGCAGTTTGGGGAGGGAAGCCATGGGTCCATTTTTTTTTTAAAAAACCCCTGTAATTTCCCAGTCCGTACATTTAGGTTTGGGAATTGGAGGTGAAGGGACCTCTGGTTTCCCATTACATATGAACAAGGCCTCTATGTCTGAATGTGAGCAACTGCAGTTTCATTCAAAAAATAGTCCCATAGTTTCCCTCCCTGTACTCCGATTTGTACCTTCAGTCTGAGAAAGTTTTCACTACCTTCAGCTCCAGTTCTGCAAAGCCAGTATTACATCCACACTAGAACCACAATTGAGCAAGGAAGCTCCTCCCTTGCTGTGGCTGCTATTAGCTGCCAAGGCTGCCCTTCAGTAGAGAAGGAAGCCCTGGGAACCAGTTCTCCTCCTCTCTGCAATCAGCGAGACTGAAGAGAGGGAATCTGCATTTCATCCAAAACGAGGATGGGAGAGCTGGGGTGGTGGGGTGGTGGTGCGGAAAAGTGGGTCCATTGGTGGCCACAGAGATGACCAAATCGAAAGCCCAGACTGCTCTAGGAGAGGACTTACATGACATGGATTTACAGGAATCTTTGATCTGGAGCGACCTGCCATACACTCCAATGCCATTCACCTATTAAAATTAAAATTGTTATCCTGATTTATGTTTGCCATAAATTAATTACTCTTAAGGTGTAATGTCAGCTGTGAACAGGTCTTATGAAGCAGCAATGTTTACTGTGGGCAATGAAAAGTAGTTATATAACAGATAATAATTAGCCATGAATATAAAAATATTTATTAGTAATAATATTGCCACCTTGCTTAGAAAGGTGCATTTGCATTTCTCCTTAAATTTAGGAGAGCTTCTAATGTGCTATGCCCTTACAATTTAACTTAGAATTTTGCTTTTCATTAACTTGCTGATTTGCGTCTATCATTCAGTATCTTTGCTGTCTTGAAATACTGAATTTTGATAAGTTACAACTTTCAAAACACATTTTCAGATTTTTCCCAAAACTTCAGAGTAAGGCCCCCTATTATTTCAGCACTTAAAACTTTTGAAAGCAGAGTTTCAGTGTAAAAATTCTATCTTCATGAATATTAAATTTTGATTTCCTTATATCCACAGTTTGAATAATTGCAGAAAGTTGCCCTTAAAACCTGGTTTATTTGAGAAGTGAGAAAAAACAGATTTAAATGATTGATGAATATATAAACATTTAGCAGTATACATTCATTAAGCAGAGTGCACACTACATTAAACAGTATTGCTATAATATGCTTTATTTTTACATATTTTGTCTCAGCTACTTAACCAATGAATCAAGACAGCCTGTGAGTGTACAGTCAGATAAAGATTTTCTTCTCACTGCTGTCACTTTAACTAGTGATCCTTTTTCTTTTGCAGCCATTTTGTATTTCTTTTTAACTATACTTGTTTTCTGGTGTGAAAATATGGACCTGAACGAAAGATTGTTGCAGGCCTGCTATTAGACAGTTGGCAAGTCACAGTTTTGGAGATGGAAAAACAGTTGTGCTTTTTCTTTTTCTTTTTTTGAGCCAGACTCACTAGTTTACAGATCTACGTTATGCAAGGTTTTTTGGAAGTCCTGCTTTAAACTCAGAGGTAGATGTTGAAGTTTGGAGTTTGGATGACTGTAATGGAGGTGCATGTGTGCCTCTCTTATTTGTCCACATAACACATACTGCTTCAACACATTTATGCATTTTGCTACGCCGATGCAGACTTTTGGACATACCAGCCTACATAGAGTGAATGATTGCAGCTTAAAGGTAAAGTGTGCCATCAAGTCAATTTTGACTCCTGGTGCTCACAGAGCCCTGTGGTTTTGTTTGGTAGAATACAGGTGAGGTTTACCATTCCCTCCTCCTGCATAGTATGAGATGATGCCTTTCAGCATCTTCCTATCTTGCTGCTGGCCGATATAGTACCAGTGGGGATTCAAACCGGCAACCTACTGCTTGTTAGTCAAGCATTTCCCTGCTGCACCACTTAAGGTGACTGATTGCAGTTTACCCGACCACATTTTATAGATCATGTCTACCAAGTAACTCACTGCTTTAGCATGATCTGGGACTTTGCAGGCAGAAAAGTTACTCATTATTGAATAAGCAAACTACAGCTCATCCTCTCCCAGCCAGTTTCAGGTATCATATCTAACAAATTGAGCTTGACATCCCTATACTGCTGCTCTGTATAAGTAGGGTGACTCAATCATCAGTGGAAAATGTGTAGTACCTACAGTTAGTACAAAAATGGAACATGTGGGGCAAATGTGTGAAGGACAGCAAAAACAAACAAGGATACTAAAACAATGACCTTTGATCAAGAAGAAAGTTCAAAATGTGGAATGTAGGCCTTACGCAAAACTCTTTCCTCAGACTCCATGCAATTAAAGGGGGGAAATAGATGTTTCTGGATGAGGGCATAGCATCTAGCCCAGACAGAAGAAAAAGTTATTACAGTTTAATTGAAAACTGTGCTTTATTGATTTATTGAATATATTTCCATACTACTTTCTATTAAGGCAGCTCTCCACAGCTCTTTTTCTAAGAGTGGGCCACCATTTTTGTTCATATCATGCTGTAGAATTGTTCCAATACATTCTGAATAAACTAAAATGGTGGCCACCAGCCAGAAGAACCCAGGAGAAACCTACTCCATTCTGAAATTCACTGCTTCCCCAGAAATATGCTAAAGGAAAAGCAGCTTCCCCAATGAAAGTCCCTTCAAAGTTCTCTTCTGAGAACCATCAGTCCACCCAGCCTAAAAAAGAGTATGTATGTATGTATTTAACACATTTGTATACCACCGAAAATGCAAGTCTCTGGGTGGTTTACAACAAAATAAAAACAACAGATAAAAAGATGAAAACATTACAACAATTAAAATTTAAAATATTAAAACAATTAAAAACATAATTTAAAAAACATCTGATTAAAAGCCTTCATGAACAAATGCATCTTGACTGCATTTTCAAAAGTTGTAAGAGATGGGGAGGCTCTTATTTCAGTAGGAAGTGAAAAGCCTCAGGGCAGCAATGGAGAAGGCCCATCCCTGAGTACCCACCAGACGAGCCGGTGGCAACTGCAGACGGACCTCTCCAGATGATCTCAGTGGATGGTGTGGTTCAGAGTGAAGAAGGCCCAAGCTGCTTAGGGCTTTATAGGTTATAACCAAAACCTTGTATTTTGCCCAGAAACCTATTGGCAACCAGTATAGATCTTTTTAAGATAGGAGTGATATGGTATCTCTGAGATGACCCAGAGACCAACCTGGCTGCTGCATTCTGGACTATGTACAAAGGCAGTCCCACATAGAGTGCATTGCAGAAATCAAGTCTGGAGGTGACCAGCAGATGTACTATTGTTCTAAGGTCATTTATCTCAAGAAATGGATGCAGCTGGCATATCAGGCGAAGCAGATAAAAGGCACTTCTGGCCACTGCCTCAACCTGGGACACCAGGGAGAAGTTTGTGTCCAAAAGCACCCCCAGACTGACTACCTGTTCCTTCTGGGGAAATGTGACCTCATCCAGAACAGGCAGATCAAAATAATATCTTGAGTTCCGACCCTGCATAATAAGTACCTCCGTCTTATCTGGATTTAACTTCAGCTTCTTACCTCTCATTCAGCCCATCACTGCCTCCAGTAGGGGCGTATCTAGGTTGGGGCAGGCAGGGCACGTGCCCTGGGCGCCACCTGAAGGGGGCGCCATTTCTCAAAATTAATTTTTTTTTAAAGCCTGCCAAAAACCAAATGGCCACCATGCATGCTCAAATGGCCTCTGTGAGGCCCTAAGCCATACCAGACCTCACAAAGGCCACTTGAGCATGCATGGTGGCCATTTTGTTTTCAGCTGCCATTTTTAAAATAAATAAATAATTTTAAAAAATGGCCACTGCACATGCTCAAATGGTCCCTGTGAGGCCCTAGAGGCCAGCAGGGGGGGGGGGGGACCTTTGCAGACCCCCAGCCATGACCTTTAGGAAGCCCCCCGAAGGGGCTACAGGTAATTTTTAAAAAAAAAAAAAAAAATTATATGTCACTGTACACATATTCAGATGTGACTTGTATGTGACCTTCAGACTTGTATTTTTTCAGCTGATATTATGGTAAAGTTATCTGAAAGATGGGTGTCAGATGTTTGGACAGGAGGCACAATTTCAATGCTTGCCCTAGGCTCTATTTTCCCTAGATACGCCTCTGTTCACATGTGCCTTGTCAGCACTGGTATCAACCAGTGTCTTTATGCCACCTTTATGCATTATATATTTTGTAAACATTCCTATGGCAAAATACATGTGTTGCTACATTGTATTCATGACAGAATCATGCCATCTTCTCCATAACTGGCCATTGATAGCCCCTGATATAGTTTGATTGATTGGTCGGTTAATAAAAGATATTACAAAAACAGCATAAAATGCTAGTGCTGTTTCCTTTTAAGGAAATTGAAGTGTGCTCCTTGGACTGCCATGTAAGCATACTTGGAATCAGTGTTCTTGAAAGCATATTATGTGTACAAATAAGCCCTATTCACAAGTTACGTTCAATGCACAAACAATGGTACACTTCATATCTGTAGCCTGTGTTTGAGGGGCCTGTACCCAGGTCCAGCTTTTAAATGAATCCATGTACAAGCATTCACAGAAAAATGTGTACATGTGTATCATCTGTAACATCTGAACATAATCTAACATCTGAATAGGGCTATAGATATAAAGAAAATCAGAATTTATCTGATGGCATTTTCAGCTCAGTACAGAAAGGAGTGCTTACACATGCATTGTAGAATGTGGAGCTGGTTTTATCACCTTTTTGAGACAGAGGATGTGTCTGGATGTGGATTTTAAAACATCAGCACATGTGGTACAAGAAGTCCATATAGAGTTTTGTGACCCCTTCTTTGCATTTGTGCACCTTTTGGAAGTTTGGAACTCATGAAGCTATAAAACGAAGGGATTATTGAAAGAATAGTTGGTGCTTTTAGATTGTATGTATTAGCCCATATGAAATATTAACATAATGGGTATTATTGGTTATTTTAATGTGCATGTATATGTGAATTTTGATGATTTTAAGGATTTATGTATTGATTTGAGTATGTATGTGAGTAATTCTAAAACAGTATATATTAAATATCCAGCAACTTTCATCCTTTGGTATGTTTTGAGAAAAATCCTCACAATATTAGGTTGCAGTTGAATGTGTCCCCTTAATGTCTTTTTACAGATTTATTTAGTATTGCACACAGCAGAGGTTTTGTGTGGGTGGGTTCTTGTGGTGCAATATAGAGTTTCTATTGGACTCACCTAGGTCCTCCTCCTTTTTGTTGCCATTCTTTCACCTGAAACATGTCCTTTATTTTTATTTATTTTTTCTGGGGGGGACTCTTTAAAAAGTTGAAAAACTTCTGTGGAGAGGGGTGGGAAAGTTGGCCTCATGACTGTAAACTATGAGAGCAGGTCCGCCCTTCCCCGTGCCAGGGATGCACCTAGGCAATTGGGGTGCCTCCAGCAGCCACCCTGCGCCCGCCAAGCCATGCCTCTGTTTTTTGTTTTTGCATAATTCAAGCCACCATGGCATGTGTGTGGCTGAGGGGTGGGCCGGGGGGTGAGCTGAGCAGGACTTGCCTCCCACCCCCCAGTGGTGGTGGCCAGAGTGACCACTCAGCCTGTCCATTCGGCCCAGAGGCTCTTGTTTACTGCGAGGTGCTACAGCGCACCAGTGCAGTTAAAATAGATTGCCACAAGCCCATGATGCCACGTGCTGGAGCTCCTTGCAGTTATCAAGAGCCACTGGGCTGAACAGACAAGCACCGGGGGAGCAGGCAGGCAAGTCTTGCTAAGCTCACTCCCCAGCTGCAACTCCTTGCTTAAATTATACAAAACAAAAACACCGGAGGTACGGTGTGGCAAGGCGGGCACAGACGGTTGCAGGAGGGGCCCCCCCTGACCATCTGGAGTCTGTCCCTGGAGGCCATGGACCAGGGCTCCAATGTCCAGGGGTAAGAGCACCTCTGCCCCCCCCCGCCCTACCAACCAGTCAATCCTCAAGGAAAAACATTCTGAGCAAAAAAAAAATCTGAGCAAAGTGACTTTCAACAGCAACTGAGTGCTTCCGTATTTCTATGTTACACCCTTTTGCTTCCTGATAAAATAATATACTGGAGAGTAATTGCAGTGCTGTTGGTGGTGGCAGCAGCCAGAGGGGCAGGAAGTGAGGGGTACATACCAGCTGACAGAATGTCAACAAAACATTAAGCAAAAGCACTTCCAACAACAACTTATGGTTTAAATATAGTGGCAGAAATAATAGCTGTAAGGAGGCAATCGCTAGAATGCCTGAAAATGTAAGAGTAGCATCCTTAGTGGGATTCATCCATCCCCTGTGGGGTCATGAGCTACCATGGTGGGTCTTTTGAGAGGACAGAGAGGAGGTCCCTTTGTCCAATGTTCATATTAATGTGCAGTGCATCAAACTATGTGCAGCAGAAACTAAGATTTTGTACAGTTGGGCCTATTGAGTTTAATAAGGATGTGGGTTGTTTCCTAAGAAGAAACAGAGGGGGCGGGGATAATTGTTTGCTTTCCATTGTCATAACCTTATACAAAAAGTACATTACAGCCTTCTGTTGTGCCCTCTCATTCTTTGTGGGCCATCTTCATTTTTTGTGCTTCCCCTCTTTCTTTGTCCTTCTTATTTCCCCTCCCTCCCTCTCAGTCACTTTCGATTCATTCGCCTTTTTCCTTCTGTAAGCAAATTCTGAAGGAAGGGGATGCTTGTGGGTAGGGGTGGGCTGCAGCCGCTGCTTGTGCAGTTGGACACAAAGTTTATAATAAACCTGCATGCTTCCTCTGTAACATGTAAGAATGCAAAGGCAACAGCCGCACCCATTGCATGTCCCCAGCATCTGGGATTCTGCCTGTGCACCTGGAGGTTCTCTATAGCCATCATGACTAATAGCCACAGAGGGATCTCTCCTCCCCCGTGAATGTTTCTAACCCCCTTTCAAGCCCATCTAAGCCAGTGGTCATCACTGCATCTAGAGGTGGTGAGTTCCACAAATTAATTGGCTTTCTTTTTGTGTATTCTGAACAGAGACAGGACTCAGTGCTGAATGTGATTTAGAGGAATTTCCTAGCTAAAGGACTTCAGCAAGTGATTAGGTGGAAATCTAATCTAAGTGATTAGGTGGGAAATTAGCTGGGGACATGCAATGGATGTGGCTGTTGCCTTTGCCCTCTTACATGTTATAGAGGACTCATGCAAGGCTTATTATAAACTTTGTGTCCAACTGTACAAGCAGCAGCTGCAGCCCACCCCTATCCACAAGCATCCCCTTCCTTCAGAATTTGTTAACAGAAGGAGAAAGTCAAATGAATAGAAAGTGACATGTGGGGAGCAGGGAGGGCAGGACTGGGATGACTCGCCCCTGGTGCTCTGACACTTTGAGCTGCACCCCCAAGACAGTGTTTGGATTCAAACCAGAGCCAGCATGACCAATAACAGTAACTTGTGACTTCACAGTCAGCCACAGAATTCTGCCATCATGGTTCCCCTTGGAAACCTGCGAAGATTCTGCAGCAGGCTCACTTGGCAGCGTTTTAGATTAGCTGAAGCATCTTCAATAAATTGGCTGTCTTCAGCTGTCAGTTTATTAGCAGCTTATCAGCTTAGTTGTCAAGATGGGTGGCTGTTGGTCATGTGTGGCCTGCAGGTAAGTCTCTGGCATGGTGGGTGAAGCAAAATCTAATGGCAGTGTGGACTTTTCCTTTGTAGGAAGAAAAGCCATGGGGGTAGCTCTCTGTAGAGCATGACAGGAAAGAACCAAAAAAGGCAGCCTCCATATCAGGCCACCTCCCAGGACCTTCCAGCCTTGCTTGTACTCTGGCAGAAGAACTCAAGGAGACCACCTTTATATCATGAGAGCTCTGTAACTGACCTCCACCCAGGGCAATCCATCCCTGCTGATACTTCAGGGAAAGAGAATGAAGAGGCCCCCTACATAGCAGGCCTCCTCCCAAATGCAGGATCAGCAATGAGATTAGACCTTTAGCCTCCAGGCTGTTTTTCTGCCGGAGAAGAGAGAAGAAGGAAAGCCTGAAAGAGAGCACTTGTCACTGCAGATGTTAGATTTGATAGGACAATGAAATAAGACAACAATGCAGGGACCACTGCATTAGCTACACAACTCAGTGGTCGAATGCCTGTCCTCGACCATCTCTAAGGGCCCTTAAAGATGGTCAAGTGTAAGGACAAGAATACGTTTGCTCTTGAGGCTCATTGTGCATGCACTGAGAAGAATCATTAGAATCAACAGAAGATGCCTTCTTAATGGAATACATCGGGCTGAGTGTTTGCACCTAGAACAACACATCACCATGGGAGTGCTGTGCCCATGAATGCAGTAATGCAAAGAGGTGATGTTTCAGACAAATGGTGCGCCTGATTCAGACAGCTCTAGGCAACAAGCTTGATAATCTGGCAATGATTCAGGAATATCATCCAATCTTCAAGGTCAGTTTCCTTTTAAAAGTGAAGAGAGAGTTTCTGTAATCCTGACACCATTATTACATTTTATTAACATTATGCTAACTGGATGGTCATACATTGATTTTCTTAAAAGGATTCAATTTCCTGGCCAGAGTGACCAACATTTAGTCTACTAATTGTTTTAACTTAAGAGAAATAAACAGCTCCAGGAGATATGACTGTTTTGGATGCCCCTTAATAAAAATGGAACTACTTTGATAGAATTTCCTTATTTTGCCAAAACCAGATGGCTGAATTTTGAAAGCACATTTAGCAAATAGTTTCTCTCTCTCTCTCTCTCTCTCTCTCTCTCTCTCTCTCTCTTTTCTTCTGATAGGGAATAGTTCATATCTGTATCAATATATGCCAGCCCAGGGCCAACTCCAAAAGTAAATGGGATATTTGGCCCAGGGGTCGGGGAGCCAACAAATCAGCAGCTGAAAGTCCCTTGCTGTTGCCTAGCAACTAATACACATCCCTTTGCCTTGGCTCAGCAAAATTGCCAAATCAGATCTCAACATGGATATCACAAGCCACTGCACACCTAACCATGACAGTGCCTGCAACGAGGCAAGAAAGGCTGCATCTTGTCAAGAGAAAGGCACACCACCTGCATTCAAGGGTGGAACTTGGGGGGGCAGCCAGGGCACGTGCCCTAGGTGCCACTGAGGAGGGGGCGCCACACCAGTTCCTGCCACCCCCACCCCATTGCCCACCGGCCCGGCCCCAGGGCCCCTCAGCCACTTGCCATCCTGCTTGCCTTGCCCTCCGGCTCTGGCCGAGGATCCGAGCGGCCTGCAAACTGCAGAGAGCTCTTCTTCGCTCCCCGCCTCTCAGCTGATTGGCAGGTGGGCGGGGCTTCCAGAGAGGCCTCCCTGTAGGCCTCCCTGAAGCCTGAACTTGGCATTCCCCAGCAAGCCCGGAAGGAGGCAGGATGGAAGAGTTCTCTGCAGCAGACTCTCTGCCCAGACCATCCAACACAGCTTTTGCAAGGTAGACTGTGAATTCCTTTTTGTGGTTACCCCCCCACCCCACCCCAGGTATATAGGGATCTGCTTGCCATAGGGCTTTGATCGGGGGGGGGGAGAGACTGAGAAGTCTCTGAATATTTAATTTAAAACAGATTGAAAAATTTCTGGCTTTAATAAATTTCTGGCTTTTTACTATCTAAAAAGGCCTGTTGCTTGTTTCATGGCAGAAAATTACAAAAACTTCTGGAACAAACAATATTGTATTCATTCATTCATTCATTCATGTATAAATGCACTTATGTTCAAGTTGTTTTGCACCCCAGAAGGTCTGAGTGAGAACTGTGAAGCATGTGTTGTGCTTTTATTTTATTTTATTTTTCTTGTGTGTGAACTGCTCTCCAATAACTCACAGGACTTGAGGGTACATCGGGCCAACATGTGAATGCAGCACCTCCATTCCAGAGGAGATGTGTGTTAAAGGGCTTTAAAAGCCTCGTGTGAAAAACCTCCTGGAATCAAATTTTACTGAATTTGTTCAAGAATTCTGAGAAAACAAACATAGGCTCACCCTGCACGGTTGAAAGTCTCCTTTGCTAATCTGCAGCGAGGAGGCCATTTTAATAATTAGTGTTTCTAGTGTGTTCTAGGCATTAAAAATAGCACAAATATATAGTACTCACTGTATATCACTATATATTGTGAAGTGTCCGTGTGTGTATTCAGTGAAATGTATTTTCAGGCAGCATACTTATTTTGAAATATCAGACTTAAATCCTTGGGGGCCTGGGGTGCGTGGAGGCCCTGGACTTTGAGGGGCTGGGGGCCCATTTTAACCTTGCTATGCCCCTGGCAGTCACTACACATGGGTTTCTGCACAACACCTGCACAGAAGAAACTTCCATGTAGAAAGTGTGTCTCTTGTAAACTGACCTTGAATTTTCCATCCATGACTGGGATATCTGAGATTCAGAGTCAATAATAAAAGAACAGCACACTGCTTGTGACGGGAAGGGACAAATTACAATGATTTCTTAGTCTGGCAGGGGCTTGTTTTGGCCCTGGCAGAACTTGGCTGTCTGCTCCTGTTGAAAATTCCTCTGTCTAGTGTGGCAAACTAATGTATCCTCCCCCCTCCTGGTGTCAAAGTAAGCACTAGAATGGTGAATGCACATATACCCCATCATGAGCCAACAGTCATCACAAGACAAAGGCTGGTAGGAATCATTCACTGGTTTATAGTCCCTCCGCCACCTTCTTCTTCTCCTATTTTGCTAGTGGCTATTTGGGCAGGTGATCCTCTAGTCTTGGACAGTCATGTTTTTTAAAAAGCATGATAAGAGACAGATAAAATGACACCTGGAATCCTCACATAACTCCTGACTGTTGTTCTAAGTCTTTTACAAAGATGGCTCATGTTTTCAGGTTTTGATCAACAACCATGCCTAGATGGTACAGTGTTCCTTTTAACAAGGATTTCCAGATATTGTTGACTACAAGTCCCATCATTCCTGTTTGGACAAGGGCGCAATTTCAGTGCTTGTCCTAGGCGCTATTTTCCCTAGATACACCTCTGGCCTCCAGGCAGGCATTTAGAGAGGTTATGTCTTCTCCTGATGATGCTGACATGGAGAAAAATATTTGCGTGTCATCAGCATACTGATAACACCCTGCACCAAATCTCCTGATGATCTCTCCCAGCGGTTTCATGTAGATGTTAAACAACATTGGAGACACCATACCGAAGTTCAGTTTTTAAAGAACAGTCCCTGAGGGACACAATCTAGAATCTGCCCAAGAGTTAGGAGTGGAACCACTGCAGAGCAGTACCTCCCACCCCCAACCCCCTCAGACACCCCAGAAGGATACTATGGTCAATAGTATTGAAAGCCATCGAGAGGTCCAAAGGACCAACTCACACTTCCTCTGTCAATTCCCAATTGGAGATCATCCATCAGGCTGACCAAGGCAGTCTCCACCCCATAGCCTGCCTGAAAACCAGTTTGAAACTGGTCTAGATTAGGGTTTCTCAATGTGTGAGTCCCCAGATGTTATTGGACTTCAGCTCCCATAATCCCCAGCCTCAGTGGCCTTTGGTTGGGAATTATGGGGTCTGAAGTCCAATTACACCTGAGGACCCACATGTTGAGAATCCCTGGTCTAGATAATCAGTTTCATCCAAGACTGCCTGGAGTTGAGTAGCCACCACCCTCTCAATTACCCTGCCCAGCCACAGAAGGTTGGAGATAGGCCCATAGTTACTCAACTCTGAGGGATCCAAGGCTTCTTCAGAAGTGGTCTAATAATTGCCTCCTTAAGGCAAGGAGGCATCCTGCCCCCCCTCAGAGAAGCATTTATGATCTCTACTAGGCCTTATACAACAACTTTCCTGCCAGATATTATTAGCCATGTCGGGCAAGGGTCAAGAGAACAGGTAGTAGGCCACATTGCTACAAGCAGCTTGTCCACATCCTCACATGTCACAAACTGGAACTCATCCAGCTTGACCACATAAGAGGAATCACTGGACATCTCTGATTCAGACACTGCAGTAATTGTGGGGTCTAAATCCAAGAGAGATTTTATCCACACAAAAAATCATTAAACAGGTCACAGCTGGTAATAGATGGTTCCAAATTCTGGTTCGAGTGAGGAAGGGCACTTACTAGCCCTCTCACAACCCTGAACAATTCCGCTGGACGTGAACTTGTGGACGCAATACGGGTCAAAAAGAATCGCTTCTTTGCTGCCCGTATTGCTAGAGCCTAGATCTTTAAATGTGTTTCATGTTATAATCTGTCGGATTCAAGTCAAGTCTTCCTCCACTTGCACTCCAGTTGTCTACCTTGCTGCTTAGCCCCTGTAGTTCTTTTGTATACCAAGGGGCCAATTCTGAAGCCAGTCAGAGAGGACGCTTAGGAGCAATCATGTCTACTGCCCTAGTGAGTTTGCTGTTCCAATTCCCCACCAGAGGGTCGACATGGTCACCAGCAGAGCCAACACTAAATCCCTCCAAAGCTTCCTGGAATCCTATAGGATCCAGTAACCTTCTCGGGCGGACCATCCTAATGGGCCCTTTGCTCCTGCAGAAGTGGGACATGGTTGCAAGTCCAACCTTAACCAGATGGTCGTCCATCTAGTTAAGGGAAATCACAGGAGTCCCCACCCACGGAACACCACCCTGATCAGAGTGGAAGACGAGATCAAGCATGTGACCTGCAATGTGTGTTGGTCCCGAGACCCTTTGCGATAGGCCCATAGTTGTCATGGCCGCTACGAACTCCTGAGCTGCACCAGACAAATTGGTCCCAAAGTGGATTTTGAAGTCCCTGAGCACCGCAAGCCTGGGAGACTCCACCGCCAAACCTGAGACCAAGTCTGTCAGTTCAGTTAGGGACTCCATTGGGCAGCGGGGTGATCAGCATTCCAACAGAAGTCCCAGTCTATCCCTGCTCCCCAAACTTAGGTACATACATTCACTATGGTCAGACACTTCCACAGGGATCCTGGTCAAGGAGAGGTTATTCTTTTGGACCACAGCCACTCCACCTCCCCGCCCATGTCCCTACACCTGCTGCTCAACAGAGTACCCTGGAGGGAGAAGCTGGGACCAAACTGGGCCACCATCCTGCCCCAACCTAGTCTCTGTAATACAGACCAGGTCTGCCCCTTCATCCAGAATCAGATCATGGATGGTTTCTGATTTGTTCTGGCATTACAGAAGAGCAAGGTGAGAGTCTGTGAGAGGTTAGCACTGCTCCCCAAGGTCAAAGAGCTGGCAAGACAGCTGGAAGGGGCAACAGGTAATAGATTTCTGACTTCCCTTCCCCTGTAATGACTCACTGACCTGCCAACTTTACTTCTATTTCCCACTACCACTGGAATAGCCACCCCCTGGAATAGCTACTACCACTGGAATAGCCAATCAGTGGACACATACCCTGTCTCCCCATCCTCAGACAAACCAAGATACATCTGAAACACCTAGGACCTAAAATCAACAGAAGCCAAAAATACCACCTGGCCCTCTCCCTCATTGACCCCCAAAGTGGCTCCCCCAAAGGGGCAACCCTCTTTGGTGGCGGACCCACTGTCACAGGGCAGCAGCCCTTTTATAAAGCCAGAAAGATAGCTAATCTGGGCAACTGGTCCTCAAGAACTGCTGACTCACTCACTCTGGCCCCGATCCTGCACAGACTCACCCACAGGGCAGCAGCCACTGTATGAGCCCATAGTTCTTTACTGTAACCCACCACGTGGATATTCCAGGGCACATGTGAACTACTGATAGACAACTAGATGGCTGCTCACCCTGAAAATGCCTGAGGATTTCTGAATGTCCAGATTAAACATTCAAGGAGGTCAGCCCCTGCTGCCTCCATTATTCCCCCATCTCCTGCTTCCTCTTCTCCAAAGCATAAACAAAACTTTGAGAGGCGGCAGCAGCAGAAGCATCAGCACCAGAATTCCATTCAGAACATCTTTTGAAATAGACATTTAGTCTTCTTTTCCAGAGAATGGCACTCCACACACCATTTCCCACCAAGGAGGGTGTACTAGAATGATAACCATTTAGCACTGGGGATCTGGGGGACTGTAATTATTGGATCGCATACTCACAGCATCTTATGGGCATTATGAGTGCCACAGGAACTGCTGCATGCTCTTAATACAGTGTGCATGGAGTTGCTCAAGAGCAATCCTGCACAAATGTAGGACATAGTACAAACACAGTTTCATCTTGGTGGTTTGTGCAATTTCTAACATTTACACAAGAGTGCTCTTGCACTACTGTGTGCATGCTGTGTTAAGAGTGTGGTGTTTTTGGTTAATCCATTCCTTGATCCAGGCCAGTTTTTGAATGGTGCTTTAGGTAATTTTATTCCAATCATGGAGTAGAGGCAGGACTAACAGATGGCCAGCAGCAAGTGTACTAAAAAGCATTCTGCACTTGCCTCTCTGTATTTAATATCTATCTTAAAGGTGAAGTGTGCTGTCTAGTCATTGTCGACACCAGGCAACCACAGAGCCCTGTGGTTGTCTTCAGTAGAATACAGGAGGGGTTTACCATTACCATCTCCCACACAGTCTGAGATTTTGCCTTTCAGCATCTTCCTATATTGCTGCTGTCCGATATAGGTGTTTCCCATAGTCTGGGAAACATACCAGCGGGGATTTGAACTGGCAACCTCTGGCTTGCTAATCAAGTCATTTCCCCGCTGCACCATTAGGTGGCTCAGTATCCATCTTACTAAACTGTTAACATCCCTGATTCAAGTCTTTCTTGTCCTTGCATGCTACAACTCTTTCCTCTGGATTCTACAAGGAGCCTGCAGCAGTATCCACAATCCAAAAAGAAATACTAAGGAGACCACAAAAAGAGCCAGCCACGGGAGGGAAATTATGCTGAGTTGAACAGGGACTGTTGCTTTCCTGCTAAATATAAGAGCACCACTTTTTTATTTTATTTTTAAAAAGCTTCTTTGTCCATTAGCAGGGGAAAGTTTCTAGATCCCAGGATCTCCAGTAGGCAAAATAAGCTATGGGAGCCTCCACTTTTGCATTTGCCTCCGCTGCTGTCAGTTTTTTCATGGTAACATTTTCCCCTGATGGAACAAGGAGGTGCCAAGCAGAATCCAGCTGCAGGGCCTGCTTAAGGTAAGCTGGGCCTGCCTTTATTATGCTCACTTGAATTGGAGCAGGATTATTCACATAGCTGTGTACACCTGTATTGGATTCTTGCTCCATCCATAGCAACTCTCAGTACAAAGCACATTTAGTTTACAGGAATGAGATGCATAAACACACACACACAAATCTCATTTTAAGATTTCTATGCTGAAAACTTCTGTGCTGTTTCTAGTCTATTGTATTTATCAGGCAAGCAACTGTAAAATCTCCATAGTAAATAAACGCACACACACAAAAACGCTTCTTCTTGTTGTGCGTAAATAAACGCACAAAGAAGACCGAAAGCTTCTTCTTTTAAAAATGACTGCCTTTGGAGAGTTCATTTACATTATGTATAGTGGCCCTGTTTTATTCCATCAAAATTCAGTAGGAAGGCAGCAGGCTTGCTAGAAGCACACACTGTGTTTTACATTCATCACAGTATTTACTTGTCAGTGGTTGCATGTTTATTAGCCGCAGTGCTAAAGATGAAGGAGAAGTGCATTTGAAATTTGTAATCATTTTACACACACTCAAGTCGCTTCACCTGTTCTCTAAAGGATGTCAAAATTCCAGCCAAGCTGCAGTGGGAAAACAACTTGCTAAATCAGCAGGAGTGCAAGTTTTCAAGGCTCATGGGATGATTCTCTAAGAAAACTGAGACAGCACAGATTTCTGCCTATGTTAAAAAGCATGCAGGCAAAGCAGATGGTATAATGATCCCCACTTATTAAATCAAATGCACTGTCATGCTGTGGAAGAGGAAGACTGCAGCTTCAAATACACGGCTCTTATTATCTCCAGTGACAGAACACTGTGTCCAGTTACTGAGTGGCCTTCGGGGATCATACCTGAGAAGATTTTCCTTTTTTATAGAGCTTCAGTCTGTCTCCCCCACACCATGGTGTCAAACCATCTTGATCTGTGACAACTTTTTTCTATTCAGATCGGTATATATAGCACTTTTGTACATCACTTGACTCCTGGAGTCATTCTAGGAATGACAAGCTAGAGATGAAAGGTGGCAGCCCAAGTTAAAAATGATCTCCATGTCTTTTTTTATTCGGATTTAATTGAAGCTATACCATATAGTGCCATAGAATATAATAGCACAGTCAACAAATCATTGTCATGTTCAGCCTATTTTTAAATGAGCTCCAGCTCAAATGAATTACAGTTGTATCACAGGCAAAGTGGACCTCAATTAATATGACATTTTTTTCAGGCTATAATTTCAGCCTCTTCTCTACCACTTACTCCTTTTATGCGCGCACGTGCACACACACACACACACACACACACACACACAGAGAGAGAGAGTTCAAGAGACATGGAGACAAAGGCTTCAAGGCTATACACACTTCCTTGGACATAAGTGTCAGGAATGGCTCCCTATTGCCTAGCAGGAAAGTCAACTGGCTTCTCAAAGTTTTAAACCTCATGCAAGAAAGATAGAGACTGCGGCACAGCTTTGAGAGCAAAGAACCATCATTATTAAGTGTGACCAAAATCTCCAGAGAGGCAGAATTTGGTAGCAAGATGATGAATGCTACCTCCTTTTATATTGTAAAAATTGCCAATGTTTGTATTACATATCTTCCACGTTTCTTCAGACTTAGCAGAAAAACGTGTTCTGAACCAGATTTAGTCTTGTTCAGAAGTAGCTGACATCAAACCAAATACTGAAGAGGATATGAATTATTAACTACTATATAAAGTATATTCTGTGGGGCTCAGTTGCACTTGCTCTCGCTGGCATTTCCCTGGTGTTTCTATTTAGATTGTAAGCCCCTTTAGGTAAAAGAACCATTTTCTTTTCCAGTTTTACTGTGCAAACTACTTTGAGAACATTTCTGTTGAAAAGTGGTCTATATATATATTTGATATAATAATATAAAAACAACAGATCTCACATTAGGGATGTGCACAAAACCGGCTTGGCCTGTTTGGTTCGAATTCGAACCGGATTTGAACCAGAGTGGGGGAGTTTGGTTTTGGTTTTGCTCAAACCCTCCTTCAGTTCGGTTCAAATTCGAACCCAGTTCAAACTGGTATTGGAAGGTTCACCATAGGCTATAATGGGCATTCAAACTGGCCCATTATAGCCTATTTAGAGCACCTAGGAGCACAAAGGTGGGGCAACTGGTAGGCACCTATGAGTGCCTACCACCCACCAAACCCTAAGGCAATCAAACATTTCTCAGATTATTGGTGAATTTTTGAAGATATTTTTATTTCCCATAGGGAATAATAGGGATTTGTGGCAGCCCCACCCCACCCCTTTGGGGGGTGACAAGGCACCCCAAAGTGGGTTTGGGGGCATGGCAGGGCCAACCTTAACTCCCCCAAGCTACCCCCAAGTCAATAGGATTTATTGTTATTTATATATGAATTTTTAAAGAATTAATTTCAGGCTGCATAGGAAACCATTGCTGAGCCTTTTGCATCCAGAGGAACACATTGTACTATGATCTTAAATTAACTAGGTCAGTAGGTGAAAGGTCTAGTTATTATTTCCTATGCAGCCCAAAATTAATTCTTTTAAAATTCATTTTTTAAAAAAAAACACTTTTTTAAAAAGCACCTGGTTTTCCATCTCTTCTCTTCGTGTGTGCAATGCATGCCTTTTGCCTGTGGGGAGAGAAATGCCTCAGACTGTGTCTGGTCCACCACATCTGTGCTCTAGGCCACACGAGGCCCAAGGCACATGTGATGGCACCAGCGTAGCGGCGTGCGTGCATTATTGCATTTGGGGTGTGTGTGTGTGTGTGTGTGTGTGTGTGTGTGTGTGTGTGTGTGCTGCTAGCTAGAAGAGGGGAAAGAGAGAGGGCAGGGGGAGGGGGGCTCAGAAAAACTTAAAGGGAGAGGAAGGTCCAGTTCAGAGCTGGTCGGAGGACACACACAAACACACTACATGCTTTGGCGGAAGACCACTTTCTCATCATGGTGCCGGACCAGTGCATGCATATCTCGTGTGTGTGTACATGTGTGTCAGCAGAACCAAGAGAGAGAGAAGAGAGGGGGACTTAGAAAAATTAAAGGGATAGTAGAGTCTGGTTAAGAGGTGGGTCAGTGGAGGACACACACAGCATGGTGTGGCAGGAGATCACATACTCATCATGGCCAGTGCATCCGTGTCTAGTGCGTGTGTGCGTGTGTGCGTGTCAGCAGAACCAAACTGGAGAGGGAAGAGAGGAGGGGGTAGTGGCATTGCTATACAAATATGTTAAATACATAGAAAAATAGATAAATCAAAAAAATAAATAGATAAATAGATTAATAAATAGAAAAATACATAAATACAGTACACAATAGCATATAATATATATGAATCCAGCTATACAGCAGCTATACAGTAATATTTAGAACTTCTAGACTGACAAGACCAAAAGCACTAAAGGTAAGAAAAAACCTACTGACAGAATACACAAACACACAAAATAGAAAAAGCCTCCACGAATGCACACACTCACATAAACATGCACATACAACTTTCTAACTAGACAAGTACACGTAATATTTACAGACATAGTTTTGGGCAGAGTCCCAGTGCTCTCCCCTCCCCTCTAGCAGCAGAACCCATTTAAAAATTGAGATGTTTATATAAATAGAGACTCAAGCTTTTCAAATATTCATCATTTGGACAATCAATCAGCATGTTTATAAATCCATCTTTTCAACAATCAAATCAAGCTGTTTTGAGATTAACTTTTAAAAAATCAAGCTTTTTTTGAATTCATCTTTTTGAAAATCAAGATTTTATAAATTATATTTTTAAAAATCAAGCTTGTTTAAAATGCATCTTTTGGCCAAACAAGCTGTTTCGAGATTATCTTTTTAAAAATCAAGATTTTTTGGATTCAGCTTGTTAAAAGTCAAGCTTTTATAAATTATATATTTAAAAATCAAGGTGTTTTTTTTAAAATTTACATATTTACAACACATGTAGACCACTAGTAATAGTTTATGTGTATGAGCACACGGCCCCCCAAATGCTGTGGTCAGATGGAACCAGGGGCTTGTGTTCAGCACTGGGTTATGCCAGTGGGCCGGGTGTATCAGTTGCCAAGTCACAGCACTAGTGGTGGGCACGCTGCAACATGTTTGACATGGCTGTCACTCACATCAGCAGAAGGCGGAAGGGGGAAGGGTAGGGATGAGCAGAGGCTGCTGCCATGTAGGTGGGCAACACCATGGCTCAATCATGGGCCAATCACTTGCCCAGCTCAACCTCCAGCTCAGAGTAGCCCAGCAGGGGGAAGTTTACCTTGAGGAAAACCAACTGCTCGACCACACCAGGGTCCAACCGGGACTGAGTGGGTGTTACTACGTCGGCAGTATGTGAAAACACCTGCTCGCTCTGGACACTGGTTGGCAGGCAGGAGAGGAGGCGCACAGCAACCACCGCCAGGTTTGGCCAGACTTGGCGGCAGCTTGCTTAGAACTGTGCACAGTCCATCTTTGGGTCTTCCTCCACAGGCTCCTCCAAGTACTGGGCACTGCATTGCTCAGCACTGGTGGGCCTGGTAGGTCAAGGCTTCCATACACCAGGCAAGGCGCCAAGGCACACCCACTGAAACCACTGGGCTGATTTAGCAGGAGAATGTGCCTGCCACATTGGAACCACTGCCTTGGATGCCACGCTGCTGGACTGGGAAGAGGAAGGGGTAGCTGACGCCGCTGGGCTGCTGACACTGCCACTGCTGCTGGGTGTGGGTCGCTCAGGGGCAGGCAGACCTGCAACACTCTCCTGGTGTCTCGTGGTCCTAGTGACCTCCTCCTCCCTAACTCTCCAGATCAGGGTGTCCCTTCCCCGGGGCAAGTCATTGGCAAGCACGACATTGACCTTGATGTTCAGGTCACAAAGACAAGCAAGGACATACGCCTCCCTGTCACCCAAAGGACCAACAAGCTGATTTGCCACCCCTGTCTTCAGGCTTCCAGCCAGAGCATGCCCCTCTGGTGTAGTCAGCAAAGTCTGGAGTGCACCAATCAGCTTCATGAGGCTGAGAGGAGTGGACCGCGCCTGGCTCAGAGGAGTGCTGTGAGGATACAAGCTGTTGACACCATCTCGGACATGAGCTTCCACTCAGCATTAGAGAGGTCGAACACTCCCAAGGATTCCTTCCTCATCAGGTCACCAAGGGCTCTCCAAGGGGTTACCAAGGGGTCATGGTCAAGGACTCTCTGGTGATGTCATTGCATGCAGGTGCTGAAACAGGAGGAAGGTGGAGTTTCACCATGTCCCAAAATCCGTTGGGATGAGATGGCATGGAAGCTTGAGGTCACCTCGTGAAGCAGGCGGCTGGACTTCTCGCTGCGGTGAGAAGATGGGCCACCATCTTGCGAGACTTCTTGACAAGCATGGCCATGGCAATAACAGCACTAGGGAGGTGGGAGCCCTGTTCCTTGGATGCCTTAACATCCATAAGGCCAAGGGCATCCCTGACAGCCAGGTGGAGTGCATGCGCCATACACCATATGTTCACACACTGACTTGATGGCGGCGGTCACATTGGAGCCATTGTCTGTGACAATGAAGCTCCAGGAGAGGTGTGGACACTCACCAATCCACTTTGCTATTTGGTGGCTGAGTACGGCCATCACTTCCTCCTTAATGTGCCTGACATCCATGGTCTCCACGTGCAAGACGGCCCACCCGTGCTGCAATACAGTTTGAGATGCACTAGAGCCAGAGGCATCACCCAAAGTCCTCTCTCTCTCATGTCCCCACCAGTGGGCAGTGAGGGCCAGGAAAGCAGAGTGTATTCCACTGACACTGGTCCAGAGGTCAGTCATGAAATGCACACTGGTGCCAGCCAGTGCTGTCTGCAGCCTGGCTGACACAATCTCCCTGCACTGTCGGTACAGGGAGGGGACCATGTTCTGGCTGAACGTGTTCCTTGAGGGGATCGTGAAGTCAGGCACAAGGTACTGGAGAATCCGGAGGAGGCCCGAGTTCTCGACCACATGGAAAAGTTGGTCGTCAGTGGCCATCATCTCCCACATAAGGCGGGTGAGGCAATGTGGGTCCACCTGACCAGTCTGCTTGCTGCCTGATGCCTGTATCCACCACTTGACTGGCAGCATGCCCTGCTTCATGGAATTTGGCATGCCACCCTTGCCAGCACTTGTTGCAGGAACACCAGGTGCATTGGCATTGCCATGGTCAAGGATGCTCTGGTGATGCCATTGCATGTGCCGCTACATGGAGGTAGTCCCCAGGCACTTTGGATCCTTGCCCCCAACTGACCTGTTCCCTACAGTGGAAACAATGAGCAAATAGTGCAGCATCTCGAGGGACCTCAAAATGCCTCCAGATCCCGCTGCCCTGGGAGGCCTCCAATGCCCTGGGTGCCCTCTTTGGCCTCTTGGGTGACTGTGGTCCAACGTGGAGGGGTAGCTGCTGCTGCTCATCAACCACTGTCACCCACACCCCTTCTGCCCTGTGTGGAAGAAGAAGGGCCCGGCTTCACTGGCAGAAGAGGGGCAGGCCTCTGCATGACCTCGGCCACAGCAGGCCCTTCCTCCTTGGAGCCAGACTGGGAGGACCCAGCACTGGACTCTGATGCGACCTGGGTGTGCTCAGGGAGGGCCCCACTGAGTGGCGAAAGAAGTGGGAGAGGCCACAAGAGGGAGGGAAATTCTGGCTGCTGCATTTCCAGCCATCACATCCTCCCTACCTTCTGCCTTCTCCACCCCTGCCATGGAAGGAGCCGTGGCAGGAAGAAACCCCACACCACCAGCCTCCAGCACCACCAGTGGTGCACCAGCTGGCGATGGATCTGCCACAGGTTCAGGGACTGGTTTGGCTTTGGCAGCAGGCTCCAGCTAGTTGAGCCTTTGCACAAATGCCTCACTTGAGGCAAAGAATTCACTGATGGGGAGGACTGGGGTCCTGGTCACATCATGGTGTCTTCTCTGCCCCCTAGCCTGAGCCTGGCCCCAGCCTCTCCCACCTCTGCCTGGAAACCAGCTGCAAGCCCTGCTTGCAACATGGTGCTCAGACATTTCTCAAAAATGTTTTTAAAAGGTGGGAGATTTAAAGCAAGGCCAAGTGGGGGGGCAATTTGAGGTGGGAGAACAGCCAATTTGGAGGAGGGAAACTTTTTTGGGGGGAAATGCCAATTGGGGAGAGGGAAAACTTTTGTAAAAAAATCTGAAGGGGTGGTGGCATCAACCTTTTTAGATTGTGAGCCCCTTGGGGACAGGGATCTGTCCTATCTATCTATCTATCTATCTATCTATCTATCTATCTATCTATCTATTATTTCTCTTTGTAAACCACCCTGAGCCATTTTTGGAAGGGCAGTATAGACATCAAATAAATAAACAAACAAACCTTTTTTTAAAAAAGAACCTGATGGGGTGGCAGGAACCTCTTTTTAAAAACCAGATGGAGTGGGGGGACCTTTTTGAAAAAAATAAAACTTGGGGGTGGACCTTTAAAAAAATAGGGGGAAGGGAACCTAAAGCAAAAGTTTTAAATTTTTATTTTTTTAACCCTACTTAACTAAAACCCCTTTTAACAAAAAAAAAAACACCTACCCACCCACCAAAAAACCCCTACGCACAAAAAAACCCCTACCTACCCACAAGAATGCATTAAACAATTAAAACAAAGCAATCAACAGTAACCTAAATGATCGAGGGGGGGAAGGAACCTGGAAAAAAGAAAGAAAGAAACAATCTGCAAAAAAAGAGAGACAACAACCAGCATGAAAAAACACAAAATATCTCTCCCCACACCCAAATGCAAAATAAGGAGGCCCCTTTTAAAATGCACTGGGGGGAAAGGGGCCAACAAAAGTCAGAACTCACCCCTCTTCTTCCGGTATCTTCTGCCCCATACACTGGTCAAAGGAAGCATGGACAAAAAAGAGACCAGTGGCAGCAGAGGCTGGCACTCAGCACAGGGCAGCACAGGCAAGCACAGCCAGGGGCAAGGGGGAGGGCAGAATGAGACGCTTTCCAGTGACTCACCTGCCCAAACAACTTAAAATAAGAACTTTAAAACTTAAAATAAGAACTTTAAAATAAGAACCCCTGCTAACTTGACAAAGAGACACCTTTTAACATGGTGATTCTCTTTATTTAGCAGGGGGAGAGTAACTGGCCCTATCCACCCCCAGCACAGTACCTCCACTGACTCTTGCTAGTGTCTATCTTGTGTTTGTTTTTAGATTGTGAGCCCTTTGGGGACAGGGATCCATCTTATTTATTTATTATTTCTTGTGTAAACCGCCCTGAGCCATTTTTGGAAGGTCGGTATAGAAATCAAATAAATAAATAAATAAATAAATAAAAATAAAACTTTGAAAATAAATTAAAAGGCTGGCTGGTGGTATGGCTGTGTGGGAAAAGGGGGAGAGAAGGATAGGGGGTGCTGGCACTGCTGACAGCGAGGCAGCCACCAAACAATAGCGGGAGTGGGGGGAGAGAAAGAGAGAGGGTGCCAAGCAGAGGAGAGAAAACAAACAACACACTGGGGTTTAAAGTTTAAAGGGACTGGGACGGGGGGGAATAAACAACAAAATAGCACTAGGAGAGATTGAGAGAGCAAAGCGAGAGAGCGAGCAAGGGAGGGATTCAGGGCAATGCAGGTAGGGAGAGGGATGGGCAGGGCCAGGCCCCAGCAGGTAAGCCCTGGCCAAAGAAAGTGAGGAGGACTAGGATGGAATGCAGGGAAAAATAAACACAAAGAGTTAAAAAATCAAATCAAAAAGTACAAGAGAAGAACAAGGGAAGGACGCAGGGCAATGCAAGGGGTGGGGAGGGCCAGGCCCCAGGTAGCCCTGGCCAAACAAAGGAGAGAGAGAGAGAGACAGACAGACAGACAGACACAAAAGCAGCAGGTGGAAAAAACCACAGACTGAGAAAAGGTTTAAAGCAGAGGACAGGGCAGAGAGAGTAGGCATAGAAGGGAACACAGGGGATGGGACCAAAAAAGCACAGCTAGTCTGCAATGACTCACACACCAGCAGCTACAGAGAGCAGCACACAGGCCAGAGCCAAGCAACAACCGCAGCCAGAGAGAGTTTTCCAGGCCAGAGGCTTGGGTTTAAATAGGTTTGAAACCTTTGGGAGGCCCCACCTTTGCATCCCCCCTCCAGGCCTATGGGTGTGCCCGAACCGGTTCGGAGGCCATTCTGGAGGCCTCCGAACCGGTCCAGTTCCGAGCTGGTCCGGCGGCTCAGCACGGAGGGGGGTTGTAGCTTTAAGGGTGGGGGGGTAGTACTCCCCCCCCGCCGCTCTTCCCCCTCCGGTGCTGTGGTTTGTGCAAAAGTTTCTGGGGTGGCAGCGTTCCTCCCTGCCACCCCTGGCCCTGTTGTTAGCCTGCTAGAGCTGAAATACACTACACCCATGCGCCCGTTCTGGCGCGCGTGCACATTTGATGCCGCCGCGCGCGCGCTCCGTAGACGTCACACGTCGACGTGTGACGTGTATGGAGCGAGCGCGTGCGGCGGCAAGTGCACACGTGCGCCGGAATGGGCACATGCGTGTAGCTTATTTCAGCTCTAGCAACCCCCCAATGCCCATCCGGACCGGTTCAGAGGCATGCACATCACTATCCAGGCCAACAGGGAGCCAGATCTCAAACACTGGCACAGTGCACAGCCTACCAGAGAGCCAGACTAATCTCTCGCCAATCACAGAATCAATAGCTCAACCAATGCAAAGTCAGCAAATTGAGCAAAACAAGTCTCACAAAATGGAGGACAACCGATGAGCCGAATTGTGCAAAACATAATGTCACAAAATGGAAAACACTACAGACCTGAAATAGACCCTAGGAGCTCAGATCAAACTGAGGCCAGTTTGCTTCAAACTTGGACCAGCGGGGCAAAACCAATGCCCAGTTTGGTCTGAGTTTGAACCGTCGAACCAAACCGATTTGAACTCGAACCGGCTTGCACATCCCTATCTCAAATTACAACATATTTTGCTTTTTCATCTCCCTTTTAATTTGACATCCAGGCCAGTTTGGGAAAAAGCTCATAAGAAAATTATCCATAAAGCATTCATTGTCCATCTCTTGGTTGCTGCACATATTGAGATGGCATAGTGCTCAAAAGTGCCTGGTAAAGAACTAGGACACTTGAATGTGGCAAACAGTTCTCCTTGAGATGTTGCCCCATCAGACTCAGATATCCAGAGGCTTGGTCAAAGCTGAGATGTCTCTTTAAAGCATATACTATTCATAACCTCACTCTTCTTAAGACTTTTTTTTTGGAAATATATATTTGGCTAAATGGATTTTTACGTATTTATACCTTAATGCAGTGGTTCCCAATCTGGGAGGCTCCAGATGTTGCTGAACTACAACTCTCATCAGCCCCAGCTACAATTTATTTTGGTTGGGGATGATGGGAGCTGTAGTTCAACAACATCTGGAGCCTCCCAGGTTGGGAACCACTGCCTTAATGTATACCTCATAACCTTCACTTCCTATAGTTGTGCTAAATATTTCTCTATCACATCTGGATATTATGTTGTTAATTTATGTTGATCCCTTGTTTTCTTTTGTATTCATTTTGACTTTCTATCCTCTTGAAAATGTCAATGATTTTTTAAAAGCATGTGGTTGGAGTCAAGCTGGTATTTGACTTATTAACAAGCAACGTTCTGCAGCTTCAGCTTAGAGACCCAGGTCAGGATCTTAATATGTTTATAGAAATATTGCAGTTTGTAGAAATATTGTACTGTAATTAGATACTGTATTTTACAGATATGTATGTATGTTTGTATGTATGTATGTTTGTATCTATCTATCTATCTATCTATCTATCTATCTATCTATCTATCTATTTAATTCGCTTAGCCGATGCATGGGGATGCATAGGGATGCATGCCAGGCAGTGTTCCAGCCAATGAGAGGGAGAGAAGCCATGCAAGAGAGGGAGGCAGCAGACGGGAGAGTGGTTGGGGTCTTTCAGCAGCGCCAGGGACTGTGGAGAAAGGGGAGAAGAAATAAGGGCAAAGTGCCAGGGACAGCGGAGAAAGGAGAAAGGGGAGAGGAAATAAGGGGAAACGGACAAGGACGGGCAGTGGGCGAAGCCCCACCGCCCTGAGGAGGAGGAAGGGTGAAGTCGGTGGGGAGAGAGGAGATTGGGGCTGGGAGGAGAACCAAGGCCCGGCCACGGTGGGGAATCGGTGGTGGTTGCGGGCCTGGCTGCAGTAGGGAGGTGGCTGTGGCGGGGTGAGGAGGCAGCTGGGATGCCAGGAAAAGGAGGTGACAGCAGGAGAGGACGAGCCAGCTTGAAAGCTGGCCAGAAACTGTGGGCGGGGGAGGGGAGAAGCGGCCTGGCACGGAGGAGGGGGAAAGTGGCCTGGTGGAGAGTGGGGGAGAAGCCCCGCCGGCCTCAGGAGAAGCCTGGCTGGCCTCAGGAGGGAGGAGGCGGGAGGAGGCGGTGGTGGGCCCAGGTTGAGGAGGCGGCTGTTGCCAGGCTGGCCAGTGGCCCAAGAAGCAGCTGCTGCTGCTAGGCCGTCCAGCGGGCCAAAGGGAGAGTGGCCACCAGTGGGCCAAAGGGAGAGCGGCCACTGGTGGGCCCAAGGAGAGCGGCTTCTGGTGGGTCTAGGGAGAGTGGCTGCCGGTGGGCCAATGAGAAGGGTCGAATTGTGGGGGGGAGATTGAGTGAGAGAGTTGTGGGGGGGAGAGCGAGCAAGAGAGTTGGGGGAGAGAGCGAGCAAGAGAGTTGGGGGAGAGAGTGAGCGAGAGAGTTGTGGGTTGAGAAAGCAAGCGATAGAGTTGTGGGGGGAGAGCGAGTGAAAGAGTTGTAGGGGGAGAGAGCAAGCGAGAGAGTTATGGGGGAAGGGAGAGCGACCGAGAGAGTTGTGAGGGGAGAGAGTGAGCGAGAGAGTTGTGGGGGGAGACAGACAGAGAGAACAAGTTGTGGGGGGGAAGAGAGAAAGTGAGTTGTGGGAGGACGGGGGGCTGCCACAGGTTCATTGCACTACTGCACAGATGCTCTGTGCAGGTTCAGCTAGTTACATTTTATTTCATTAAAAACAAATGTCTCAAGGTGGTTTACAAAAATAAAAACAATAAAACCACAATTAAAACCATAAACATAAAACAATAAAATCACAGTTTAAAACAACCAAAATAATTTTAAAACAATAGCAACAGTAAAACCAATCTACAGCTGAACAAAAGCTTGGTTAAATAAGTGCATCTTGAGAGCTCTTTCAAGGGATGCTAGAGATAATGATGCTCTTGCAGCAACAAAGAGTTTGCTCAATACACTTGGGGAGGCTATGGAAAAGGCCTGACCCTGTGTTGCTGTTGGTCCAACCCTGACAAGCTGTTGGCAATCACAGCTCAGATCAGTAGCTGCTCATTCTAATAACAAACTAAACCCGGTAAGCCCCCAAGATTGACCTCATCATTATTGAGATTAAACGCTCTAACTTAGACTGGTGGGCACCTGTTCTTGCTTCACTATTTACATTTATCGATAATACTGCCCAAATTCCTCACGATTGGGGGATTGCTTTAATTATTCCTATTTACAAAAAAGGCAGCAGGCAAGATCCCGCAAATTACCGTCCAATTAGCATTCTGAGCATTATTTCCAAATTATATGCGAAACATCTTCTGATAAAATTGGTCGACTGGATTGATGCCTATAACATCCTGGCCCCCGAACAAGCTGGATTTCGCGAAGGCCGATCGACCATTGAGCAAGCTTTTATACTTCAACACCTGGCTGAGAAATACACTTGCAAATCTGGTTCTGCCCTCTATGCGGCATTTATTGATTTAAAATCTGCTTTTGATTCCATCTCTAGGGGCTGCCTTTGGGTAAAGCTGAGGGATTTGTCTATAGATAAGTGTCTCCTATTATTAATCTATAAGCTACATGAAAATACGTCCTTAAGAGTCTGTTGCAGTGCACGGGGTCACCTATCTGCTGAAATTCCCACCCATAGAGGAGTCAGACAGGGGTGCATTTTAGCCCCTGTCTTGTTTAACATCTATATTAATTCTATAGTAACCCATATGAATGCTCCTTCTATCCACCCGCCCAAACTGGCACATAAACATATATCAATTTTGCTGTATGCCGATGACATGGTTCTCCTGTCATTGACTCCAATCGGCCTAAGGCGGGCGCTTGCATCACTCAGCTCTTTTTGTGCAGGAGAGGCTATTGAGCTAAATTATCAGAAAACTAAAGTACTGGTATTTGCCAAACGCCCTAAGCCACACGTATGGAAAATAAATGGTCAATTAATTGAACAAGTTAAAATATTTAAATGTCTTGGTATAGTTCTCCATGCTTCAGGAGGTTGCCAGGCCCATCTTAACTATGTTGTGCAGAACGCCCAACAATCGGCTAACTTAATTAGATCTTTTTATTTTACCAAGGGTGCTGCATATATTCCTGCTGCCATTAAACTCTTTGCAGCTAAAGTACACTCACAGCTTACATATGGTGCCCAATTGGGCCCTTTTTGCAATTTTTCACCTTTGGAGGCAATACAGACGAAATTTCTCAGATCCATATTTCAGGTCCCAAATAGTGTTGCAAATGCTGCTGTTAGAAGGGAGGCAGGCCTTTATACTTTGGAATCGGTTTATTGGAAATGTATTTTCCTATTCTGGTTAAAATTGAAGTTCTTACAAGTGGGATTAGCCCCTCTCACTATGATTGATTCCTTTAATTTGAAATGGAAACAGTCCCTTAAGATAAAATCTCAACTTTATGGGATCCCGCTTGAAGAACTTGCTAGGATGGGCTTTACCACAGCTATGAAGGTCATTAAACAGCGAATAATCGATACTGACCTACAGGTTGAAGCCTCTAAAATACCTAGAGGTTTGTATACAGGAAACCAGCTTTTCAATCTCATGCCCACTGATTACTTAAGTAATACAACATTTCCTAAATTTAGGCGTGCTTTGACTCTTGCACGCCTTAATGCTCTTCCAACAGCTGTTCTTAAGGGAAGGTTCAAGGGGACTCCTTACTCTTCGCGCCTTTGCCCCTGTGGCTCAGGTGCTATTGAGTCCACTGCGCATTTTATTCTTTATTGTGACCTCTACAGGGATGTTTGTCTAAATTTTATTTCACCCTGGCTGAAGTCTTTTCCTGGCCATTCGGATGACTTCTATCTTGATTTACTATTGTCTAAATTTGACATTATGAGTACTAATTCTGTCGCCAAGTTTTGTTATATTGCATGCAAGTTGTGTATCGCCATTTTATGATGTCTTTTTCTTTTCTCTTTCTGTTCTGGTCGTTGATCGAATCATAGCTCTTCAGAAGCTCTTAGTAAATAGAGATGTGTGAGCTGGCTCAAGAGCAAGCCAGCTTGCACTCGAACAGGCCCAGTTTGAGGGTTTGCCCTTTGGCCAGACTGGACTAGGCCCAGTTCAGGTCAAGGTCGACCTGAACCCCCTGGGCTGATCTGGAGCCAGTTCGCTTTTTTAAAAAGAATAAAATGATGGACTTACCACCATTGAGAAGCCTCAAGGGGTGCTGCTGCAGCCATGGGGGGTGGGGGTGGGGGGCAGTATCCTGCAGTTCCCCTCCCGCTTCTGTCCCCCACCCATTTTGAGAACTACCCCTCATTGTTGAGACCACCACACATGCACACTGGCCATCTGTGTGACTGGTTCACAACCAGTGTGCATGTGCAGCAGCTTCCAAAATGGCCACCGCCAGCACAGATTGGCCCAAAACAACCAGCACAGAGAGGCCCTGACCCCATGGTGAACATGCAAATGGCCACCACACATGCCAGGACAGTAGGGAGATGCCCTGCCAGCACGTGGGCATAGCTGGGGGGGGGGTAATGGGATGGTGGCAATGGTGGTGAGTGGAGGAGGAGCAGGTATAGACCTGTTCTCCGCTTTAAAGGGGCTGTGTAAGTCCTTGATTTTATTTGGCACATCCCTACGCAAGAGTAAAGTGTGGGCAGTTATTCAGTGGGAGGGCAAATTTTGCTTAATTCCCCTTCTTTCATAAGCTCTCCCCAAATATGTCCCTGAGGGTTGTGCAGCCCTCAGGTACATATTTTCAGGGCTTACAGAGTGCTTTAGGCTGAATGAGGGAAGAGCAAAAATGGTATCCTATCATATTTGCTCACACTACTTTACTTTGCGAGGAAATAACTTGCCTGGTGAGCAAGAGGTTGCCAGTTCACACACCCCCGGTATGTCTCCCAGACTATGGAAAACACCTATATTGGGCAGCAGCGATATAGGAAGATGCTGAAAGGCATCATCTCACACTGCATGGGAGATGGCAATGCTAAACCCCTCCTGTATTCTACCAAAGAAAACGACATGGCTCTGTGGTCGCCAGGAGTCAACAACGACTCGACGGTGCAACTTTACCTTTACCTTTAATTTACTCTAGAATGTGGCATGTGCAACATACATGCTTTCTTTGCTACATGCATGCTTTGTATGTCAGGATAGCAGCCAACTGAACTTAAGTTAGTTGTGTGACTAACTTGTCTCCTTTATTTCAATGCTATTAAGACTAACTTTCACTGGATCAAAGCCACCAACATTTCATTTCTTTATTAAAAAGTAGCAGACCAATCATGGATATTTGTTATTTCTTCTTTTGGGGAAATAATATACTTTTGAGCACATTTCATTGCAAAATTATCTTCCACTTTTGTCTCATTGATGTATGAAGCTGTCAGGTTTTACATCTGACCACATCAGTCTTTTGGCCATATGTTGTGCGATACAATTAGTGAGTAATAGTTTACTGCTAATTCTGCTTTTTCTGAACATGCCAAAGTGGTCCACTGTTACATATTCATATATATTTTTGCTGTGGTTGTCTGCTCATTTTGCACTGGTGCATTGTAGATAAATATTTCCTTATCTAGATCTTCAAGTGTGAAGAGGTCATACAAGATGTCTCTTACATGAATAGCTCCGCTATTTTCAGTGATGATAGATTTTCACTGAAATAGGTTGCAATAGCTACTGGTTCCCTTGTCTGAGAAAATCCTTCCATCTTTTACAAGCAAAATAAGTTTGAAAACCTTTCCTTTCAGATACTTCCAAGTGAAACTATAAGGTTGTGTGTTTATGGTAATCTGCTGAATGCATCAGCATGTGAATAGTGAACTTGCTTCATTTCATTCTTTGATGCTAGTTGGCGTAAAGCTCTTGCTTAAACATGGCTGAAAATAACCACACATTTCATTATTGGCAGGAGTTATACTTTGGTACTAAATATTTGTAGTGAAATATATGGCATTAAAATAACTACCTACAGCTAGGACAAAAAAATGTAATTTTTCTTTGAAGAACAGCAAAGAAGTACAAGAGTAGTAAAACCATACCTTTATTAGGATGAAAGTTTACAGTGTGGTGTGCAATCTTATAGTTTACACAAAACAATTTCTGCAAGATCTAATTAAAAAATATGTTTCTCTAAGAGGGTCTAGCATTTATTTAGCCCTATCTTCAGCATATTGTAGTCTTAAGGTGAAAGTAAAAAAAAGTTATTTCAGACTACTTTTGAACCATGTCTTCTTTGTCTAAACTAGTAAACTAACTTAAAACATTTCTATACATCATTTTGTCTGGGAAGATCTCCAAAGCTGGTTACATAAAATACCAATAGATAACACAACACTTCTACTAGTAAGGTCTTAAACTGCATGAGGTATGCTGCCAAAATATGTCAGCCCGCACTCCTGAAAATAGCTAAAATGCCCCACAGAGACAGCCAACTTGCTTTTCTTCTTAACCACTGTGTAGGATCAGAGATGCACCTAGGTAATTTTGGAGCCTGGACCTAAAGGCCTTTGGATGCCCCACCCCCACCCCCACCAGCAAATTAAGCATCATTATGCTCGGCCAGGCGACCATACCACCTAGGACACACTAAAGAGTATTTGGGAGCCACCAGGGGCTGGATAGGCCCTGGACTTTGGCCCAGAAGTCCAGGGGTAAGAGCGCCTCTGTGTAGGATGATGTCATCCTATAATCCACTGGTTGACAACTAGCAACCTGTGAGATGGATTGCATCTCCAAGAGCAACTTTTTTCTGACTGCTAATGGCCTTGCCAAATTTAAGCATGCAATAAAAAGCATAACATTCACAGTTTCACATTAAGCAAAAGAAGCAGTGTACTATATATGTAGTCACAATCTGCCACTGATCTGAGCATCAGATCAGACACAGTCTGGTCTCCACTTCTTCCAACCAGTCCTTTATTATGGTCCACGAAGTTTCTGACAACATTACCATTACCCCATTTGTCAAGCCTTTAAGGCTGGCAATGCTGGTCATTCTTAAAGGAGGTTTCATCCCATCTTCCCTTCTGCTGTCCAGCATCAAAGGATTAGTTGCGGCATTCTCCCTCTTCACTCCTACAATGCCCCAACAATCATACTCATGCATTCATTCATTCATTCATTCATTCATTCATTTATTTATTTATTTATTTATTTATTGGGGGTCCAAACTACACTGTACCTGCCAATTCTGACCTACAAAGCTTAAATCATAGCTAACCACATCTGTTTAAAATTGTATGAAGTGCGGAAAAATACACCAAACCACAAGCCAATCAGGTAGGAAAGCAAAAACTGAGCCCCCTAAAGGGTCACCAGCTAAGCCCAGACTGTTGATGCCAGTGAGGTGTGTGGGCTTTATCCTGGACTGAAGTGTTGGGTGTAAAGCTCAGCATAATGGCTGAGATAGTTCCTCCCCCAGTGTCTTTCCAATTACATATTCTCCCAATTCTTTGCCTTACACTTTAGCAAGCAGAGCGTGTTGCAAAGCCAACTTCCCATGACTAGCCTGGGGGTGGGTAGCCGGGGGTGGGTGGGAAGGGAGATATGCCACTCAAGTGCACATGTTCCCTATCACCAGGCTTAAGAAGACAAGATAATAAAACTTTGATAAAACTGTGGTATAATATGAGACAGATATGTTGGATGGGGAAAACCGTATCTTGTAGCAGCAATAAACACATTTTAACTTTTATTCAATTTCACCCCCTCTGTCTTTCAGTTAATTCCAGATGCCAGGCACCTTCAGCATGACTCTGTCTATCTTCTCAATCTACTTCATTTCCAAACACAGCCTCCCATTGTCCTTGACTGCTGCCCATTAACAGCACTCTCCAGTCTCCATAAATCTTAATTGAACACAGCAGTGCATCACTGGCTCATCCTTTCTGCTGAGTTACTTAACCCTTCAGGCACGAGGCCACTACAATATCAGGTGGAAGTGATGAACAGGTAAGAGGCAAATATGAGTGCTCTTGAAGGTACATAGAGACAGGGAACTCAGAGTTGGGGGAAAGTCAGAAAAAATGTGTTAGTAGCAGTATCAATACAAGGGGATTTTTGTGTAGGCATAGGTGTAAGAACAGTCTCCCCCCCCCTTTTTTTTTTTGCCAGGGGTGTGTGTGCATCTAGAAACAAGCAGTATTTTAATTATGTTGCCATAACATAAAACAAATTTCTACAAATACATGGTGTCCACAGGAAGTATACCTGTTACTCGAGTATACCACTAAATACTGTAGGTGGGGGGATTTAATTATTGAATTAAAGATATTTTATATATTTATTTCCTTTAGAAAAACTCTCCCTGCGCACAGAAAATTAGAACGTCTAACCCAGTTGGTTTTCTGATATGAATACATGATTTAGGGGAGGAGTGGATAATACATGCCTTTCCCAGTCCCGGCTGCCACTCATTTGAAGATCTTCATAAAGTCTATATTCACAAAAGCATATGCTAGTAGGGGTTTCAAACCTCTATTGGAAATCTTGGTTTATCCCTGCCCAGGATTCCCAGTCATGCAGAGAGAACACTATACATGCAAAGCCTCATATGTAGTCTATTGTATAGTACCATATATGCCAGTGTTCTTCACTGCTGTTGTTGTGGGGACCGCCAGCTCACACTTTCTTGATGCTAATGCACACACCCCTACACACACACACACTTCCTGCTGTGGGCCTGTGCTTGGCAGCGGCAGGGAAGACAGGAAAGTGCCTGGCGTCTACTCCCCCCCCGCACCAGGGCATGTTCCCTGCACCTACTGCCATTGGCCTGTGCTTGGCCCAGCAGCCCCTCCAGTGGCATGTGCCCCAGCAGTGATGGGGAAGGGTGCACACTGAAGGTGATTGCCAGGCACCTTGCTATCTTTCCCACCTCCAAGCATAGGCCCACAAGAGAAGGTGGGGCTTTCCAAATTCCAGAACCAACTCTGTCAATCAGCTCTATTAAGAAACTTCTATGGATGTTAATGTTAATGGAACCTACTGGACTATTAGCTTAGAAGTCTTTACAAAATAATCTTGGCCTTAATCCATAATATTTATCTATAACATAATTTTTATTGGGATGTGCGAATTGGCTCGAGGTTGAGCCAGTTTGCCATCGAACTAGGCCAGCTAGAGGGCTTGCCTCGAGCTGAATCCCCCAAGCTGGCTCGGAGCCAGTCCAGGGTTCTATAGAAACATTTTTTCAAAGACTCACCACCGGGTCCGGGTTGGTGGCAGTGGCTGTTGTGGGGGTGTCTCTGCCAGCTATCCTCCCCCTGCCGGCCTTCTTCCATTCTAAAAAGGGCTGGTTCATGACCCAGCCACACAGAGGCCCATTGGGCATGTGCAGCGGCCTCCAAAATGGCCACCACCACCAGAGGAAGGGCCAGAAGGGCCCCAAAATGGGCCAAACTGGCCCTTTTTAGAGCAGGAGAAGGCCAGCTGGAGGGGGAGAAGGCCAGCAGGAGGGGGAGATGGCAGAGACTCTCCCCTGCCATGGTCACAACCACCAACCCAGACCAAGCGGTGAGTCTTTTTCTTTTAAAAAAACCCAAAAAAACCTTGAACCTGCTTGAATTCGAGTTGAGCTGGAGGTATGTTCAGGGGGCACAGTTCAGTTCAAATCTGGGCAAACTGGTTTTGTGCACACCCCTAAATATTTTATCCATGAACTGCTGCGGAGACAGCTGAATGGCGGGCTTGGTCCGGCCCAGCTCGGCAGCCCCATTCAGATATGCCCACATGCATGATGTCATGCACATGGGGTGTGGCTTGGGCTCCAGAGGAGCCCAGAGCAAACTCCCCTCTCCCACCTGGGCTGCCAAGAGCCCAAGCAAACTCTCTGTTTGTTATTTCAGGCAGTGCTAGGATGTTCCCCCCCTTTCTCCCCCTGTAGTAGAGAAAGGGAAAAACATTCCCATTGGGCAGACAGCACTGCCTGAAATAAGCTGAGAGCTCACTCAGGCTTTCAGCAGCCCGGGCCACGTCCCATTTGTGCATGGCATCATGAGCAAAGGGTGTGTGACCCAGACTGTGAGAGCCCAAGCGAGCTCTCAGCTTGTCATTTCAGGCAGCGCCAGCTGCCTGGTAGGACATTTTTCCCCGAGGGGAAACATCCTATCAGGCAGCCAGTGCTGCCTGAAATAACTAACTGAGAGTTCACCCGGGCTCTCGGCAGCCTGGGCATGGGAGGGAGGAGTTTGCTCTGGGCTCTGGAGCCACAGGGCTTTGGCGGCCCTTTTCATTTGCGGCCCGGGTCGTTTAACCCGTTAACACAACGGTGGCTATGCCCCTGTCCATAACAGGGGAAGGAGATTAACTCTGAATTTGTGTGTCTGCCACTCATGAGAAGAGACTTTCGTTAATGTAGTATAAGGTTCACATCATTACTGCTTGTGGAGGAATATTAGTGATATCAGCCTGCAGAGGATTGTGTGAGAAGCCTACTGCTCTGGCAACATTTACTGTCACCAAAGGTGTCAATGATAGCAAATAAAGCTGCTATGTAGTACAGAAATTTCTGGAGGGGAAAGAATGTCAGCAGCCCATTTAAACACTTCATACCTTAAACTAGTGGTTTTCAAAGAGTGTTCCAAAGAATTCTAGGATTTCTCAAGGATTCTTCTTGTTGAAGTTCCTCAACAAGAATATCAGAATAACAATTACCACCAATGCCAATTTGCCCTGCAGTGCACAGCCACACAGGAGTGAAGGCTAACTGTCAATTCAATTCACTGAGGGAGTCAGTAAGGCCTAGCACACTCACATAAAATGAATGTATCCTTAGAGCAAGTCTCAGAAATCTCCGCAACATACAGATATGCCATACAAACAACCCTGTGAGCAGAGGCGTAACTAGGGAAAACGGAGCCTAGGTCAAGCACTGAAATTGCGCGCCCCCCCCAACATACATCTGACTGACACACATGTTTCAGAAAACTTTTATTTAAAAAATTACAAAAATTACCAAAAATTTCAAAATGCAATAAATAACCAAAAATGCAATAAATAAATTAGCTTTCCAAGTCAGTTCAGTGAATTTAACATTCCCCATCCCTCCTCAATTACAAAATACAAAACATCTTGTTTATTTATTAGTGATTTGTTGTCCTGTGTCTCCCCCCTCCCTGCTGTGCAGACCAAAAAGCAGAAAGATCTTTTGTAGAGGATGCAAGGTTGCTGAAGGCTCCCCTGCAAATGCTTCATCCTTTTCCCTCCTACCTACTGCTATGCAGCATGTATTGTTGCTGCTATAAGAACATAAGAATAGCCCTGCTGCATCTTGCCTCTGAGGCTGGAGGTGGCCCACAGCCACCAGACTAGTAGCCATCGATAGACCTGCTCTCCATGAATTTGCCAGTTTAAGAGGCTCTCGAGTAGCAATACTGGGAAAGATCCTTTAGCAGATAGCAGCACTGGGAAAGAATCCCTGAGAATCACCCCAAAGACTGTGAAGTCTTGCATTGATACATTTATAAGTTTTTGGAATAAAATCAGCTTCATTGGTAGGTGAGGTTGTATGGAGCGGCCACGCACTCATGAACAGCTCTGCTGGACTCCAAGCAAAGGAACTGAGCAGTAGAGCTGTGTGGATTTTTCATGATTCTGGAGCAGGTACTTTGCTATCTGAACTGCCTGTTCTGTTTTCCCATTATTTCAAGGCAAGTGTAGATCAATGGTGATATGTTGAAAGTCAGTCAATGGCAAAACATTTGAAAACAACACCAGAACATTCTAGCCCCTTATCTGTTCTCAAACTAAAAAGGTATGCATGCCATTATAAGCAACCATGCTCTTCATAATTGTAATAAGTCTTTCTCAAGCAGTGCTACAAGTACCAGAAATAGTAGTCAACCGCAAATTTTTTTTTAAAAAAATCTTCCCAGCTAAATAAATCCACTGCTAACATTTCTCAAGGGCAACCCAATAATTCCATCCTGATGCAGGGCATTACTGGGACTTATCATTAACACAGAGCAAAAACTTGGTAGCTATTTACGCAGGTCTGCATGTCACCATTAATATTTATATATTAAACTGTTTGGCAAATGGTGGTGCCCTCATGCAATTGGTGGATCTTTTAAACGTTTTCTTATTGAAATGCTGGTGGAATCATTACACTGTTTGAAAACAGAAGCAAGTTCCTGGTAATACAAACAGTGGTACCCTCAACTTAAAGCCAGACAACATTAAAGTAAAGTGTCCTCCTAGAATATATCCCCCCCCAAAAAATAAAAAAAATAAAAGTAATTCCCTAGGTAAATTAGACAAATGGCAGTATTAGATATAATGTATTACATCCTCAATTTGCATACACAAAGGTGAGTATTAACTGGCCTTTGAAGAAATAAATCTCCCCACAAAATACTCTCTAGGCATAGTTTGAAAATGAAACTGAGTAAAGACATGGCTCTCTAGAGAGAGCTCTTGCGGGGAGGGCCGGCAAGAGCCGGAGGGCACTGAGCGAGAGAGGCGCGCGGGGAAGAGGAGACAGAGCATGCTCCTTTCACCCCCGATCTGCTCGCTGGCTCTCCCCAGGGGCAACTCAGAGTGAGGGAAACCCGATCCTAAATTAGCATTCTCGGAACAACTGCCGGGGCTCCTCGTTGACGATATAATAATTCATCCAAGCGACGGCCCTGACCACACTTCAGACTCGGATCCTAAACAATGGATGCCCGCCCCTCTGATTTCAGCAGCCGCCGCGGCTTCCAAGAAAACATGGCTGGGTTCAGGTGTGACTTGACACAGGAAATCCCACTGAAATCTAGAAGGCTTTAGTAGTGCCTTCTCTGCACCTCCACACCCGCCCCCCTCCAAAACAACAGGGAAGGTGCCCCACAGTTACTCTTGAGAGTCTCAAGAGTAACTGTGGGGCACCTTCCCTGTTGTTTAGCTTAGACATCGATTAGATTTTGCCTGCCTTTGGATCTTCTGTTGGGATTTCTGATCCTGGATCTGAGAAGCTTATACTTAGAGGGAAGCCCCGCAGATTCTAGGGGACCTACCGAAATGCAACTCAACAAGCACATTCCACGATGAGGCAGGCAGGCCGAATCCTTCCTCCACTCCGCTCCTTGTCCAGACACAGCTCCACAAACACTCTAGTCCGACCGACTCCTGACTCCCACCCTGCCTTGTGGTCACCGACGCACGCGCAAGACAAAGTGCACGTGCAGGCAGCGAGCTCTCCTCCCAGGCCAGACACGCATGCGCGGCATCCTCCTCCCGACACGCATGCGCGACTGGTGGCGGGGCGGCGGGGCAGGGAGTGAGCGTCAGCGGAGTGGTGACGAAGAAGAAACAAAGAGAGACAAAGAGAGGTCCGTTGCTGACGCTGACGCAGCAAGCAAGCAGGCTGCTTCAGGCGACCGCGCCATGGCAGCGCCCAGTGCCGGAGCTGAGCAATGGGGGGGGGGGGGACCGGGGGAGGGGGAGGGGGCTGCTCTTTGCAGACTGCTGCGCACAAAAAAAAAATCACAATTTTTTTTCCCGGGAAAGGCCAAGGCAGGGGATCAGCGGGGGCACTTTTTGGCGCCCCCTACCAAGTGGCACCCAGGGCACGTGGCCTGCCTGCCCCCCCCCCCTATCGTTACGCCCCTGCCTGTGAGGTAGGTTATAGACCAGTTGATGTGGAAAGGGTTTCTTGAAGGTAGACGATTTTGAAAATGAGTGCCTTGAGTCAACTGTCTTGGCTCAGCTGTATATTCCTGATATATTGTAGGATATATTGTAGTGGGAGTGTGAGAAACATCCATCAGGAATGGGCCTATTTCATTTCACTGAGATACAATATAGCTGTCCTATCACAAGCCCCATTTGCGCTCTCTCGCTCTCTCTCTCTCTCGCTCTCTCTCTCTCTCTCTCTTATGCATATTTGTATGATTGGGATGTTTGTCCGGAATTCCCATTCTACAAAAGGAGAACTGAAATTAGCCCAATTATATTCAACACTCATACAAATAATGTACCGTGTATGCAGGTTTCACATTATACTGAACATATGACATACACATTCACACATACAAGTATAGCAGTACACTTCCTGGCTGTAACATGAATTTGAGGGGCCTGTACCCAGGTTCCCTTTAAAAATGAATGTAGGTACAGACATTTACACAAAAATACAGTATGTATGAGTGTCAGAGATCTGCACACTTATACAACATAATGTGTGAACAGGGTTTTTGACATTCACATATCCAACCCAATATGCCAGTTCATAGTTGAGCAGTGATTGAATCAAATCCAGGCTCGACATTTGATCATGTTGACTCATCCTGGCTGAATGCCTTTGAAATATCCTTGTTTTAATATTCCTTGTGAACAGATGGAGTGTTTCCCCCACAAAAAATAGGCCACATCTATTTGTGTAGTTCAGTGTAAGGTAGCTTAGGGCCTGTTTATGCACTAATGCATACTACTTTAATTAATTGATTCCTCAGTACTTGATCAATTGCAACTGAACTGCACTGAAATGCATTGCGCTTTTGGATATATGAATGTTCTGTTTCTGGTGGCACCCTTCCCCCTTACACACACACACACACACACACACACACACACACACACACACACACTGACACACAAGTCACCTGCAAAGAATGCTGGAACTTATCTTTGTTAGCCTCCTCCATAACTCAAGTGGAAGAAAAAGCAGATTCATAAATTCACTAGTAATTACCAGAAGCAAATGTCAAATTTGTTATCTGCAACAAGTTACTAAGAAGTTATTTCATAATTGGACAACTTTACAGTACTGTGTAGTAACTTAGGAATATAGGAAGCTGCCATATACTGAGTCAGACCATTGGTCTATCTAGCTCAGTATTGACTTCACAGACTGGCAGTGGCTTCTCCAAGGTTGCAGGCAGGAATCTCTCTCAGCCCCTATCTTGGAGAAGCCAGGGAGGGAACCTGGAACCTAGATGCTCTTCCCAGAGCGGCTCCATCCCCTAAGGGGATTTTACAGTGCTCACATGTAGTCTCCCATTCACATGCAACCAGAGCAGACCTTGCTTAGCTATGGGGACAAGTCATGCTTGCTACCACAAGACCAGCTCTCCTCTCTCTAGTGGAGAACACCACTGTGGACACCAGTAATTGTTACAAATCTGAACTTCCTTTTATATTATATCTACAGTGCCACTAATACCTTTATAAAACCTAGCAATACTTCTAGGTAAGGAGTGACACTGTGAATATATAAATAACCTATTGAACCAGATTAGAAAGGAAGTGACCACTGGATGTTGCTGTTGCACCATGGAAATATCCCATATAACTCATTAAACTGGCTGTAAATCCAAGGAGGCAGCAAGACAAAAGTTCAGAAGTGATTGTTTCAGGTGTTTTGCTTGTCTTTAATTACTTCTAATCATGCTGCGACAGATGTCACTTTCTAACTTTTTTTCAGTAACTGCAGTTTGCCCACACTATCTGTCATTTTGAATTCCCAAGCACTAAATATGTCCCACCTCAGAGACTTTAGAACCTGATGCCAGAGAGAGAGGCTCCATCCTTAATATGCAGGAGGAGAGAGAAACTGTCAATGTTTCATGATTTAAAGGGATTTTCATTTCACAAACTGCTGAAGGTGAAAAAGAATATTTAATCATGGCATAGAGCAGGGTTTACAGCTGTTTGCGAAATGTAAAAATTTCCTAAGATTTTATGCCCTGTAACCATTCTATCAGCAGGCCGTTTCTAAGCTGTAGAAATTCAATGCAAATTGGCCATTGTGTAGGAGCACTCCAGATAGGCGTTTGATATTTTGTCTCTCTAGCAGCTGGGGGGAATGAAGTCTTTTTGTGTAAATGCAAATGTATCTTAGGAAGACCTGAGCTAATCAAGGGGGATGTCTGGTAGCTCACTTCCAACTAGGAAGTGTGCCATATCAAAGAGGAGAAATGTCATAGGTGTTTCAGAGATTCAAAGGCTGCTTTCCTTTAAAAAAAAAAAAAAATGACCCCGGACAAAGTTTAAGAGAGAGCTTTGGCTTCTTGCTGAACCTACATTTGAGATTCCACAGCTGAAATGTGGCCTAGCCAATAGGCTTTTGGAGCAAGGTCAGAAAAACAGATTAAAAGATACTGTGAGGTAAAATGAAGTGAACCACTGCCTCTTAATGATTGCAGCTGTCAAACACCATTGGTCACTAACCCTCACTCCTTGGGAAAAGTTTTACCTCATGTTCCCCACTCCACACACTGTGCCATGATTACAGCTAGTCTAATGGAGGGATTGGAGGTACAACAGGTCAAAATCCCCTGAAACAATTTGATTAAAGAGCAAGGCAGAGCTGAACACACATCATCTAGATTTTGTTATCCTGCAGTCTTGAAACTGGGAAGTGTACAACACAACTTTAACAAATACACAATAGCCAATGTGAACAGACTGCACAATATCTGAACACACAACCTTTGGGTAAAAACACACAACCTTTGGGTAAAAGGGGCACAGACAAGTGTCTGGCCCAAATTTATTAACAAAACTGTTAACCAGTGAGGTTTCTAGCCCAATGCCATTGCAGCCATGGCAGCATTTCAACTAAACAGCAGACAGCCCTCGGAAATAAGTCCAGAACCTTGTTCAAATCCCTAGCCACAGTGGAGATAAGCTCCAAAATGGATATCTGCATCAGGTCATCTTGACCTAGATGAATTGCTAAAATGCCTTGCCTGCACTCCTGATACACCAGCTTGTTCCATAGTTGGGATCAATCCCTGCCACCTCAGGCAATTCGTAAGCCATGCTCCCTCCCTGGAGCAGTATAAACTCGGGTAGAACAATGTAGTTCATAGTTACACGAACTAGTCAGTCTTGGGTGTGGCTTGCCAAACAAAAGGCAAGACTGACTTGTGGAAGTGTATGTGTAGATGTGAATAGCTAGGTTTAAGGCTTATCTTGAGCTGGAGCTGCCACTCCAGGTGCAAAGATATACATTTTTAGATTTCAAAGGGCTGCCTGTGCTCTGGTCATTGACAGCCAATTAAGCTGTTGATGGTGGATTGAGAAATGTTGTTCTTATCTGGATTGCTGCAAAGAGTGCTAGCAGTACTATCTTTCTTGTGAAAAGGGAGTGTTTTCTTCCCTTGAGGTGTACCCTTTGCATTAGGTCTACTTGTTGGCTGATTGCCTTCCTTTGCGAGAAAGGTTGGGATGGCCCCTTGGGGCCTTAGCTATTATGAGATTAAGATGAATTGCCCCATGTTTTGCTCATGTCAGGCTGTGAATCTTTGCCAAATATGGACAGGCAAAAAGTTCATGGTCCACTGACTGTGAGCCCACAGTTCCAATTGCATAGGGGGGATGCAATTGCATTGAGGGGTCCTCTGTACTGGAGGACTGGAAAGTAGCAAATGTAACACCGATCTCAAGAAGCGATTCAGGGATGATCTGGGAAATTACAAGCCGGTTAGCTTAATGTCCGTTCCAAACAAACTGATAGAAAGCATCCTCATGGTTAAAATTGTAAAGCACATAGAACAACAGCCCCTGCTGGGAGAGAACCAGCATGGCTTCTGCAAAGGTAAATTTTGCCTCACAAAACTTTTGAAGTTCTTTGAGAGTGTCAACAAGTGTGTGGAACAAGGTGATCCAGTTGAAATAGTATACCTGGACTTCCAAAAAGATTTCGGCAAAGTTCCTCATCAAAGACTCCTGAGAAAACTTAGCAGTCATGGGATAAGGGGATAAGTGCATGTGTGGATCAGTAATTGGTTGAAGGACAGGAACAGAGGGTAGGTATAAATGGAGAGTTTTCACAATAGAAGTAAGTAAGAAGTGGGGTGCCCCAGGGATCTGTACTCATACTGGTGCTTTTTAATTTATTCATAAATGATCCAGAAGTTGGAGTAAGCAGCGAGGTGGCCAAATTTGCAGATGATACCAAACTCTTTGGGGTGGAGAAATCCAGAATGTATTGTGAGGAGCTCCGAAAGGATCTCTCCAAACTGGGTGAATGGGTGACAAAATGGCAAATGTGGTTCAATGTCGGCACGTGTAAAGTGATACACATTGGGACGAAAAACCCCAACTTCAAGTATACGTTGATGGGATCTAAGCTGTCAGTGACTGACCAGGAGAAGGATCTTGGGGTCATGGTGGACAGCTCATTGAAAGTGTCAACTCAATGTGCAGCAGCCTTGAAAAAGGCCAGTTCCATGCTGTAGAGCATTAGGAAGGGGATTGAAAATAAAACTGCTAATATTATAATGCCCTTATAAAAAACTATGGTGCGGCCACATTTGGAGTACTGCGTACAATTCTAGTCACCGCATCTTAAAAAGGACATTGTAGAACCGGAAAAAGTGCAGAAGAAGGCAACCAAGATGATCAGGGGCCTAGAGCACCTTCCTTATGAGGCAAGGCTACAACACCTGGGGCTATTCAGTTTAGAAAAAAGATGATGATGGTGAGACATGATAGAGGTCTATAAAATCATACATGGTGTGGAGAAGGTGGGTAGAGAGAAATTATTTTCCCTTTCACATAACACTAGAATGGGGGGGTCATCCCATAAAATTGACTGCCAGGAAATTTAGGAGCAGCAAACGGATGTACTTTTTCACACAATACATAATCAACTTGTGGAATTCTCTGCCACAAGACGTAGTGACAGCCAACAACCTGGATGGCTTTATGAGGGGTTTGGATAACTTCATGGAAGAGAGGTCTATCAATGGCTACTAGTTGGAGGGCTATAGTATTGTCAACTACACCTGGTTTTGCACTTTGTATATGCTCAGAGGCAAAGTCACATCATACACCAAATGAATTGGTTCTTGGAGATGGTGACACCATGTAGGATCTGTGCATGCAAACAGAGATAGAGAGAGACACACTCAGAAAGTTCAATGGGTTTATTATAGAAAGTTGCTCATCGGGATAAAATTCAAACAGGTCATCCAAATTAAAAACCTGTTTCCGATTCAAGGTGTAGTGCAATGTGCCTAGCTAACATAGGTGTGTGCAGTCAGTAATTACAACTATCTACCAATCTAACAAATCCTAATAAAACATTTTTAGAGATGCAGAGAAAGAAGAAAGAAGGGATGGCAGTCATTAGTAGGGAGGAGGGAAGGGGGGGGGAGCAGGCTGCGCTGTACATTGAATAGGCATCCCACCAGGTTCATGAAGAAGGCTTCAAAGGACATGTTTGTTGCTGGAGCTTGGAAACGATGCTCAGAGCGAAGAGGGGAGTGAGAGCATCATGGCTGGGGGAAGTCTTGACTTCTCACTTGTAGCGGAGATCACCGACGGTTCCTGTCCATAGAAAGAGTTCCTGCTCTAGCCCCGCAGCTTGAACAGCAAACTCTAGGATTGCTCTTGAGCAAAGATCTGCTGGTATGCAAAGCTTGCAAGCTCTGTTTGGTGAGTCCAGTTCTTTCAGGATATTAGCCCAGTCCAGGCTCTGAGTTCTTTCCCTGTTAGCTGCTGTTTGGGGAGGAGATTGTTCTATTGAGATTTGCCCCAAAGCAAATCTGCATCTCTGAGCTGCAAATGGACATCTTTTCTTGTCCCCAGATTTCTGGTACCTGGTCCCCCAAGAGTTTTAAAAGGTGTTAGCAGAGAAGAATTGAAGCTATAGGTGTAAATCATTTTCTTTTGTGTGCATCTACCTTGAGCGGAATTCCTAAAGACAGCAGTTGGGTCTAGCAATACTTCTAATTCTACATAGCGAATGACTCTCAGAGAGAGAGAGAGAGAGAGAGAGGATTATCCCCTTTGGGCAGAGGAGAGCAATCATTAACAAGGATTAACATAGACTTTTTGCAGGAGGCAATGAGAACTCAGCTTCTAGCTTCTTCCAGAGACATTATCTCATAGTAAGTTAAATTTTAGCATTTGGATAGACCAAGCTTGGCCATTGTATCTCTTTTCAGTACCCATTTCACAAATATTGAGAATACAATGCTGGATTGCCTCTTCCTTCACAGAGCAGTTAGCAGATCCAATCAGGAGACCTGGGTGTCATGCCCTGGTCAGTGCATCTGAATTCAGGCATTAATTGATTCCTTAATAAAATGGAATCAAGACACAGGCCTGAATTCTACACAATTCTGGATTGGTAACTCTGGGTTTAATGTTGGGGCCAAGGTGTCCTCAACAATAGGCCACCTCCAGCCTCAAAGGGGAGTAGGGGAGTTGCAGGGGAGTAACAGCAGGAGAGAGGGAATGCCCTCAACTTCTGCCTGTAAGCTTCCAGCGGCATCTGATGGGCCACTGTGTGAAACAGGATGCTGGACTAGATGGGCCTTGGGCCTGATCCAGCGGGGCTGTTTTTATGTTCTAATGGGTGTTTTCTCTGCTACCCTGAAATAAAGCTGCTCTGGCAACATCCTGAAGCTTATGAAGAAAACATGTCCATCAGTCCACCATTCCCAAAACTTAAAGAACTTAAAATTCTGTTGAGAACTTAAAGTGAAGAGCTACTCTGGCTTTTCCAAGGCACAGGGAGGGAGACAGGAGCTGAAAGAACAGAACAAAACATGGAGCTCCTCCTCTGCTCACAAAGCCAAGGGCAGGCACAGCAATAGCACTTCTTTGTCTACTTGCTAGATGAGCTCTAGTGAGCGTCTCCCGAAAGGGAACTTTCCCCCTGACCCATCAGCCAAATAACTGCCACTGCTGTGCCTCCCTTGGTTTTCTGAGCAGTGGAGGAGTCAAGTCATTCTTGGTCTCTGTTTCCATCTGCCTCCCTTAGTCCCTAACTATCTCCATACCTCCGAGATGTCAGGTAAGGCCCCTGCACTTCCAACAGCTCTCTTCTGATTCCTGATCTCCTTTTAAGTTGTTTGGGCCCTCCTGAGGGGCCCCAATTCCCAGTTTGTGAGCTCTTTGCCTAATTCATTTTTTAAACTTAATAGCCTCTCTCAAGCCAATCACATATGTGTGCCTATTGAACTTTTCAAATTCTTTCTTTTCTAGCCACTCTCTAAAATGGCCAGGTTGCTTGAAGCAAAATCTGTATTCTGTGTACAGTTTAGTTCGGCTGAGACATTTTACCTGATAAGCCTCCTGCAGTTATATGTTGTCTAAAATTGCTTTGGAAACAGAGAAGTACAAGTTGCACTCTCAAAGTACTGTATTTGCAAAGTTTTGGTCAGATAAGAACTGATGATTACTTATAGACAACAGCTGAACATCATGACATGTCATTTGTAAATGTCATTGTTTAAGATCATGGTATGTCATTGGATCAGGTGCCTTTTGTATTGCAGCTTTAATTTAATTTGTTTTTTCAGCTCCTTGGCATTTCTTCCTTAAACTATTGAGAGTGAAGCAACAGATTACAGTGCATGTTGGAGATAGGTTTACAAACACCAGTGGCTGACATCAGGACTAATGATGCACTGGTGCAAAATTGTTGCACTGATGAAAGGATGTTGCGCTAGCTAGTTCTTTTAAGTTGAGAGCTTGTGTCCCAGATTAGTGTTGGACTGGTGCATCAAGGTGCACTCACACAACCCATTGCATGCTGCCTGCTGTGAAAGTTCTTCCTTAGTCCATATGTGTTGCAGGGAATTATGCAAAACTCTCTGCTATCCTTGTTGGGGATGTACAACATTTGTGCAATTAGACCAAGAGCACAGGGGATTGATCATTTCTGAGCATCCACTGAGGTATGTGACCTTTTTGAATATTTGCATGTTTGTCATTGCATTAGTGCAGGATATTTATTTATTCAACATATTTTTAAATCATGTAAGAAAACTTACATCTCTGGGCAGTTTACAACAAAAACAGAAAAGTTAAAACATTAGTTAAAATGGATAAATGACAACAAAGAAATCAAAACATTGGTTAAAATAAATGACAGCAAAAACTTAGAACATTACAAAAATTTAAAATCTTAAAACAATGTTAAAACTATTAAAACAGTATTTAATTAAAAGCCTGGGTGAACAAATGTGTCTTTAAATTTTTTTAAAAAGTTGTCAGAGATGGGGAGGCTCTTATTTCACTAGGAAGCACATTTCAAAGCATAGGGGCAGCAACTGAGAAGGCCTGTCCCCGAGTAGCCACCAGATGAGCCAGTGGCAACTACAGATGAACCTCTCCTGATGATCACGGTAGGCAGTGGGGTTCATGACGAAGAAGACATTCTCTTAAATACCTAGGGCCCAAGCTGTTTAGGGCTTTATAGGAGATAACCAGTACCTTGTATTTTGCCTGGAAACTTATCGGCAGCCAGTGTAGCTCTTTCAATACAGGAGTAATATGGTCTTTCCAAGATGACCCGGAGACCAACCTGGCTGCCCCATTCTGAATTCTGAACCAGCTGTAGTTTCCGGACTACATACAAAGGCAGCAGGGGCGTAGCAAGGTTGGAGTGGGCCCAGAGACAAGATTTTAAAATGTGCCCCCCCCCAAAGTCCTGGGCCTCCGCACACCCCAGGCCCCCAAGGATTTAAGTCTTATATTCCAAAATAAGTATGCTGCCTGCAAATACATTTCACTGAATACACACACACACATCACAATATATAGTGATATACATTGAGTACTATACATTTGTATTACTTTTAATGCCTAGAACACACTAGAAAGATGAATGATTAAAATGGGCCCCTCGCTGCAGATTAGCAAAGGAGACTTTCAACCATGCAGGGTGAACCTATGTTTGTTTTCTCAGAATTCTGAACAAATTCAGTCAAGTTTGATTCCAGGAGGTTTTTCACAGGAGGCTTTTAAAGCCCTTTAAGACACATCTCCTCTGGAATGGAGGTGCTGCATTCACATGGCCAGATTTACCCTGAAGTCCCTGCGAGTTATTGGAGAGCAGTTCACACACAAGAAAAATAAAATAAAAGCACCACACATGCTTCACAGTTCTCACTCAGACCTTCTGGGTTGCAAAACAACTTGAACATAAGTGCATTTATAAATGAATGAATGAATAAATAAAATTAATAAAATACTGTTCCAGAAGTTTTTGCAATTTTCTGCCATGAAACAAGCCACTTATAGGACTTTTTAGATAGTTTTTTTTAAGTCAGCAAATTTTCCAAGCTGTTTCAAAATAAATATTCAGAGACTTCTCGGTCCCCCCACCCCCATATCCAAGCCCTATGGCAAGCAGATCCCTATATGGGGGGGGGGGGGGCGGGAAAGGTAACCACAAAAAGGAGTTCACACTCTACCTGGCAAATGCTGGTCTGGGTTAAGCAGGGCAGCAAGGGGTCTTCTGCTGCAGAGAGCACTCTGGCTGCCTCCTCCTTCCTGGCTGGCTTGGGCCCTACTCGAGTTCAGGCTTCACTGCGGCCTACACGGAGGCCTCCGTGGAAGCCCCGCCCACCCGCCGATCAGCTGAGAGGCGGGAGAAAAGGAGCTCTTGGCAGCTTGCCTGCTGCTTCGATTGCCGGCCAGGAGAACAAGCTGGAGAGACGGCGAACAGGGCAAGTGGCTGAGAGGCTATGGGGCTGGGCAGGGGGCAATGGGGAGTCACGTGAGGTGCCCCTGGGGTGCCCCTCCAGGCAGTGGGCCCCCCAGACAACTGTCTCCCCTTGCCCTATCATTGTTACGCGCCTGAAAGGCAGCCCCACATAGAGTGCATTGCAGTAATCCAGTCTGGAGGTTACCAGCATATGTACCACTGTCCTGAGGTCATTTATCTCAAGAAACAGACGCAGCTGGCATATCAGCCACAGCTGATAGATGGCACCTCTGGCCACCGCCTCAACCTAGGATACCAGGGATAGGCTTGGATCCAGAAGCACTCCCAGACTGTGTACCTGTTCCCAGGGCTGGATTAAGCTAGTGTGGGGCCTGTAGCATATGTTATAAAGGGGCCCTGAATTTTAAAAAATGCACATAAATATTAAAACATAAATTATTTACTTGCATAGTAAAGTAATTCGTTTTTTAAAATTTGCTATATTTTGGAGTATGGGAGACCAAGCCACAAGACCAAGACCAAGCCACAAACTCACACTTACTACAACAACAGTGAACATTTATATACCGTTTTTCAATCAAAATTCTCAAGGTGGTTTACATAGAAAAATAAAGAGTGAATAGATGATTCTCTGTCTCCAAAGGGCTCACACTCTAAAAAGAAATGTGTGGTAGGCACCAGCAACAGCCACTAGACAGATGCTGTGCTGGGCCTTCTCTTAAAAGGCACATTTATTTATTATTTATTTGTTTATTTATTTGTTTGATTTCTGTACCGCCCTCCCAAAAATGGCTCAGAGCAGTTTACACAGATAGATAAATAAATAAATAAATAAATAAGAAAGATGGCTCCCTTTCCCCAAAGGGCTCACAATCTAAAAAGAAACATAAGATAGACACCAGCAACAGTCACTGGAGGTACTGTGCTGGGGGTTGATAGGGCCATTTAGCAGAAAAGGGATATTTTATCTAACAGGGACCAAATAAAACAGGTAAAGTTTTAACTTTAATTCCCAGTTGGAAGCCAGGTGTGCGGGGCCCTAGAAAATGCGGGGCCCGTAGCAAATGCTACATTTGCTACTACGTTAATCCGCCTCTGCTTCCTTCTGGGGAAATGTGACCCCATCCAGAACAGGCAGATCAAACTCATCTCCCAAGTTTCAACCCTGCACAATAATTACCTCTGTCTTATCTGGATTCAATCTCAGTTTCTTATTCTTCATCCAGCCCATCACTACCTCCAGGCAGACATTTAGGGAGGATATGCCTTCTCCCGATGAGGTTGACATAGAGAAACAGATTTGGGTGCCATCAGCATACTGATAGCACCCTGCACCAAATCTCCTTATGAAGTCTCCCTGTGGTTTCATGTAGATGTTAAACAACATGGGAGACAATACAGAGCCCTGAGGGACAGCATACGAAAGTACAGATTTTGAAGAACAGTCTCCACACCAGAGGAGTTGTTGGACACCTCCACATCAGACACTGAAGTAATTGTGGAGAATGAGTCTAAGTTGATATGGATGTCAGCCAACTTCTACATTTACAGTTAAAACGACCATTGTATTTACCATGGTTATATCCATCCCTTTGTTTAAGGAGGTCAGGGCAGGATACATAGCCTGTAACTAGACATTGCTGGAGATATATGGTTACCACCAATAAGAGCCATCCCATGCCTCCTCTTCCTGTCTCCCCTGTTAATGCACAGTAGAATTAAAGGTGTGATATGATGCCATCATATGCCAAATATCTCCAAGTGGTAATGAAATGGAGTGGGGACAAAGAAAAGGTGACCACAATGATGTGAAAATATGTGTTTTGTTTTACCACCTAGGTAAAGACAAAGGTTTGCTCTTTTGGGCACTTTGGGGAAATTTATTTCTTCCAATAACATCTAGCCATACTCTGAGATATTGCTTTGAGCAACCAAAAACAATAGGTTGAGTTACTAGCTAAGTGATTAAAAAATGGTGCTTCATGACATCCTTCCCCTTAAAAATTATCTGATGATTAAATGCATGATAATATATAATGGCTGGCATGCTGTGCAGTTTTCCTTTGGAGTTTCTGACATGCAGGGGCTGCTGCTCTCCTAAAAGGCAGTTTTGCAGCACTATTTTCATTGGTAACAGTAGAACAAAACTGCAGCAGCACTGATTTTAAGGAGCTGCACAAGAACACTCTTGGGTAAGACTGCCAGGATGGCCTTTTACTAGCATAGCAGCCCTAGAACATTAGAAATGCCAACAGAAGACTAAGTATCATGTCAGCCACTGTTTGTTCTTAAAAGAATACTGTAGCAGTTGTCAGCATAAACCTATGTGATTATTTTAACAGGATTCTTCACTGAGGAGATGAACCCTTGCCAGCCTTCCAGTTTGGTGTAGTGTGAGATCGTATTTAAATGATTTAAGTGTATCACTCTGGGCTTGACCACAACCTCAGATGAGACGCTTGGGTTCAGAAGAAAAGGTCTTCTCAGGTATTTATTCTGATGACTCAAGAAAATGGTCAGACTCTTACCTTTCCCCCACAAACAGTTTATTAGGCCTTACCACAAATCAAAGAAAGGAAGAAGCAGAAACAAGGTAATTCAGCTGGCTGAAGATGCTCAGACTTCCAGTGAAATCTGAAGACCCTGTACTATCTAAGATAATTATTTTTATGCCCTCAGTGATGATAGTTGCTTACTGATTTCAAATTCAATCTCCGCTGCTTACATATATCCCCCCCCCCAATTTTGTTATGCATACTGTGTCAATGAGCAGGATCTCTGTGGTTATCAATTTCTTGTATCCATGTTGAAAACTCACCATTGTCTTAGCATTAGCTTAGGTTACTTAACTACCTGTTTATCACTTCTTGGCACAATAACAACAAACATTTCCAGGCAGAAGCAGCAAGACATCAGCTTAATAGCTTATAACTACTAATCAGCACATGCTGAAGTTTTGTCAAGCTAAAAACTCTTCATATCAATAGCTATTGCCAATATGCTTCTAATAATATTTTTTTTTTTTTTTTGCAATTAAAACCTCCAACATCCACTCCAACGGTGGATGGCATACTAGCTGCTGAGTAGGACAACCTGGGTTCAAATCTGTCTTCAGGAGTGAGACTCACCACGGCAGTGGTTTCTACCACCTCTGTGGCTATCTTATGTCAGAGTTTTCATATGAACAGTAAGACACTGGCCATATTTGCATGTAATACGGAACTGCAATTGAATGGGCCAGAAATTCTGCAGGTGTTACACCCGAATGTGGCAACAAAACTGAGGGTTCAGATTCACTGTGTGTCATCCAAATTTGGAACCACAGGCTCCATCCCCTGGAACTGCAGTTCTTCCCTCAACTCCAGTGTGATTGGCTGAGCAGGTTGTCCTTCATGGAAGAAGGAATCGCACACAGCGAGTTCCCCTTCCTCACTGCAGTCTCGCCTAGAATCTGGAGATAGCAGATACCTGCAATGACTAACAGCCATTGATAGACTTCTCCTCTATCTAACCTATCTGAGCTGAGTTGTGACCATCATTCCATCTTGTGATACCATTTTGAATTCCACAAATTATTTATCAGTGAAGAAGTTCTCCTTTTGTCCTATCTCAAAGTGGTTATTTTATGGACATTTGTTGTGGTTTCTTTTTCAAACCTCAGTGAGGTAATATCAATACAGGTGGAAAGGTCACCTTTTCAAAGGCATTTGTGCCCTTAACATGCATTTAGAATACACAGGTTATTGAATTATTTCTAATGGTCACTCAGTTTCTAGAATGAGTGATCCTGCCAGACAAATATGTGTTCCTGACAGATAATCAATTGTGGTATGAAATACGAGGGAGCACAGCCTCCTATTCTTCTTAAGATGGTGTCCCGGCCAGGATAATGCCAAAACGCTCTTCAGCCTTTAATCGACCATTTGGACACATGAAGAAAACAATTTCCAGCAAATATTTTCCCCAGAATAACTTCACATGCTGGGCAAGGTAATGCGGGTCATTGGAGCACTGCCTGTACTGCTGAGTCTGTATAAAAACCATCAACAGTGTTAAGCAACAGGGCAGTTCCGCTTTTTCAAAAAGTTGCACAAATGTGATGCTCATTGGAAATAATGGGTGTTAGGTTGCATATCTGTGTTTGTGACACTTTACAATGGAGCAGAACTGCTCTGCTGTGCAACACCATCAGCAGTGTTTACACAGACACAGCAGCGCAGGTGGTATTCCAGCCACCCACATTGCCTTGTGTAGTATGCGAGCCCCTTATTTTGTGAAAAGGCTTGGTAAACGTTGGCCCAGCCAGTTCCCATAAGCAAAGTTTATGTCATCCCTGCCTGAGAATATGAGCTCTAATTCCTTCTTTCTTTGGCGATCTAATTGCAGCAAATGTCTTTAAAACTTTCAAGGTGGTTCTGCTGAAATGTATTCCGTATGAACTAGATAGTTTCTTTAAATTCCTTTGCAAAGTTAAGTGCAGCTATTATCTTCCTTTCTGTATGCAAAAGAGGGGAAATGCAAAAGAACAACTAGCAATACAATGGGCCACATGACTCCACTGTGTTTATGTGATATAGGAGAACAGCAATCTCCATCCCATTCTGCGGAGTTTGTCAGTATTTTATCTTGCAAGTGCCTTAATCTCTCATGTGACCATATCTCAAAGAGTTTCACCTCGCCAGGCTTTATTGTTTCAAGTCTTCTCAGAGCTGAGTGACAATTCAATCAGAAGCCACTTGGGAACAAGATGTACGAACAAATGTCCAGTTCTGTAAGCACTGGCTGCTGAAATGTTTGGCAAAGCACATTTGCTTTTGCTTCATATGTTTTTCTTTATCATTGTATCAATGATTAGGGTATACAGTCTGCATTATCTAAAGAGGTGAGTGGTCTGAAAACTACTGCTGGGTGGAAAGCAGACTGCTGGGTTGAAACAACTGCTGGCTAGAAAAAAGATAGAAAAGAAAGGATGGCTGTAGCTAAGCACCTTATGTGTGGGAAAAACAGATCGGGACATGATTGACAAATGCAAAATATACATTGCTTGTTAAAAGCCAGTGGTCTGATCCAACCCAGCATGCATAAAGGAGACAGCACTGAGCACCTGTAGTCCTTTTCAAATAGAAAGATGAAAACCCACTGTTTAGGAGAGAAAGGGAAGGATTGTGAGAACTGAATCAAGCTTCGTACTTCACATCCCAAATTGTAGGTCGGAAAGATTTCAGAGCCCTAACTGGAGGATCAGGTCCACTGTTGTGCACACTGGAGGATCATGTCCACTTGTGCACACAATTATCCATCCAGCTAAGGATACACATGTGAAAACCCACTTTTAAGAGTGTATGGGCCCTCCTTGGATCAAGACAACCCTAACTTATTCATTGGATCACTAGTGATCCACCCAGGTTAAAAACCAGCCCACTATTAGACTCAGTGGATGGCCTTGGACAACTCACTAGAGTCACTAAAGTGATGAAGAGGAGAGCTGGTCTTGTGGTAGCAAGCATGACTTGTCCCCATAGCTAAGCAGGGTCTGCCCTAGTTGCATATGAATGGGAGACTTGATGTGTGAGCACTGGAAGATATTCCCCTCAGGGGATGAAGCCGCTCTGGGAAGAGCAGAAGGTTTCAAGTTCCCTCTCTGGCTTCTCCAAGATAGGGCTGAGAGAGATTCCTGCCTGCAACCTTGGAGAAGCCACTGCCAGGATGTGAAGACAATACTGAACTAGATAGACCAATGGTGTGCCTTAGTATATGGCAGTTTCCTATGTTCCTATGATCTAACCAAAACTAAGCATTTTAAGCCCTACTAATTTCAAGAGGAGTGACTATACCTGTGTATATCTACCTGTTTTCGATTTGCGTAATGAAAAAAGGGGTGGAAACGGACATCACTGGTTGTTGTAATGATGTAAGATATATGAATGTGAAGGAGCCATAGCTCAATGGTAAGCACCTGTTTTGCATGCAAAGGTCTCTCCTTCAGTCCCCAACATTTCCATGCTGGGCTGGAAACAATCCTTGCCTGAAACCTTGGAGAGCTGCTGCCAGTCAGGTCAGTGGACTGACTCAGTCTCAGCGAGGGTCCTCTGTCTAACTCCACATCCTGTATTTAATGCAGGCTACTTTTGAAGATATTCATGGGTGGAAAAGAGGCCTAGAAATAATAGGATAAATAGATACATAACTACTACTAAAAAAAGTTTGTACATTATAGAAAACTACCAAAAAGGAAAATCTTCAAAAATCATAACTTAATTTTAATGTTGGGCTATTGAGGTTGGGTTATTGTTCAAAGACAAGACCTTTGCTAATAACCTTGCAGGAAATTTTACACAATGATGAAGGAAATCTGTTTATAATTGTAAAAAATAATAATTCTATACTTAATGTTGGATATTCAGTTGAAAATATATTCATGTATTGTGATTAAAGGGGCAAGGGAAAATATAAAAAAACCTTTCTCCCTGCATTTTAATAAATCAAATCTATATAATATTATACTGAATAATATATCTTCTTTTGCTTATCACATTTTCTGAAAAAGACGTAGAGAGTTGTTATAAAATGATGAGCCATGATGGGTCAGGCAGCTAATGAACGTTTTAAATAAAAGATATTTAGTTAGGGCAGAGAATAATGATGGAGAAACTGCCATATATATCATACATATGGAGAACTGGCTGCATCTATGGAGTGCGCTCCTGTTACATAAATCAAAAAGATTACTCAAGGCATACAGATAAGGATGTTAAAATTAAATATTCTAAATACAAATTATATCTACTCTGATCTTGGACACAATAATGTAATGACACCTATTTGGTATCCATCAAATCTTTCTTCAAACCCTGCTTTTCTGTTAAGCCTTTGGCTTAAATTCTTAGGCGGTAAGTCCTATGCACACTTATCTGGGAGTCAGTCCTACTGACTGAACTTCTCAGTACATTTACACAGAATGGATTCCAGATCTTCCCTGAGCAAAACAAACGTCAGTATGTGTAACTGCATTTTCTCCTGTTTATCCATTATGTTTGCATCTTCCATTTCTCTGCCCCTTTATTGTTTCTCTGTCAAAAAATTCAGCTTCCCTTTGGGACAGCAACCCTTTCCCCCTTCCTATTCCCTCTTTACAATTATGAAACCTTGTAAAATTAACACTGATTGTGCAGTGTTATCTGCAAGCAAGAACAATACATAAATAAATAAATGTGGAAGCAAGCAAAGTATAAATGATTAGGCAACTATCCATAAAACCTAGTAGATCAGGGGTACACAGATAATGATCTTGTGCCTTCTGACTCATGGATAATAAAGGAAAATGGTTTTACACATATGAAGGGCACATATGAAGGGCAACATAATGTTAGTGTAAAATATTATGGCCTAGAGATGTTCAGGAGCTACCTTAACACACACCACCACAACAGCAACTTCCTTAGTATGGGACTAACAACATTGTTCAAAAAAAAAAAAAAAAGGTAGGCAGTCTAACATGCATTGATACCCCGACGTTGTGGCTCAGCTAAAGCTCACATTGTAGCAACAGTGAAGTGTGCCTTTGCAGCTGAATTGCTTAATTGCAATGGCACATAGGATGGGGGTAATTACCTACATGCAATCAATATGTTTTTAAAAGAAACATGCCGGACTAATGCTATTGGACATATTGCCCATATACACAAGGCTATCACTTTGAAACTGTCATCCTTCAATGTGAAGAGCGGGGGGGAAACCCAAGAACAATCTGCATCCACCTGCAAATGTCTTGGCATATGGAATTAGAATTTATGAGACGAAAAGCAGGGGTGGGGGTGGGGGTGGTGGTGGGGAAGCCAGCTCATTGTAAAATGCAACATGCCATTGTTGTTTCATATAAAAAAATCCTGTCAAGGTTCCTATTGAGAAATAATAAGATAGTTACAAAAATTATCATTAAATTGGACCTCCTTTTACATATTTCATAGCTTTTGATTTCTTACCATGCTTGTGATCATGTTTTCAAATTCACTTTCTGAAATTATAAGAGCTTACATCAGAAAACAGTTGGGGTTATCATGATTCAAAACAATGGCTTAAAACTCACACAAAGACCTTTGGGAGTTATGTATGCCAGGTTTTATCTTCACAACTGCTTGCCCCAATGCTGTGTGTTGTTATGTTTACCTGGGACTGATCAGCTCCATTGCCAGATCCCCATGACCACCACTCTCCACCTTTGAATGTGTAAATTTTCACGAAGAGCTGTAAATTGGTCAGGTCGATACTATCTTTTCACCAATCTTCCAAGGGCATTCATTTATTTGGAAATACATAGTAGACATGCCCTGGCAGTTGTAACTGGCTGAGGCCCCTAGACATGCATTTATTTTCAATTTCTTTCCCCCACACAGATATGTGAATGCCTGCCAATCATCAAAGAAAATGAGGTCATGCACACAACTGAAAACTGTTTCTTACCCAGGATTAGGAGCCGTGTGTGTTCCCAATTTTTAGTTGTGTGGGTGCAAACAACTAGGTAAGAGGAGGGAGAAGTGGTTGTGCGGGAGCAAGGTAGGTGGAAAAGCTGGTTAGCACAGCACAGTATGTGGATATTCATGTGACTTTAATTGTCACTCACATTTATCATTGTTAGCATTGCCAATGATGTAGATTCAACCTGGTTTCCTTGGCCTCCATTGAACTATTCAGATTTATAACATAAGCATTGGCCTCAGCTTATATACATCCATAAAGAGTCAAATAGAATAAGAGACTTTCTTAATCAAATTATTACAGAGAGGTAATTGAGAGACATTTTAATGCCAGTTTCCTTCATAATGACCATTAAGTTTTAGACAATAAAATGGAACCAAAGCAATAGTGATAACTTAGCATAGATACCAAGTAGACACTTGAAAAATGCTTTCCTGCAAATGAAGGTTTTTAATTGCATTATACAGGAAGCCAAAAATAAAGAGCAGTATCTAAAAAATGATAACCTTATATACATCAAACTGATGCTTAATCCAGACAAGACAAAGGTACTTATTGTGAGAGGTCGGAACTCGGGAAATGAGTTTGATCTGCCTGTTCTGGATGGGCTCACACTTCCCCAGAAGGGACAGGTATGCAGTCTGGGGGTGCTTCTGGATCTCAGTCTCTCTCTGGTTCCCCAGATTGAGGCAGTGTCCAGAGGTGCCTTTTATCAGCTATCACCCCACTTTCACTTTTTCACACTTGCATTTACTATGAATATGATGAATGAATCAATCTACTACAAAGCACTTTATGAAGAAAAACCTCAGAAAATCAACAAAATCCAGCCCTCTGGCCAATCACTCTGAAATTGGGGATGGGTGGTAGCCTCCACCCATTAGGCACTATCTACCAGCCCACCCCATTCTTTTGGGGCAGACCACTTTCTGCCCCCAATCTGCCCCAAAGACACCCAAACTTCAAAAATTCCCAAAAAATCAGCCCTCTGCCCAATCCCCTTAAATTGGGGTGTTAGCTGCCACCCATTAGGCACTACCACTCTACCCCACCCTTTTGTGGCAGATACACTTTCTGCCCCCAAACTGCCCCAAAGACACAAAAACTTCAAAAATTCCAAAAAAGCACCCCTTTGTCCAATCCCCCTTAAATTGGGGTGGTAGCCTCCACCCATTAGGCACTACCACCCCATCCCACTCTTCTGCCCCAGGCCCCACTTTCTGCCCCAAACTGCCCCAAAGACATGAAAACTTCAGAAATTCCCCAAAAATCACCCCTTTGCCCAATCCCCCTGAAATTGGGGTGGTAGCCTGCACCCATTAGGCACTACCACCCCACCCCACTCTTTTTGCCCAGATCCCATTCTATGCCCCCGAACTGCCCCAAAGTCACTAACACTTAAAAAAATCCCCCAAAATCGGCCATGAGCCAAATCACCCGAATTTTTCAGCCCCGAAATTCAGGTGATTCGGCTCAGCCCCGAAAAATATCGGGGGACATCGGGGGTGATTCTGTTTGGCCCCGAATCACCCGAAATTGCTCATTTCGGGCACAGATCGATCTGTGCCCAAAATTTTTTGCACATCCCTACTTGGGAGTTTGGGGGCCACGCAGCCCCTGGAAGTTCCAGCATGCTCTGCATGAGTGCACAGAGCATGCTGGAAAGACCCTTGAGTTGGGGGTGTCCTTGTGAGTTGCTGTGGCGTGGAGCTGCGCCGCAACAACACACAATCCAGAAACCCCGGTTAGCGGAGTGCTCGCTCTGCTAACCTGGGTTAAGGGGAGGGCTTTGCATTGGGCCTGCGAGCCCAGTGGTTTACACTACCAGCAAAAATCGGGCTAGGCTCTCCAAGCCCGATTTTTGCTGGTCGTGAGAATAGCCTCTATGTGGCTGTTATCTTGATTACATTACTCAGCAGATGTCCTTTTGAAACTAATAGGAACATTTAGTGATGACTAACTGGTTCTATTAATTTTAATGGGATTTCCATTGAGAAATTTAGTCAGGATGTCAGCCAGTAAGCTTTTATTCACAGAAAGATAAAATGCTAGATACATCCATACTGGCTAGTGATCAGAGCAGAAACTCAAATATCAAAATCAATTTGTTAATATATCAAAACTACAGAAAATGCCATCACCTATTAGCTGGCAATGTTTGATGACAAATCGTGATCACCAATTCACAAATTAATCATAAGCCTCCTCTTTGTGGCAGTGCTGCTGCCTAAATTTCTCCTGTCTCCCAAAGGGAGTGCCAGTGACTTGAGACAAATCTGTTTTATATTGTTTATTTTTTGTTGTTTTAGTATTTTTAAATTGTAAACTGTTTTAATGTATTGCTAGAAACGCGGTATCTAAATGCAGCAATTAAGAAAAATTAAATAAATACAATACTTTCTATTATATTACTCCATTCTCCTAGGTTGTTCTTCTTCATAAGGAATTTTAGGGGAAGCTGAAAGCTTCAATAAGATCAAGAGGGTTCCGCACATTCTGACTTTGTGTTTATTCTGTAAGATGGGAAAAGTAACACCTCTGACCCCTGTAATTTTCTGGGTTCCTTGTTGCAACAGAGTGCAATCTAAAACACAGTAAAACATCAGCAGCAACAGAATACAATCATCTCAACCCCCTTCTGTCTATGAGTGGAAAAATGATGTCCTGTTGTGAATCTTGTTAGCAGGTAGCAGAGAAGGACACTCGTACCATGGTTGATGTTTTATCTGCTTCAGCCACTAGACACTTATAGTTAATCATTTACAGTTTACGTACTTCAGATACCTCACAGTCCTGATCTGGTTCACCATTACAACTATTCTTTGGGGAGGCAGGAAACCAATACTCCCATTGCACTCACACCAATGAAGACATGGGGCTTAACCTGGAGAAAAGGACCACAATCAACAAGGGATTAGTTCTCTACCTCCCTACAGTATGGAAATTAAGACTTGCCACCTTAGGTGTGCATCTCTAACCTACATCATCCTCAGCTGAGAGCAGCATCATGGCCTTCTACCAATTGCTGTTCTTCTTAGCCAACCCAAAGGGAAGGGCATCTGCAGGAAGCTTCATCCTCCCCTGCCAAGTCATGCAGGCTTTATGGTTGATGATGCCCCAACAGGCTAGAGAAAGCCTGGTCAGCCATCCCCAAGACATCTTCTACGGTGGCTCAAAATGACTTAACTTTAGGCATTTCCTGCCACAGTAAAGCCACTGGTCTGGAAAAGATCCTGGGGATGCTTTCCTTCTGGAAAAATGAGTCGTTCACCTTACAGTGAGTAGGTCTCTTTCCGGAAGCCCTGCTGTGCCACCAGTCGAGTGTTCCTACATCACTCCTCCAACACTAGTGATGGTTCAGCAACTCCTCCCTGTCTGAGTCTACAGAAGGATCTGCAGGGTCCACCTGAGGTGGCCAGTTCCAGACTCCTGAAGATCCGGGAATGGGATCTTCTCTCTATTTGGACCCTTGGCCTGCAATCTCTATGCTTTGTTCCAGAGACAGGATCTTTGCGGAGTTCCCCCCATTTATCTCAATTGTATCTTCCTCTGCACTGGGCTCTGTGGGTGACTGGTCAACTCTGGGACCTTCAAGGGTCATCCCTTCAAAGAAGCATTTGGGACTACTTTCCAGGGCCTCTTCTGAGACCGTCTTTGGGAATTCCCCGCAATCTGATTCCCCTGATGAATCCCCCTCAGATGATCCAGGGCCAACTCTGACAGCTGCTCCCATTCCACACACATCCCATCACTGTCCCCTGGCCATCACGATGCCCATGTTGCTTGGTGGCAGCAGTAGTAGCCACCACCACTCCCTCTTCCTTCTGTTGCTTACTCCTATTGCCTGGTGGTAGTAGCTGCCATTGCCTGTCACTGCCTCTTCCTCCTCCTCTTCTGCTGCCACTGCCTTTTGCCTGCATGGCTGTTTCTGCAGTAGCTGGCTAGGGCTGCCACAGTGTGTTGTAATGATACCACTATGCAGCTAGTGTCATTACAATGCACCGCGGCAGTTAGATGCTTAGCTGTGAAGGCAGAAGGCAGTGGCGGCAGAGGAGGAGGAGGTGAGGCAACGGGGTGGGCACTGGTGGCCAGATGACACTGACCAGAGGAAAAGGGCCCAAGGGCTGCATCTGGTCTGCAGGCAGAGGTTTGCCCACCTCTGCTCTAGGAGGTTAAAAATAATTAACAAATACAGTTAAAACAACACACACAAAATTATTCACAACAGCCAGTTCTCTGATTAATAAACCCAATGAAACCCAACTCAGTTTGTTTCACATCTTTGGCCACCCTATTTCTGGATCACCCTTCCTAGCAATTGTGTCTCTCTCCTCTACATACATGATCTTCTACCTTCCTGATCTTATGTGTTACACATTGTCTTCAGTTGTCTCTGTTTCTTTTCCTCTTTTCCTCAAGCCTGCTTCCCATCAAGCTTAGCTTTCCTTTAGATTCCTTTTTCTTTATTCATTGCCTGCTCTGCACCCTCCCTTTATTCCCCTGGTCCCTGGGTTTCCTTTCCCTTTACTTCCCTTTCTTTTCCCTTTACTTCCCTACCTTCTCAGTCCTCACCTGTCTTCTAAGTGATCACTTTATCTCAGCCAAACTGACAACTTAGCCTTCACAAATGATGGAAGAAAACTCTTTTATTCTCTAAGTAACGGAGTGTTCAGAGCCACCACACCGGTTCAGCCCGTTATGGATATAACAATAAAATTACTCCTTCTTTCCTGCTTTCATTTGATTCAACTCTAACCTCAAAAAGGATGACATTGTTACCTGTAACCTTACCTGTAACCTTTACCTGTAACCTGAAACTTCACGCTTGTATTTTCAGGATGTCTTTGATGTAATAGCTAAGATATCTTATTGATCTTCTTGTTCTCTGTTCCTCAGATATAAGTGAAAGAATTTATACCTATATAAAGATTATTGAAAGATTTATATCGGCCTGAAAGTAGTTAATTATATATCTCAGTTGGAGTAACAATAGCTCAAAAGAGGATGCAGCCTATTTTTCTATTAAGAAAAGAATTGGAATTCTGACATATTTTTCTAGTTATGATTTCTGCTTTGTCATGAGAAATTTTAAGATAATAAGTGTACAGTTCAAATATTGAAGTAGGTTGCTTTTAGCACCTCACTTAACTTTTATGTCCCCCCCCCAAATGTAGTAATATTTCAAATTTAAGACTATGTCCCTTTGAAATATTTTTCATATAAAGCCCTTTGTAATCAATTCTTTTCCCATCTTTTATGCTCTGTTTTATGTTCTATATATGCTGTACCTGAAGCTGCATAAGTACTACTACTACTACTACCACCACTACTACTACTACGATGGATATGTATATACTGCCCTTCAACCAAAGTTCTCAAAGCGGTCTACATAGAAAAATAAATAACACATAGATAAGATGGTCCCTTGTCCCCAAAGGACAATCTAAAAAGGACAATCTAAAAAGAAACAAAAGGTTGACACCAGCAATAGCCACTGGAGGGATGCTGTGCTGGGGCTGGATGGGGCCAGTTGCTCTCCCCCTGCTAAATAAAGAGAATCACCACTAAGATGCCTCTTTGCTCAGTTAGCAGGGGTTAAGTAAACAGGAAAATAGAAATGTTTCCTCTAAAGTTATCTTTAATATTCTCAGTAGAGTACCTTGGTGAACATGAACTCACATAGCATATTCTCTAAACTGGAGCTTTGCATACCTTGCAGTTTCCTGATACGGTTTGATTCATCTAATTACTGAAGGTGTAAAAAATAATCTAATTAGAGGCAATCTGCGACAAGCCAGTCAATGTCAGAGGCCTCATTGCCATAGACATAATACAATACAATATACATGGTAGCTCTCTATCTTTCTAAAAGAAAACCCCTCCTGTCTTGCATTCCACCTGATAACAGGTCTGGGTAGTTAAAAACTTGCATATCTGCAGAGCCGTCTCTCTCTTAATCCAGCAAGGCCATCGATCCTGATAGCAGTACCCCATGTAGGGAGCCAAAAGTAAGCAGAGGAGCCAGAAGTAAGACGTAAGGCTGTTGTCTCCCCCAAGCAACACCCAAACTAGTCTCCCTTTAGAGGCAGCCCCATTACACAGAATATATGTTAGCAAGGATGGCTCCACAGGGGAGAGGCAAGGGACAAGGGCCTGCTGAGACAAGTAGTTTGTTGCCCATCTGTCTTCCCATTTCTGTTTCAGAAAACTAACATGTGGAACACAGATCACCAACTCATAAATACACTTTATGAGTGCCCCCGCTCTGGGTGCCACCACTTCTGGGAGGTGGTGAACTCTTCCCTTTTGTTTCAAGGAGGAATGTGTCATAGGAACATAGGAAGCTAGCATATACTGAGTCAGACCATTGGTCGATCTAGCTCTGTATTGTCTACACAGACTCGTAGTGGCTTCTCTAAGGTTGGAGGCAGGAATCTCTCTCAGCCCTATCTTGGAGATATGCAGTGGGCGGGGGAGCTTGGAACCTTCTGCTCTTCCCAGAGTGGCTCCATCTCCTGTGAGGGGAATATCTTACAGTGCTCACACTTCTAGTCTCCCATTCATATGCAACCAGGGCAGGCCCTGCTTAGCTAAGGGGACAAGTCATGCTTGCTACCACAAGACCAGCTCTCCTGAACCTGCTGGCTGTCTCCCAGGAACATGGAAAAGTAGGGTACTGGAACTAGTATGTACCACTTTGAACTGCCATCATAGTACTTTGAAGTGCATAAAAGAGGAATCTGTCTCTTTCATCAGCCCCTACTGCCCTTCTTCCTGGCTATCCAGATGGTCACTATTTGATGCATCCTGCAAGATCTTACAGTTTTCATCTCTCCCAAGGTGAGATGGTGAAGTCAGTAACACTTTTACCAATAGTAGTATCAAAAGATATTTCTTAATATCTATATATTTATTTCTCTAAGACAGGCATCCCCAAACTGCAGCCCTCCAGATGTTGCTGAACTACAACTTCCAGCATACCCAGCCACAAAAAATTGTGTCTAGGGATGCTGGAGTTGTATTTCAGCAACATCTGGTGGGCCGCAGTTTGCGGATGCCTGCTCTAAGACGTACCTGTGAGTGGCTAATCCCATGTGTGGCAGCTCTAATTAGAGTTGGCGAGCAGCTTCCAGATAGCCACAGGTACGGGGAGAGAAACTGGTGGCTGCCGCTGGGCTGGCTGGTAAGGGAAAGCGCCCGCCACCGGGCCGGCCAGCAGGGAGGGAAGGAAACTGCAGGCCGCTGGTCCACCGGGCAGAGAAGGAGGGTGCCTGCTGCTGGGCCAGCTCACGGGGAAGGAGAGCGCCTGCCGCCGGGATGGCTAGAAGTGTGAGCACTGGAAGATATTCCCCTCAGGGGATGGAGCCACTCTGGGAAGAGCAGAAGGTTCCAAGTTCCCTCCCTGGCTTCTCCAAGTTAGGGCTGAGAGAGATTCCTGCCTGCAACCTTGGAGAAGCCACTGCCAGTCTGTGCAGACAATACTGAGCTAGATAGACCAATGGTCTGACTCAGTATATGGCAGCTTCCTATGTTCCTATGAGTGTCCACCACCGGGCTGCCTGGGAAGGAAAGCGCCCACCACTGGGCTGGCCAGTGGGAAGAAAAGCGCCCATGGCTGGGCCGGCCAGTGGGGAAGAATGACAGGGAGAACTAAGGGTGCAAATGCTTTGTGCCGGTCAGCTAGTATTTTATATTTCCCCAAAAGAAATCATGAGTTTATGAACCTTATGACCATAAGGTTATTGACCGCTTTTCCCAGCAATGTATTCCATGTGAAGTATTTTGAGGATGCAATCTGATATTTTACTATACAGAGTTCATGGAATGCTAGATCTGATTTTGATATATGGTCCCAGACGGAGGACATACATATATTCAGCAGAAACTTCCCAGAGAGGTTTGGGCTTCAGTTCCTTTCCCTTAGCTTTGGCAAGGAATAACACCAGTGCTACAGAATAATTGTGAATATACTTTGCAACTTTGTTCTAGTTTAAAACTAACTGTTAATAGAAATCAATTACAAAAGTGAAGCTTATCCTTTTGAATGATGTTTCCCATAAGCTGAAGCAAAGTGAGGAAATATAGCAATTAAGTATAACATATTTCAAGGTAACGTCAGGACTGTGTGCTAACTATGATTTATGCCTCTTTATTACTTACATATTCCAACTGTCAAAATGGCAATCTGACGTTAAGATATCTTCCTTGGGGTAGCCTTCAGTTTAATCAGCAAACTCTTTGTATCTGTTAAGATCTTCCTGGGGGGGTGGGGGGAATTAAGCTTATGTGTTTGTGTGGGTCCGTCTGTCTGTCTTTCTGTGTGTAGTCAGAGAGAGACAGAGAAAAAAAAGCTCTACTAAATATGTTTTCCTTACCTAACCAAGTATTGGCTTAAAAATATGAAGAAAAAAATATTTAAACAAAAATATTAATATTACAAAACAATTATCATCAGTGAAGTAAAGCATGTTTGCCATGTTGTGACTTTCTGATCCTTTCATACGTACATGATTTTGTTATTACTTTAAATATTTAGCTTGTGTTAGGTTGGTCTACGAACACAGCACAATGATATAGTAAAGTCTGAGATGGTTAAAGGGACTGTAGGTGTGGTTGGAGGATGCCGTTTTCAATGTTCTCTCATGAAAAATGAAAATAAAACCTGGATTTAAAAAAATGCCCTCTCCCACACACACACACAAACTAGCACAACAAGGAAATGGCTCCAACTAGAGATGTGCGAACTAGCTTGAAATTGAGCCTGTTTGCACTTGAGCCAGCACAGTTCGAAGGCTCTCCCTTGAGTCAAACTGGGGCAGATCTGGTCTAAGGGCAAATCGAGTCAAGCTCATGCATCATGAGTCGGCTTGACGGTATACTTGTAAAGGGGGATCTGGCAAGAATTCCCCTTTACAAGTAAGAGGGCTGTAGTGGGTGGGGGGCGTGGAGGTGGGGGGCAGGGGAGCAGGGGCAGGGATGGGGGGAGTCATCCTGGGATGACAGAGGTGGCAGCAAGGGCTCCTTTCCACCCTGTTTCGAGTGCAGTGAGGCTTGAAATGGCCCACACCTACCCAAAGCTTTCATTTGTGAGGTCGGTGGGAGGGTGGAAGGAGACCCCACCGCCGTCTCTGCCACCATCCTGCCATGCAGTTACTTGATTTTTCAAGGTAAAGGACAGCCTGAGACCTCCCACCACATCATTATATAACAACTACGGTATAGCAATAAGATTTGCTATAGTTATTATGTAGTGTAAAAAAGAAAACAACCATAACAAATGCTCTTAAAATACACTGGTTTTTCACAAGTAGAATATATGTCATTCAGTAGCTGAGCACCACACAGTCACCATCATTCAAAGCGAAACAAACAAACACTGCTGTGTTCTACTCCCCCCTCCTCTGACACGCGCAATCCGACACATGCAGTGTTCTAAGTGTTTGTCTCTGTGTCCACTGGAGCTACGTGTAGCCCCAGCAAACACACAATCTGGTAGCCCCAGCAAACACACAAACTGGTAGCCTGGATTGCTCCCACAATCTGGGTGCACTTGCTCCCTTAACCTTGGCTAATAGTGGGGCTACAAACTGGGGCTGCTCCACCAGGATTGGGCCCGATCCCAGTAGTTCTCATGCACAGCCTAACCCAGGCTGGGCTTCCCTACGTTGCGCATGGGAACAGCCTCTCTGTATGTATACTGCATATATTCAACTGAGATGAAGTTCAATACAGTCTGATATGATATAGAAAAAGATTGGAACAGATGCTGCTATTAGCAATTTTGCATTGAAAATGATACTATGAAAGTGATGCAAATAGATAGTCCAATTCATTGCACAACCCTATTGCCGGTCCTTCCCAGAGCCCCAGTATCAAGCTGCAATAGAAGTAAATGAACTATTATGCTGTATCCTTTCTTTACAAAGTACAGTTTTTCAAATGTTCACAATAGGGTTATATATTCTGTTTTAAGGGATTATGTTTACAATTAAGTTCAATTTTCATTTTTTTACTTTTTAAAAGTTTTGTGATAGCTATATATATATATTTAAAAATTAAAATTCATATATATATATGTATATATATGTGTGTGTGTGTATATATATATATATATATATATATATATATATATATATATATAATTTTAAATTTTAAATTTTAAAAAACTGATTTTTCCCCCTTTTAAAAAATTGTTTCAATACCAATTTTTAATCTACCGGTTCAAATCCCTGCTGGTATGAACACCTATATCAGGCAGCAGTGATATAGGAAGATGCTGAAAGGCATCATCTCATCCTGTGCAGGAGAAGGCAATGGTACCAAAGAAAACCACAGGGCTCTGTGGGCGCCAGGAGTCGAAACTGACTTGACAGCACACTTCACCTTTTACCTTACGAGATGCTACCAGGAGTGTTTTAAGTGAACTTCTATGAAATGCTTCCATGATCAGATCCTAGCTATCTCGATATGATAGATGTGATGTTAATAGAGAAGGAGCAGGAGGAGATGGTGATGGTTTTCATCCTTAGGACTTTTGTTCATGGTTTTTGCTCACAGTCAGTGTAGCTGAACTGATGTCACCGAAGTTCTGCATTACTTTGAAAAAATATGTCTGTGGAGTTTTAATTATTTAGGGCAAGTAATAAATGTCACCTAAAGTAACTGTGAAATCACCTGTTTTGTACAAATTAACCACCATCAAGCTCAATCCACTTTTCCTTTCTATTTTTCCTCTAATTTCAATCCTCTAATTTCAGCCATATGGACACTGATACCAAAGGCATTAATAACGATTTTCCACTTGTTCTACTTCTTCAGATTTCTGTTTCCTGTATTGATGGAGACAAAGGCCCCAAGCATCCTCACTGTGTTCATGGAGGTTTCTCTGATGCTAGAGAGAATGGAGGCAGCACCTGCACATGTGGACTTGCATTGCCACAATCCAAGATAGCCAAGGTATGGGTCAGAGACAACTGTGTGCAGCTGTTTTTAATGATACTTGATCAGGCAGCTGTTTTTAATGACACTTGATCCGTCAGAAACAAGCCCATTTTAAATAGAAAAGCAGCTTGCAAGTTCTGCAGGGAGACTAGCTGTTGTAAAAACTTGCAGAACACCTCTGGCTGTAGTTTGGAAGAGGTCTTAGCAGTCAAACATTGTGGCCCTAGTGTTCAAAGCTATTTGAAAAAAATTAAAATGGATTTTGCCTTAGGAAGCTAGCTAGTCATCCCTCCTCAAAGTAAAAAATTCTCTTTTCATTTACTTCTTTCATTGTATCAAAGTCATTTCCTTTTCTCATTGAGGGAAGCCAGCTTTTTCATTTTACTCTGCATGTTTCTAAAATATTTCTGCAATGTGTGTCAGTTATGTTGTAATGTTGGCTGCTGTTGTCACTTGTACAGGTTTTTTAAAATAATTATTACTAACATCCTCTTCTTGGTAGTAAAACTAATAACTCCTTTTAATTTTGTAGATGCTCCTTGAAAACAACCATTCTTGACTCTATAAATGTGCTTCTTAAAATTAGTGTATGATCAAGAGCCCTTTGCTTCTTGTGGATCCATAAAAAGAAAAGAAAAACATGAGAACATTTCACGTGCTTGCTGTCAGTATGGAATTGTTCACTCACTGATATCATTGCCACATAGCTACTCTTGCCATGTCCATTCAGAAATTACGTTGAGCTCTTCAGCTCCTCCACCACCACACCCAATTTAACTGGGCATGTTTTTCTTGCAGACCATTTCTGGGATGAACATAGTGTTAAGCAGTCAACCCAAGCCTAGCTGATATCTTCTTCTTTTTTGTACATTTCCTTTTTATCAAGTACTGTTGTTCCTTTATTGTGCTATGTAAGTTACATGTATATGGTCGCATGCATACTAGTGCTTCCAAGAGCAGAGCTCTCCACTCGCTCTTGGGGAGGGGGAGACAATTTGTTTTGAAGCCCCTTTCCCCCTGAGAGCCCCCTAACCCTTGAGGAATTACTAAATCGGGTGTGTGTGTGTGAGAGAGCGAGAGCGAGAGAGAGAGAGAGAGAGAGACAGCGCATGTACTAGAGCACATGTCACAGGTTACATATATTGCATTCTGTGGATTGTGGCTGTGTGTGTTTACACGCACCCCTGCTTTCTACTACATATTGTCGTGTCTCAAAAAGGAACTCATGCATCTCCCCCCTAGGTGGAGATTAATGACCTCAGCAGAAGTGCATCTCCTCAGATGTGAAGATATGCAAGTTCCCTTTCCAGAAATAATATGAAGCAGAAAGTAGAAATGTAAGTGCACTTGCACATCTGCCTTTCTTCACTTATTATGGGCAAACTTATTTGAATGCAGCAAGTATTATTATTATTATTCTATGTACACACAGTGTACCAGATGTTATTGACTGGATTTGGTACTTTAATTATCAGGCCCTTTCCAAGGCTCTAGGATAACTAAATACAAATTAAAGATAGCGTCGTAGTATTCGTGCTGTCCCGAGTAGTGTGGCCGTCTGTAGTTGATGTGTTGTAATTTTATTGATGCCCAAGGTGTCGAGATGGTGTTCAGGTTCTTTTGGTTCTGCACCAAGGGCACCAACAACTATCGGCACTATTATTATTATTATTATTACTACTACTACTATTAGCAACACTACAAGTAAGCTGAAATTATGATGCAGTTTCATATATGTTTTCATTAATAGCAAAAACAGTTTTGTTTGACTTTTAAGGTTTTTTTTTAAAGCCCTGCTCAGAACCCTTTTTGCTATTAATGATAGAAATGCTGTATGTGGGGGCCACACATTTCTGGAATGAATTGTCTGTGACCATAAACAGGTCTCTGTCTTTGGTGGTGAAACCATAAAATCCAATTTATGCTAATTCATCCAGTGATTTCTTATAGAACTTCTCCAGACTCATTTTATTGATGCATTTCAGTATCAATGAAAATGCATGTGTTTCACCTGGCTTCTTCTCAAAACTTTTCATCAACATTTTGATGCCACTTTTTAAAATTATTGTCAGAAATAATTGTTTTTAAAATGAAATTTTACATGGTAATTATTTTGATATATTTTAATACATTTTTATTTTGTTGTTCTGAACCACTTTTAACATCATTTAAATGAAAAAGCAGTATGTAAATGCAAACAGAAATAGATAAGCAATACCATTCCAAAAATCACAACCATTATATGCCACACAAATTAAAGAAAATCTAGTAACATTTTTAAAAAAGATTCTTAAAAAAGATTCCTTGGATCTTAGTTCCCAAATGCCCTCCTTAAAATCTGAGCCACGCATTCCTCATTCATGCTTGTTGGAACTTTATAACCTTGGATTTTCCATTGAAAAGAACTTGGTAATGCTGTGCCCCCTGTTTGACGTCACAGAGATCCAAATGTGTAATACATTTGGCAGAGTAATGGATCCTTAAAATATCTGAATAGCCATAATGATACATTAAGTGGAAACCTACAATTCAGTATTAAACAATTCTGAATATTTACTTGGGTGATACAGAAAGCTTTTCTTTGTTTCTGAAGAAAATATTTTGAACACTTGGAAGAAACAGTTTTATTCCAGAGCTGCAGGGGCCTAGGTTTTTCCTCTGGGTCTTCTGCAAAACATGAAGCAGATTCGTCAAACACAGTACCCAGTTACAACTACAATGAAAACATAATCTGGACTTCCAAACGCTACAGCTTATTTGAACCAAATGATTTGCAATGTCCCTGGAAGCAAAAACTACTCCAACAGTGGTTGCTTTGCCTGGCTCACAAGTTGCTAAGAGACTTGGGGATAATAATTGGGATTTGCTGTGCCCAGATATACTGCCAACTGTTGTGGAACTCTTACTGCCTTGGTGCTTCCTGCTGTCACTCATCAATACATTCTCAGCCTATATATTTGCAAATAAGCAAAGTATCACAACAGCATTAGTCCCCAGAGCTCTGCTATCTTAAAAAAAAAGAAAAAAGAAAAAGAACTACCCAACTCTGTAAAGATTGTCCTAAATAGTAATAATATAACTGTATTTGTCAGCTGCCCCATAACAAATTCTCTGGGCAGCTTACAACACAACATTAAAACATAAGATAAAACTATACAACAGATTAAATCATAACAGACAAAAAACAGGGAGGGGGGCGGGGGGGAGAAAATACAAAATATAATACAAAATAATTTTAAAAGCATTATAGAAGTTAAGACACACTGGCTCTCATTATCCACAGCAAAATGGAGAAGATTACAGAAGGCTCTAAAAAACACCCACACTGCTGCAGACTCAGGCTGTTCTGTTCAGACTAACCATGGTGCAATCGGATGTTGCGATGCTACTTCCACTATTCCCAGTGACAGTAGCATCACAATCTGCAATTCTGCAACAGTTAGAAGGAGTGGAACAGCCTAGCTCTGCAGCAATGTGGGTGTGTTTTATAGAGCCCTGCAGCAGTACCATAGCTCTGCAACCATTCCGATTATTCTGCGGTGGATGTGAGACAGAAAGGCTGTCCACACAAACAGCCCTATGTGGGCTTGTGCAGTCCTGCTTGGGTAGGGCTGCATGTATGAAGAGCCAGGATCAAGGTTGATCCTGGTGCTGCCCCACTGGACAGTCCAGGATTTCTAGTCAGGTTTTTACTCACGGATATGGGTACAAGCGCACCTGTCTCCCTGGGTCCCAGGTCTGCTGACAGCTCAAGCAGACACAGAGTGGGCACCTAAAGCACCTTGCTTGCACTTGTGAGGTGCATTGTGGGATGCAAGAGGCTGCAGCCTGCTTTCCTCCTGCTCCCCAGGTACTCTTGGAGCCAGTGCATGCTGGCCATGTGGGCCTGCAGTGCTGGCAGTCCCAAGAACAGCTTGGATGATGTGGGGGAAGGCAAAACAGCTCTTGGCTTCCCCAAGCCAGGTCTGTTTAGGTCATGTGCATGACCTTGGTGTTTCACAGGGGCTATGGATTGTTATGAATGGGGCTCACTTTCCGAACTCCATTAATCCTGTCAAATATATTTAAGATCAAAGAGGCTTGTTTTTCCAGTGGCACCAATGGCAAGATCTCTTTGGCATAGCTATTTCTACCAGGTAAAGCACCATCCTAGCATAATGTGGGTGAAAAAAGGGGACCGCCAAAAAAAATAGTGTTTTATGTTCAGCAAACATGCATAGGATGGGGTCCTCCACCCCCACAAGTTTGCCTGAGTAACTGGCTTCAAGTAGGCCTGCTTAAAGCCAGTTCTGGACTGACATCAAGGCAACTGGCTCAGAGCAAGGAATTGGCTCAGAGCAATAATACCTGTGGAGATCTGAGACCATAAGGTCAGATTCTTTCCCCTAGTTGTTTAATAGTTTAGTGTTTGATCCTACCTGGCTTCCTTCTTTAAGAAGGTGATGCACAGATGCCATTTCACTGAGAATCAAAAAGAAACTTACCATGTGCAAGTTACTCACAGACATTTCTGGATGCTCTGCAGTATATTTTTTCTCAAACCCTGTGTCAGTATAAGAATGTAACTTAACAATGCAAGGCTTTAATATGTACAATGCCTGTAAGTTAGTGTATTGTAGGGATGGGAGGATAAACTGTGCATGCATTTAGACACAATTGGAAATGCTTTCAAACAAAGCAGTGAAACTTAAAACAGACCAATAGAGAAAGTATCTGTATTCAGGGTCTTTAGGAACTCCTGAGATTAAATGTTAAATCTCTTGATAATGTGCCTAATTACTAGGCTTATCTCTGTATACCCTGAAAATCTCTACAGGAAACCTACTGATTATTAATTAAACGATGAAAATCAACCTTTTAATTCATCCGCCAGATATGAATCCTAAGCTTGAAAGCTCAATTATACTGTAGTTTTGGAGTAAAGTTTACATTGTATCATCTTTTAGTCTAGGATGAAATCGAAAATGAGCCTTTTAGAAGCAGAATCAATCTCCCTAACTGCCACTTAGTAAAATATCAACATTGAAAGTCCATTGTGCTCCACTCCCTTTATGTACAGTACTGTAGAGTGGGGAAAGAGTTATTCTTTGGTCAAACATTGTGAAAGTATTTGAGGAATAGGTGGCTGCCTGCTTTTCATGTAACAGAACAATTAATTAAGCAATTGGTTTCATTTTCCCGTATCATGCCCCCAGATCCAGGACTTCCCTAACTGGGGAATGAAGCAGAGTGGGAAAACTCTATGATGCAGACTCTGGGTGATCCCATGCCTCCAAGACCCTCCACACCAGGAGTCTTTTCTGAGATTGCAGTGGGCATGTGCATGAACAGTTTGTGCCCAATTGGTTAGCCTCAAACTGGGGCTGGTTCAGAGGTCCGATCATGGACCGAACCGGGGGCATTCTGGTCTGTGATCAAACCAAACTGAGCCCAGTTCAGGCGAAAAGGTTCAGCAGAGTAAGGGGCAGCAGGGCGGGGGTGGCAAGAGAGGTAATAGGCTGCTTATCAGACCGACGCAGCAGCCAGCAATGCTGCTCGCTACAGCTTGCTATCCATGGCATAGTCCCAAGCAAGCTCCCCTCCCCCTTTTACTAAGCCAGCAGATCAGTTCTCTGCATGTGTGGAGGCCAGAAACAAGCCGCTGTCGAGCCAGAGGCTTGGTAAAGGAGGGGGAAGCATGCTTGGGGCGTGCCATGAGGGTGAGTGGTGGCAGCAGCAGCCATGCGGGCCATGTAATCAGCTTTTTACCTTTCTCGCTGCCCCTGCCCAGCCACCCCTTACCCTTAGAAGGGTCCTGCACGCCCTATACTTGTCAAGTGGAATCAGGGGAGGATTCCCCTTGACAAGTATATTGGCCTCATGAACCAGTTCAATCAAACAGACCAGACTGGGTGTTCGGTTCAACCAAACCAGTTCAGAGCAAAGTGATTTGGTTCGAACTGGTTCAAATTTGAACCGAACTGCGGCCGCTTTGGCCACCCAGAGCAGACTGCCTGCTCGTGTGTGGGGAGAGCAAGCTAAGCCCACTCTCCACGCAAAATCCATCCAGGCTCTTCTCACTGATCATGAGAAGAGCCTCCCAATTTTTTATCCTATTGTATGGATCTTGATTGTAAAAACCTTTAAAAATTCAAAACTATTTTTAAAGTAGATTTTTCTCTCCAATTAAATAGTTATTGTATTCAATTTATAGAGTTCCAAAAGAGTTTGATATTATTCTGCATGAAATATATCTGAAGAGATTCAGAACTAATTGAAAGTGCCTGAACTGGTTACAGAACCTATTTTTTAAAGGTTAGTGTCTGACACCCATCCTAATGCTGCTCTAGCACAATGAACAAAAATGATTGTGCATGTCAGCCTACGACAGCTTTAACATGTGCTGATATCTTGCCCATAAATAACTTTGGGGCTCCAGGCAAGCGCATACATTTTGTTTCCCTTCTCCCTCCTCTCTCCTACTACACTTTTCCTATTTCTTTCCCATTTTAGTGTTTTCCATAGTATAGTTTTATGACTGAACTAATTAATTAACTACAGTTACATATAAAAGAGTTTGAAAGCCAGCTTTAAACCCTGGTTTCAGTCTCTGAATTAAAACCAGGTGACTGACATACTGTACAATGTTACACATGTGGAACATTTGCACTGTTGTGCACAAGCACTCATGTGTGAATGCAAACATTTCATAGGGTTGTGCAGCAGTCAAGCCATCATATGTAACAGCTGCACTGTCACACAATTCTGTACAATGTTTGTGCTTGCACAACAGCCTCCTGTACACCTGCACAAACATAAATGTTACACTCCTCTGCAGCACAACATTGCATAGTATGTCAGCCAGTATAGTAGCATTGCCTTCAATACTGAAATTATATTACACCAATCAGCAGCAGGTGGGGCAGGAATGCATAACCAAAATCCTGAGACTAGGGTCTTTATATCACTATATATGCCCTACAGAGGCTATAGACATCAGGTACCATACATGTAAAACAAAGTTGACGTATCTGCACTGATAAGGGGGACAGTTTTCAAGTATTTGCAGGCTTGCAATGTCATGTTATTTGCATCAAGGTTACACTCTTTCGCTATGTTCACAATTTATTATCAAAGGTTTCTTTTGTTCTTCCAATATATTCTTTTGTAAACACTTTACAGAAACCATGTTTGGCTCGGAGACTGCTGAGCCCATCATAAAACTACCATCTCTTGCTGAGTTTTAATTTTCACCCTAAAGGAACAATCAATAAAAGTTCTAAATGATTTTCATTTTTTTAACCAAGAAGATCCTCCCAATCTACACGACTGTGAGAAGACAAAGAACATTTTAGAGTTTTAATCAAACCCCACAATAGGGCTATAATTGGTGAAATTGGGTCTTAACTCTTCACTGTTATTAAAACCCATCACCCTCAAAAGGCACACTTAATAAAACAGTTGAAGAGTACCATTCCAGGAACCTCACTTGAGCTGGAGCTGGCCAGTTTTCTTGGATGCGGCAGATTTAATACATCTTCTATGGCAGGATGAAGGCTCACCGCGTCATATGTCTATTGTCTCATATTTTCCCCTCATAAAATCTCAAATTCAAAATCACCCAAGGAAGCCTTAGAGCTCTATGGAAGTGCCACTCTGCAAAGCACACTCTATGATCCTGAAGCTGGAGCTGTTTCAGCAGGGTTGTGTCTGCCTCCTACTCCGTTGTGGCCAGAAGGCAGCTGCTGACATAATGAGGCTTTATTAGTTTGCTGGTGGTGCAAGCATGCTGGGAAGGCATGGAAAACTTTGGAGGACTTTCAGCTCCTAACTTTCACTGGACACTGCACCTGGCTTAATCATGTATTCCTTGGGTTTGCTGACACCAACAGAGGTTTTGTTTGCATGCTGCTAATGGGGTGGGAGCTCTCCAACACCCCCCCAAATGGTCATGTGAACAGGCCTAATGTGTCACACTTAATATTTAGTTATACTGCACATCTTTAATCTCCTACCAACTTCTTACCAACTCAGAGTTCCTACCAACTCTGAACAGAATTTGCATAATTTGCAGAAAAGCCATTAAGGCTTATTCAGAGGGGTGGCATTTCAATAGAGTGGATAGGTAGGAAGAACCTGCACCACCCATTGCCACCTGGCCTTGAGAAGGGCCACCTCGCTTGCCTCCCCAATGCCATCGCCTGGTGTAGCGGCGGCACTGCCCAATCCCAGTGCAGCACACCACCCACTGCTGCTTCTTAACCCAAGCCACAGCCAGCAACTGCGTCTGCAGTTGTGTGGGGAGCAGTGGGGGAGCAAAGTGAGCAGAAAATTGGTGGTGCACAGCAGAGGCATAGCCCATGCCCAGAACTGTGCACAGCTCACCTGCTGCCCACTGCTGCTTCCCAAACCTAGTTACTCAGCTGGCTGGAGTGTGGGCAGGGGCTGGAGCTAGTTGGAGCACAGGCATGTCTCTGCCGTGCTGTTGCCTGGGCTGGAGAGTGAAGGGGTAGCAGGGTGCTTTAAAGTTTGCACCCAAGCTGCCTTCAACCTCACTACAACACAGTTCAGAGTAAAAGCAGAGTTCAGTAAAATAGAACCTGCAGGGCAGGTGGGATCCAGATCCAGTGGGAGCTCGGAACTTCATGGTGAAATTCAAAAATAGATTAAAAGATTGCTATTTTGTGCTGACCTTATTTAAAAAGATTATTAATTCTACTATTAACTCATTCTTAAAGTCAACTATGGAGATTTTGAGAAAATGGCTTTGCTTTAACTGTTCTGGGGAAACTAAAGTACCATTCTGGTAGATATCTCTCATTCCGACCCAAGTATCCTTTACCCCATTGAACCCTCCAAATATTCCCACACAGAAAGCATGCTCTACAACTAATATAAGTAGTAAAATGGAAGGGGGATAGGCAAGAGTGCCATTTAATGTTTAACCCCCCCCCTCCCAGTTTGTGTGTTTTTAAGCTTTTCCCCCATAGGGAATAATGGAGATTTCAGCAGCCCCATAACTCCATGTGGGGGATACCAGGGTGGCCCAGAGTGGGTTGTGGTGTAGTGCACTTAGGGTGCCAACAAACCCACAAGCCCTTGGGGCACTGGGTTTTGTTGTTTTCAGTGTCTGAGGTGTTCTGAGAGTTGATTCTCTGGTAGGAAATGAGAGTGGATTCTCTCATTTCCTACCAGAGAATCTACTGTCAGAACACCTCAGACACTGAAAACCACAAAATAAAGTGCCCCATGGACTTGTTGTTCTGGGGGTGGTTGGCACCCTATGTGCACTGTACCATCACCCTCTCTGGGCCACCCTGGTGCCCCCCAAGTGGAGTTATGGGGCTGCTGATATTCTCCATTCGTGCCTATGCAGCAAAAACTTAAATACAGGTACATGCAAACTTCGGGGGGGGGGGGGGAATTAAATATCACCCCTTTCACCAATGTATTTGAAATTTGGGTGGTAGCTTCCACCCATTGGGCACTACAATGCAACCCACTTAGGCCACAAAATGGAGGTCCGAATCACCAAATTTTTTGAATCCAAATCTGGGGTGATTTGTACCCAAATCTGGCCAATTGAGCACAAGAGTTATTTGTTTTATCCAGAAATCACCCTAATCAGCCAGAATCAGGTACAAATCATTTTGTGCCTGAATCATTTCACACATCCCTAATTATAAATATTAGCAGTTTTATTTTCAATCCCCTTCCTAATGATTCCATGCATGGAACTGGCCTTTTTCACAGGTGCCACACATTGAGTCGACACTTTCAATGAGCTGTCCACCAAGACCCCAAGATCCCTTTCCTGGTCTGTCACTGACAGCTCAGACCACATCAGCATATATGTGAAGTTGGGATGTTTTTTTTTACCCCAATATGCATCACTTATTGTTAACATTGAACCACATTTGTCATCTTGTTGCCCACTCCCCCAGTTTGGAGAGATCCTTTTGGAGCTACTCACAATCTCTTTTGGATTTCACTTCCCTAAATAGTTTGGTATTATCTGCAAATTTGGCCACCTCACTGCTTACCCCAACTTCTAGATCATATATGAACAAGTTAAAGAGCACTGGTCCCAGTACAGATCCCTGGGGGACCTCACGTCTTACTTCCCTCCATTTAAAGAACTGTCCATTTATACCTACCCTCTGTTTCTTGTCTTCAACCAGTTTCCAGTCCACACATGCAGGGGTGTAGCTAGGGGAAGAGGGCTCCTGTGTTCGTCTCCATGAAACATGGAGCAGGTTGGAGGGATCAGAGGCTGGAACTTGTTTTTCCAGCTTCTTGGCATCCCACAATGCAATGTGCGACATGCACATTGCATTAGGGGATTCACCTGTCAGACAGGTGCTCTATGCATCCATCTCTGTGTCTCCTTGGCTGAACTCAGCTCAAAGAGACACACGATACATTGCAGCCACATTAAGGGTGCAAGTGCACCCTTATCCCTGCCTAACAGCTGGGTTATTTAGGAGAGTTAGGCAGGTGGCAAGTGTTGGAATGTGTGGGGATCCCGCCACTTCTCACAACCCTTAGGCTGGCCGTGAGAACAGCCTCTATGTGTTGTTCTGCCTTTAATAAATTAAAAAGCGGGGTGAGACTACAGTGGGAGCAAAGTGTTTCAATCCCTTAACTTCCCTACCATATCCCCAATGCAGATCAGGCCCCATGTATTTGCAAATTATAAAATAAAATACTCCGGCATGCTTGCAGTTACATTATTGCAGCATATCATGTAGTTTGGTCCTTAAAGTGAGTTTTGGCTAGACACCTTGAAATATAGCAAATGTGGTCCTATGATCCTTTGTATAAATGACACCAAGTGTCTCGTGGCAACTCAAAGACAGATTTATAGGGGCATAAGCTTTTAGAGTATAGAGCCCACTTCTTCAGATGCAAGTTTCTGTAAATGAAATTGTTAAAGGGAACCAGAGAGGAAGATTTTACTTCACAGCACCTTGATTGATCAAGTATGGGTTTGTCTTACACTTAATATTTAGCTACCCTGCACATCTTTCTTCTGCCACCAAATACTCTTAAACATTTTGTAGTAAGATTCTGTAGAGAATTTTCAGAGAAATCATTAAAGGCCTAAAGTAAAAACACAATTCTGATCAGACACATCACACTAATCTTTAGTTTAAAAACTCACAAAGGCTTTATAATTTTGCTAAATGAGCAAATATCAACTTTGTAACTGGAATGATCAAACATGTTGGCCACATTTGCACATACCACAAAAAACTTTTAAAGTAACCATGGAGACTCACTGTGATCCTGGAAGAAAAGTTAGCTCACACCACAGAGTCACAGCGGGAGTGAAGTAACATCAGAGAATCTAAGGGGAGACGATGTCACACCAGGGAATCACAAGAGAATCCCAGAAATCAGCTGGTGGTGACTGCTTGTGAGTGACGAACAAGACAAAAACATTTTAAACTGTTTTTAAAAAGTAGATTCATGCACAGGCAGCCAGAAACATGGGCAGAAAGGGTGGAATATGCCCTCCCCCATGATCACTGGGGGCAGGGAGAGCAGACTCACACCGCCATTGGAAAGCTCTGATTCTTTGAGAAAGGGTTTGAAGAAGTCCGATCCAAACTGGGCTGGCCACGTTTGGGCTTGGGCTCTCTCTGAACCCCTCTGGTTTTGGTAAAATTGGACATAGTACAATTTCACCAATCCAGTTTTCACAGGTCTACTGGTACATGAGACTGTGGGTTACAAAACTGTAAGTGCTGCTTTTAATAAGTAAGAAGAAGGCAGGGTTTGGGAAGGAGTGACTTCAGAATGAGCTTAGTATATTTGGAACCTCATGTGAGGGGAAGCCACATGAGAGGGTAAGTTGTAGTGAGAATGCACTTCAGGCAAGGGAGAAAACACTCCCTCCTTCACTCCTGCTTTTCCACTAAAACATCCCTCCAAGTAGTGATGTGCATGGAACTGCAGAGCTGCAGTCCAGCACTGGGGTGGGGGTTCCTTTTAGGGTGGGGGGAGAGTGTACATACCCCTCTCACCGCTTTTTGCCCTCTGCGCGCCTTTTCTAGTTAGCAATTGGGGTGGCAGGATACCTCCCTGCCGCCCCTTCTCCCGCTCAGCTGCAAAAGGCTTCAGGAAGCCTTTTGCTCGTGCACACGTAGCGCGCACGTCACATCTCCGCGACGTACATGTGTGTGTGGCCATGCGCGTGCACATCGTGCGTACGTGCAAAAGGCTTCCTGAAGCCTTTTGCAGCCGAGCGGGGGAAGGGGCGGCAGGGAGGAATCCTACCGCCCCAATTGCTAACTAAAAAAGGCGCGCGGAAGGGGAAAAGCAGTGGGAGGGGTAAGTACACCCTCCCCCCACCCTTAAAGGAACCACCACCCCAGTCTGGCCAAACCCTGAACCGCCCATGTCCGGACTGGTCCAGAGGCCGGTAGAATGGCCCGTCCATGCACATCACTACCTCCAAGCTGCTTTCCCTTTGAAGAAACTGTTTGAACTTCATTATATGTACAGTAATTGCTTGTAATAAATAGGCCCTTAGCACCCAAACACCACTCACCTTCCACGCAGGAATGCCAGCTCTGAAGCTATTCCTGGAGGGTTTTTTAAAATCACAATATCAAGCCCGCAAAATAATTTGAATCAATTTGGAGATTGATGATTATTCTGGAGACTCCAGGTCAGTCCTAGAGGATTGGCAACTTCCTACCTAAAAGGAATTTGGCAAAGGATAGCAGAAAGGCACAGACAGTGTCACCATGGAGATGTACAAGCCTTGGTGGTCCCACGGTTGTTCCTTTTGGGCATAGAGATGGTGGGAGGCCTGTGAACTGAAGACCTTGTGGACTATAGGCCTCAGAGCTACTGATCCATTTGATCCTTCCTGTAGATGCACAGATACAACCAGCACAGATGACTAAACATGTTGCCATTCACTTGGCTTACAGGTATTGTTGTCTCTCCTCAGCCTTGATGCAGACAACCATATTCAGAAAAAGGCACAGAATCAATCTGACTGTCCCCAAAGTTAGTAATCACAACAAAGCTTAGCAGCCATATCTCATTTAGAATTAGGGATGTGCGAACTGGTTCAGCCAGTCTGAGTTTGAACCGGATCCCACCAGCCCCGCTCCATACAAATGGGGTGTGTGTGTCCAAGTATGAACCAGCCTGGCTCTGGTTCTAAAAGAGCCAGACTGAACTGGTTCAGGAGATATACTTTTAAAGGAGAATCCGACGAGGATTCACCTTTACTAAGGTGGGGGGATGAGAGAAAGGGTACTTTTCTCCAAACCCTCCTCCAAGCCCCCAAATGGCCCCCTGAAAAACAGCCCAGGCTTCCTGTGGCCCAGTTCAGACATCCATGCATAGCCTCTGTGCAGACACAGAAGGAATGCAAATGGCCTCCACGCATGCGCAGAGGTCACAAAAATATCCTCCACGTGTGTGCGGAGGCCTGAAGCAGGCTGCAGATGGCCCAATCTGTTCTTCAGGAGGTTGGCAGGGAGTTTGTAGGAATCCCTGCAGCCACCTACCCGCAACCAATGTCTCCACCACCTCCTGCAAAGAGAAGGTACTAAGTACCCTTTCTCTTGCACCCCCCGCCTTAGTATAGGTAATGCCCCTTTAATTGTAAAGGGGAATCTTCGCCTGATTCTGCTTTACAGGGATATCCCTCGAACCAGACCATGAACCAATATGGCCTGGTTTGGTGGCCAAACTGGACCGGACCTGGTTCAGCCGTACCCAGAACCAGACCAGGCTGGGTTGGTTCAAATTCAGTTCAAATTCAAACCAAACCGGCCAGACTGGTTCTGTGCACACCCCTATTTAGAATTCAAAAATGAGATATGACTAGTGTGGAGTTCCATTCTTGTATGCACATCAGCTTATTCTACCAATTTGAACTTTTATTGTTAACTGCAAGTAGGCCTTGCACATAATAGCAGATGCATTAGCATAGGGATGCATCTTTTTGTCATTTATGGTTTGTGTAAGATGTTTAAGACTTGTTTGCTTATACATAATGGTGGCAAATGCATTCATAATTACTATCATGGGGCTGAGGCTGTGCCATCTGCTACGCAATAAGAGTGTACTCATCTAAATTTACTAGAGCAGAGTAGATTTTCTTAGTAGGACTATTAACTCATACTCATTCTTTTCTAGGCTTTTAATTGATATTGTTTTGATTGTTTTTAATGTTTTAGAATATTGTTTAAAAATTTTAAATTGTTGTGTTTTTAAATTTCTTGTTTCTGTTTTTAACTAATGTTTTACTTTTGTTTTTATCTGGTTGTAAACCGCCCAGGGACGTAAGTTTTGGGCGGTATAGAAATACGTTAAATAAATAATAATAAATAAATTCTCTTCCAATCCTGCACTAATACATAGACATGAGCTGAACTGGCTTGAGACTTGGATGAATTCTGGGAAACAGTCTTCTAAAAATAGTGCTGTGGGAGAGGAAGCATGGTTACTAGTCACAAGGACAAGGAGTATGAAGAGTAGTCGACTTAAGACTTGTGTGCCAGTTCATGTGCTTCATGTCCAGGTTTTGGATGAAAAATAGTGGGCCAGTTTGGATGATACCTCTGCAGCACACACAATTATAAGAGTGGCATGTTGAATGCACACCCATTATTGTGGTTTCCACAGAAATTCTGTCATCCTGCTTGTGTTTCCCTTTTGTGTGTGTGTGTGTGTGTGTGTGTGTGTGTGTGTGTGTGTGTGTGTGTGTGTCAGGGGTGGCAAGGTGGGTGTTCCAAATACTGGTTTAATTCAACAATCCGGAAAGGGATGATGACCTTTAGAAACATAAATACAAAATTGGTTCCAAATAAAGCTGCTTGAATATAGCAAATATAATATCCTGATATCATATTGGAATCTGCAACCTACAGTAATAAACAGGACTGAAAAAGCCAAAGAAGCAAACTGAGGTGATGCCACAGGTTGACTTGTTTACTTACCACTTTCTAATCCATTTCAATTCACTTTTTAAAAAAATGTTGACACCAAGTTGAAGAGGAACTAATATGAAGAAATGTAAAAATGAAATATGTTCTTAAGGAAATTACCTATTGTAATAAATTTACAGTTAATCTGTTTAAATAGGATTGAAAGATCCAGTCCCTCATGCCATATGAGACTCCCAGAAACAAAAGAACCTTGCTAGATCAGTTCTAAGGCCTATCCTGTTCAGCATCCTATTTCTTACAGTGATCCACCAGATGCTGGTCTTAGAGGAGAGCTGGTCTTGTGGTAGCAAGTATGACTTGTCCCCTTAGCTAAGCAGAGTCTGCCCTGGTTGCATATGAAAGGGAGACTAGAACTGTGAGCACTGTAAGATATTCCCCTTAGAGGATGAAGCCACTCTGGGAAGAGCATCTAGGTTCCAAGTTCCTGACATCTCCAAGATAGGGCTCAGAGAGATTCCTGCCTGCAACCTTGGAGAAGCCACTGCCAGTCTGTGAAGACAATACTGATCTGCATAGACCAATGGTCTGACTCAGTATATGACAGCTTCTATACTATGTTCCTATGTTTCTATGGCTCTGGGAAGCCCACAAGCAGGAGGCCTTCAAGAATGTACCCTCTCATGCCATTGCTCCCCTACAACTAGGGTTCAGAGACAAGTCTCCATGACTTGTACGAGTCCACTTGGGGATCGTGTGAGAGAGCTCAGGAAGGGAGATTTATTTATCTGCCCCAACTACAGTGGAACTGCACAGGTAAGGGAGCAGTACTAATTAATATTATCTGGAGTCATGGAATTAAAGTTCCAAATAAAGTAGTTTATTTAGGAAATCTATCAAGAAGATAGATTAAGTCCTGCATGCCTGGTTGCTAGCTACACACAGGAAGAAGGGGAAAGAAGAAGAAGGGAGTCTCTCAGGTGAGAGAATGAAACCTGAGACAATCAGTCTAACAAAGGGGAATCAGAGTAGAGAAAGCATGGTCAGAGGGGGAATGCCCTTACTGGCTATGTCTACCCATAATAGCCCTAGTGGTCAATAGGGTTGCTGGTGCAAAGTTGGTGCCATCAGGAGCTGCTTCTCCAACACCCCTTCTCATCACCTCATGTACCGAGCTATGACTCCTATCTTCTCTTTAATAATCTGGAACCAATCTCTTGGTAGTGCCTTGGTCAGCTCATCTGCTATCAAGTCTTGAGTTGGGCAGTACTTCAGCTTAACTAGCCCACTCTCTTGTGCCTCTCAAACATGGTGGTTCTTTGCATCTATATGCTTTGTTGGAAACATAGTCTTTTCCACCAGAGAGAGTTGGATGCTCCCTTGTTTGTCCTCAAATATCTCAGTTGGGTTTGGCTCATCAATTCCAGAGTCTAACAGTAACTTGTGCAGCCATGTGGCTTCTTGACATGCTTGGCCAGCTGTTATGTACTCCGCTTCTGTGGATGAAAGCCCAGAAATTAACTGCTTCCTGTTAGTCCAACTGATGGCTCCACCTCCATAGAAAAACAGATTTCTGCTTATGGACTTGCGATCGGTTCTGTCCTCAGCCCAATCTGTGTCCATGTAGCCCTCTAGTCTGGGGTTGCTGTTTGCTGGTATCAAGAGTTTGCTGTGCACTGTACCCTTCAGGTATCTTCCCAGCCTTTTGACTGTGGTCTAGTCATTCTTAGTTGAGGCACATATCTTCTGCTCAGAATTCTCACTGCTGCTGCTATGTCTGGCTTTGTGACTGTTGCTATGTGCAGAAGTTTCCCAATTGCTCTTCTGTACAGACTGTTGTCTGGCAATGGCTCACTGTCCTAATCTTGCTTCAGGAAGTTTGTCTCCATTGGTGTCTCCTAATTGGCTCAATTAGGTTTGTCTCCTAATTGGCTTCTGTCAGTTTCAGGCATTCTAGAAGATCCTTTATCTTCTGTTTCTTGTTGAGAGGGTAGCTTCCATCCTCCTCTCTTGCTATTTGAATGCTAAGATAATAGGAAAAGCTTCCTAGTTCTTTCACTTCTACTTCTTTATTCAGGTGCTTCACGATCTCATGACTTACTTTATTTCCATAGCAAATTGTCAAATCATCACCATAAGTCAAAATGTAAGTCCATCTGTCATTTTTGAATATCAAATTTAGACATGGGTTGGCTTTTCCTTTCATGAACCCCTCCTTGAGAAACATCTGGTTTAGCTTCTCATTCCATGATCTAGCAGCTTGCTTTAAGCCATGGATGCTTTTTCTGCAGGTTGCACCTCTCTTTTCCAGGTTCTTCAAATCCTGGTGGCTGCTCATGTAGATGTCTTCCTCTGTTTCTCCATGCAGAAAGGAAAGGTTCATGTTTCATCTATGATTGTGTTTTGGGTGGTATACAAATATGTTAAATAATAAATAATTGAATTCTGAGATGTGTTCTTACTGACGTATGCTTCACAACAGGTGCAAATGTCTCATCATAGTCTTCACCACATTTTTTAGAGTATCCCTTGGCTACTAATCTGGTTTTGTGGCACCCGATGTCTTTTTCTGCATTGTATTTGGCTTTGAAGACCTATTTGCATCCTACTGACTTTCTTCCAGTGGGTACTTTGACAGGTCTCTAGGTTTTATTTTTGTGTGCATAGATTATATCTTACATTTTCACTCATGCTCTAAAAAGAAAGGAAATTGCAAGTTAAGGTGCCCATCTCAACTTCCATGCCATATGAGCTGTAAAGACTTTGTATATTCTGGTATATGATGATGGCTTTAGAAATGAGGCTTCATGCACCCACACTATGCCTTGGTTTCTCAGATGGACATTGGGCTGGGTAGGGGTGCTTCCTGGCAGACATTTAACAGGTTCAGCTTCCCCACTCACTCCCTAGAACTGACCCTGATGAATTTCTGCCTGATTCACCTCTGATCAAGGAGAAGTGTGGGTGCATGGAGCCTCATTTCTAAAGCCATCATCATATACCAGACTGTTAAACAAAATAATAATAAACTTATATGGCATGGAGGTTAAGATGGCGACCTTAACTTGCAATTTTCATTCTTTCTAGAGCATCAGTGAAAATGTAAAGCATCTTAACTCTCATCTTAAACCAAAGCTTTTTGGATTACTGAATGTGTTGAATACCTTTGCCTTGCAGCAGTCACCTGACCAAAGCTTCATTTAGGATGGAAAGCAGTGCTTGAAGGGTGAAAGAGTCCAATAGACAGACAAAAACCAGAAGCTTCATGTTTCATCTATGATTGTGTTAATACATTTTTTTAAAAACTCACATTGGTACCCTTTGTGGTTTCACCCTCTTCTATTATCACAGCAATCAAAGTAATCGTGCTCTGCTCTGTTACATGGAAATGAGAGTGACATGTGGCTGATTATCTATTATGAGATGCAAATTGTCTATAAGAGGATTAGCTTCCAGGAGCACCAGCGTTTGACACGAGGATGACCATTCAAGAGCTCCTCAGAAGTCAGAATTTGATTATTGAAGAGATGAATTATGCACCAATGCTGGGCTGAAACAATTTTTATTGCTTCTGAGGAGATAATTATTTTCTCAACATGCTTCTGTTGCAGAGCCAGAGGCCTTGGGATTTGCTCTCAGTGCTTCTTTCCCTCAATGCTTTTTTCTCCATTCCTTTCTCTTATTATTTCACTCTTAGACCTCTTGTTCTCTTAAATAAACATTGCTTTTCAGCTGAGCATCTCTGCACTTTGCAAACAATGCACGTTTTTCTAGCAAGTCACACACATATATAAAAGAGCCGATCCCTATGGACTCACTTCTGTTTATGTTTGGGAGCAATAATATGAAACGCACCATTATTTTTAATCTCATAAATCTAACCTGTGCTACAAGTGCAAAATGCCCTTTGCTCCACCCCATTCTGTGCCCCCCCCCCATTTTTTCTTCTGGTTCTGCCTAGTGAGCTGGAGCTGCTTCTCAATGCCATTTTATCTGGCCCTTGGAAACCTTTCCAAATTTTAATCAGTACACAGTAACAATTTTGCCACACTTTTGCTCTGAAGTATAAGAGAATTTTTTTGATTAAAATGTTTAGATCCTGCTTTTCAATTTTATTATAGAATACCCACCCACCCCCGCCAAATGGCAGCTCACAGTCTTACAGTAGTCAGGATTGCTGGTCTACGACCGAAATAAAGTTTTACTTACTTACAGTAGTCAGGAAAGCATATATTATAAATATACTATAAATATACATCTATCTATCTAACCAACAGTTGCAATCATAAGACTATCAAATTAGGAATACAAGCCCTGTTCATACATTATTTTGTATGTGCATCTGGGTGTCTGGACACATGCACATATTTTGTGTGAACTGAATGTGCATTCATTTAAAAAGTGAATCTGGGTACAGGCTACCTGAAATGCAGAACAGGAAGTGTATCACTGTGCGTGAATTCAGAATCACATGTGACTAACCTTAATTGCATACAGATCTGTACCTGCATAAACTGACTGACATCTAGACTAAGGAAGTGCCTGTGCTATCCAAGAAGCTGCGTGGCTTCCAATGGCTTCCTGGCCAGCATTTGCTCAGGGTGGGGAGAGGGTGGATTTTGATGGCCTCCACTTTCTCTGAACAGGGAAAGCATGAATATATTCACAACCCTCAGGTCACCTCTGCTGAGTTAGTCGAAGCCATTGGGAGTGGTGCCCCTTCTTCTGTTGCACTGGCAGTCTGGATGTCAGCTGCTGTATACAAACTGTACATGTGTTGAATATAATGTGTGGATAGGACTTTACTAGAAGCAAATATTGTAGTATCTTTAAAAGACACTGCTATATCGTGAGCAAAAACTCTCTAGTACAAGGTGAAGGGGTGTAGAGCCCCAGGCTGCACAAATAGCAGCAAGGCGAGATGATGTAATAAAGAACTCTGCACAGATAAGTTATCAGACCTGTTCACAGTATATACATATAAAATAAAGTTTTGCTACATTAAGAACCCTGGCATTAGTGCTCACCAGGAAATGAAGCAATTTCAATTGTTACCAAGAGAAGAGTCCTCTTCAGAAGAAGTTGAAACTAGTTTGAAGAGGAAATTATGACTGATCAGTAAAAAAGAGAGAGGGAGGGAGGGAGAACCTAACACTCCCAACCCAAATTATCATTTCCATCAGAGAGCATGGAAACTTTCAAGGAAGTCTTTGACCTGCATTTGAGGTTCGTGGAAATATAGAATGGAAGATACATACATGGCAGCCATTCTTCTCAGTGTAGCAAAGAAGCAATGTATTTGTAAAATGAACTGCAGCTTTCTAAGAGGGAGAAGCTAAAATATAAGACAATGCTGGGAGACTTTGAGGAATATCATCTTCCTAAAAGCAATGAGACTTTTTAGTACCTGATTTTCAGGCTGAGATTGCAAAGAGAAACTTTTGAAGCTTTTGTAGCTGGTTGCAGATTGCTAAGCAAAATATGCATGTATAGAGACTTGAATATGTGCAAGGCTTATTGTCCTGCTGTGGGTTTATTTTCACCATTTTGTCATTGGTTTCATATGTGTTCAGACACTGGCTGGGTTCAGATCAAATATGAAACCAGAGGTCCCTTCACCTCTGGTTTCCAAAGCCGCATGTCTGAACCTGGCAAACTGGAGTTAAGGGTAAAACGGGACCTGTAGTTTCCCTCACTGAACTCCACTCTGTACCTTTGGTCAGAGTGGACTTTTGCCACTCTTAACTCTGGTTTTGCAGTGCCAGTGTTATGTTCGAACACTGGCACTGGTGTTTGGGACCAATAGGACCGGAGTTGAGGAAGGAAGTTCCTCCCTTACTCCGGCCTGATTGGCTGTGTGAGCTGTCCTTCTGTCAAGAAGGAAGCCTGCACAGCCAGCTCCCTGACCACTCTGCAGTCTCGCTTACTGTAGAGAGACCCGTCCTGCCAATGGCCAAATGTGGATGGGAGAATGGAGACAGGTGGAGCGCAGAACCATGCTTCCATTGGACCTGAGGTTCCATGCTACATCTGAACCCTGCCACTATCTGTTAGATTTGATTATTTCCAGCATGGATATTGAATAAGAAGTAGCATGTCTCTGCCTATGTAAGGCAGAGGGGTAACTGGGGACTATTCTGGGGTGGAAGAATCCACTCTATCATCTGTAGCATAAAGATAATCTGGGGTGGCCATGAAATGGGCATGAAAATGAGATTCCCAAATACCAAGTGGAATCAGGTAACAGTCTTGGATTGTTCTGGGATTTATTCTCCCTCTGACTTGTGACCAAAATCTAGAGGGACTTTTCATCCTAGAAGCCTGTATCAGCACCTGCCAAGTCTCTTTCATTGCTAGTTTTTTTCTTATGGTGAATCAGATCTTTATACTTTTTTTTCTGGGCCATCACTGATTGAGAGGATGATGAAGGGGCTCCTGCTCTGAAGAGACTAAGTTCTTTAACCAGCTGTTTCTTAGCTAGTACACACTCATGGTCAAACCATGGTCTGGAACTGTTGTAGGATAGAGGACCTGGTCACCTCTCAATAGTGAGGGGGCTCTGTAATCGTTGGATCAATGTTTGATAATTGTCCAAAATTTCATTTATTGAATCGGCCATTAGGATATTAGATCTAAAATGCAGCAGTTCCTCCAACTCAGGAAGCTCACTCAGCCCTTTAGCGATCTCACTGGTCCATTTGACACGAGAGTGAGAAACAGAGTCGGCATAAACAGGGATTGGTTCCTCCTAAGCAAAACATATTGCAATCTGGGGATCTCAAGCACAGGGTCAGGAGCATATGGTCACTTTCTACTCTAAAGTCGACTTTCAGAAGTAGGATATAATCAAGCAAAATCCTGGAGATTACAAAACAATTGATTGTACTAGCTCCCCTCTCCCCACCCCAAATATGTGAACTCCCCTAGAAAATCACCTTCCGGCTCAGGGACATAATTTCATACTGCTTATCCTCTGGCCTTGCTGCTCAGAGCATTTCCAGGGGAACAAATAATCACTCCGCCTGCACCCAAGTCCCTGCACTTCAATAGCTGGGATGCTATCACTGTGCTCATGTCTTTTTTTGACTGCACAGTCAGTCAGTCAGTCACTTTATTTCAGTCATTGGCCAGAAACAGAATTGTAAAAAAGAGAGTGGCGCTTACACACACTATAACAAGCTACTGAATTAGTAAACTTAGAATTAAAATTAGACAATAAGACTTTTAGATAGAATTCATCTGGATGTCCAGGATATGTCTTCAGCCAAGGTAAAATAAGATTTATATAAATAACCTTGTGGAGGTCAAAATATAAAATAACATGATCAGTGGTCTCCACAGCGCCTGAGCTGGAAAGAATAAGGGACCCCCTTAAACCTCCCATAAAGCACTGCCGATGGAAGCATGGCACATGTAAGGAAACACAGCCCAGCCTCCAGAAATCCCCCAATGCAACGCACTAGGAGCATGGTGCACTGGGGGATTTCCCCATGAGCTGGGCACTCTAGCCACGCAGCTCAGTGTCTGCAGTCTGAGCCGACCCACAATAGTAAGAGCAAGGGCATAGGTTCAACTGGGCAAGGGGAGACAAATATTTCTAGGCCCACAGGGCCTTGAGGGCCCCCCAAGGCCCCTTAGCCAGTCCCCCTTGCCTTGCCTGCTGGCCCCCCTTGCCTGCTAGCCCTCCTGCTCTGGCCAGGGGAGTGAAGCAGCCTGCAAGCTGCTGCAACCCCTTTAGCCTCCACCTCTCAGCTGTTCGGTGTGTAGGCAGGGCTTCCAGAGAGGCCTCCATGCAGGCCTCCCTGAAGCCTGAGCTCAAGTGCTTGCAGGCAGGCAGGCAGGCAGCATGGAAGGAAGGAAGGAAGGAGGGAGGCAGGATGGACAGCTCTGGCTGTCCTTGTCCACCACAGTTCTGCTCAGCTTATGACTTCTCAGGCTTAGTAATGGAGGTAGGATGTGATTTCCATTTTGTGGTTATCCCCCCCCCCCTTGGATATTTAGGGATTGCTTGCCATAGAACTTTAATATAAGGTAGGGTGATGTGGGGCAGATTGAATATTTAATTCAGAGACTGAGGAATTTGCTGGTTTTAAATATTTTTTTTAATTTTAAAAAACTATTTTTTCAAAGTTAGTTCCACCCCGATAAGGAAGAATCAGCCCTTTGTCTTCATAAAAAACCAACCCCATTTCATCCTCAGCCTTTAGATCACCTGGAATGACTGGGCATAGGGCTTTGGTTTTGAACAGAGAGATGTGGGAGGAATATGTATATTTAAATTGAAGTAGATTGGACAAATTGTTGGTTTTTAATATTTTTAAAATTAAAAAACCATCAAAAAGTCCTATAACTGGCTTGTTTCGTGACAAAAAATTACAAAGTCCTACAGGTTTCAATGAATGTACTTCCAGCTAAATGTGGTTAGATTTGCTGCCTGAGGCTGCAATTCTCGGTATACTTACCTGGAAGCAAACTGTACTGAATTTGTTAAGATTTATGAGAAAACATACATAGGAGCGTATTGCATGGTTGAAAGTCTCCTTTGTTAATCAGCAGTGAGGGACCCATTTTAAAATCTCACCTCCAGGCCCGCTCCAACCTTGGTGGGATTGGCCTTGATTCCCATGCTTCACACGAGCCCTACCCAGGTAGGTCTCCACAAGCCTGGATAGGGCTGCTTGTATGAGCAGCCTTAGTGTTTAGTTGATGATGTATCATGGTTACAAAACAAAACCTCACAAAAAGATCTCTCTATTCACTGAAAATGTCACTCTCATTATAAAGTTCTCATTTTTCTGGACCATGACTTTACATTTCCTGCCTGGAATGAAATCTCGTCCGGCCAGTTTCTCTGTATGTCTCTTCCATGAAGCTTGGCCCCAAACAGACTTTGGCTGGGAACTTCTATGCTGACAGAAGAACAGCCACCAGTACTCCTAGATTCAGACATTAGCAATTGAATGACATGAGGGTGGGAATACAGTCAGTGCCTGACATACTGTGCAATGCTCTGCCTGCCTTGTAATGGAGCATTTGTATAGTTGTGCAAGAGCGCTCTTGTGCAAGACCACAGAATTGCGTTGATGCAGTGGGTCATTTGAAATAATGGCCATCTATCATGCAACTGAATGTGTGCAGTTATGTAGTCTTGTGCAACTGTACAAATGCTCCACTGCAAGAGAGACAGAACCTGGAGCAGTATGAGAGGAGAGCTGGTCTTGTGGTAGCAAGCATGACTTGTCCCCATAGCTAAGCAGGGTCTGCCCTGGTTGCATATGAATGGGAGACTTGATGTGTGAGCACTGCAAGATATTCCCCTCAGGGGATGAAGCTGCTCTGGGAAGAGCAGAAGGTTTCAAGTTCCCTCCCTGGCTTCTCCAAGATAGGGCTGAGAGAGATTCCTGCCTGCAACATTGGAGAAGCTGCTGCCAGTCTGTGTAGACAATACTGAGGTAGATAGACCAATGGTCTGACTCAGTATATGGTAGTTTCCTATGTTCCTATTGTCAACCAACAACTTTAAGACCAAACCGTGAAAGAATGTCACAGTAATAACATCAGTTCCATTTTCAATCTGAATTTGAGCATATTCTGAGAGGTGGTGTTTTAGATTTCACCCCCTAAATGCTTCTTTATTTGCTTACTGATAAACATAAACTCAATTCATTCAGTAATTTGTAAGTGGGTTTTCAGAATTGTAATATGTGTTTGCTGTAGACAAATTTTGATCTTAACCCTCCTCTCCTTTTCGGGGAGTGGAGGTGAAATTGCAAATAGTTTGCTTGACTTAGCTTTTTAAAAAAGTTTTCAAAATCTCTCATAAGCCATCATTTTTATCATTTCTTAATTAATGAATAATCAGGAGAGTCATTCATTCAAGTTGAATATTGGTGACCTGTAAAACCTATTTCATTTTTGGTAGTTGGATGGATGATATCAATCAGTTTATTCCACCTGGTAAGGTGATTAGGCAGATAAATGTCTTCTATGAATGTGATGTGCACCTCAACTAAGCAGTAAGATCCCTGTACTGAATACCAATAGAAATTTTTGCATGGTTATTCACAGAAGAGAATACAACACTGATGACAATGAAATTCTGCATTTGAATTTGGGAGGTCTAAGCTAGCTTTAGTGAACAAGAGCTATCAAATTCATATGGATCATCAGCTCCATTTTATGATTTCTTAGATCAAAAGGAAACTCTTCTGCATTGGTCCTGAGTTGAGGCTAATTACACAATCCTGTAATTAAATTTGCTTGTCAGGTACTTCCAGCAGTCCATATGTTTTGAAAGATTTTAAAATAATTCAAGGTCTCTGGAAAAATTTTAAAGGAGAGGGGTTTGTTTTTTTTAGAACAACTAGGATTTTTGTACAGGCAGCAGCCAATTCATCAACCCATTCACCCCTGATTGTCTGGGGTGACCTTGTACAGAAAGTATTGCCTTGATTTTCCTTTCCTCCCATTGGTACTTATTTGTATTTAGTGACATCATCATCACACCAGCAGATCTGATTAGTTATGTAGTGCTGTGGCATCAGTGTATGATTCTTGCTTGGCTGATATTACTAATGTCATCAAAGAGAAAGAATCACAAACCAGGAAAAGATAGCACTGAGGAAGAAGCAGCCAAGAAGAGGCAGCTACTACAGAACAGTTGGGGGACAGAAAATGAGCCTGATGGGGGCTGCCTACCCACCTACCCAACTACCCAGATGATGGGAGGTGCCTATCTGCCAGGTGAATGGAGCAAGGGTGCCAAAGCCAGGATTTGCCTAAGGCTCCAGCAATCCTTGGGCCTGGGGGTTTCAATCACATTGAATTAGTTAAGAATAATGGTATTTCAAGGCTGACAATGAGCTGAGCCAAAACCACACCAAAACTTGAGCTCAGCTCATAATTAGTTCAGCCCTGATTCCATCATCAGCCCTGCCTGCTACCAAAGGTACCCCCATCCCTTTCCCACTGAAATTTATTCAGTGTGCTCAACAGTGAAAAGGTCTGAATGAATGAATGAAAATAGCTGACTAGCAGCAGAATATAGCCATGTCCGGAATTAGGCAGAAATCACAACTCCCATGGGAATATTATTATTGCTAAATGACTTCTCAGTGCTTAGCCTAAATAGGTCTCACTTCAGATTTATAGGTGTTAGTCTTTCATTGCCTAGGTGACAAATTACTCAATGGAAAAGTGAAGCCTCCCCCCTTTGGAAAATTAGAGTGTTAGCAAAATAAAAGCAACACTCTTGAGAAAATTAGTTATGCTAGTAAAGGGAAATTAAATTACCTTGGCTTAAAGAAATCTAAAACCTATTCAAATCACACTCAGAATTGGAGAGATCAAGGTTTCTTTTATTATGGAAATGCAAGAAATATAGCACAGAAATGTTGCTCAGTACATACACACACAAATCCATTTCTGTTTTGATACTGAAATTTGTGCTAAACCAAAAGGAGGAGCTCATTTTCCAAATGCTTTTGCCACCCATGAAATAGACCTCCCTTTTCAGTCTTTTGGGAAAGGGAGTAAAAGTATTTGTAAGGAAACAATTGTTGGGAGGATTAGGAACTTGTCTCCATTGTGTAGGGAACTGGTCAAAACTATCTTGTCTTGTTGAGTCCTGCTTAGCTGACTCATTGAGACATAATGGGGATGAGGATACATACTGGAATACACATTCAAATACTTGTCCCATTGAAAATAGGGCAGTGTGGATGGATAGCATCCATATTCAGATATGTATTTATTTGCTATGGGGATATACTGTGCTTGGTGTTTACCTGGCATATTCTGTGTTGCATGCAGTTACCTTTATATCAGTGTTGTATATATATACCAGCCTCCCTGGGGGGTTTCTGAACCATTTTAAGCCAGCTAGTTATCTTACCAGATAACACTGAAACAAAGGAGAGCATTTTCACTGGCTCACTTTAATGCTCTCCTTTCAACTTTCAAGGGCTACTTTCAAGGGCTACTACCGAAACATTCCTTTTGCAGAGGGTCTTTGCCCATGTGGCATGGGTGCAGTTGAAACTGTGAGTCATGTGCTTCTATATATTCCCCTTCTTACCATGATATTTGTGTCATTTTTATTACCCCCTTTTTATTGAACATGCCGTGTAATACTGATGAATTTTGTACTTTCTTTCTTTTTGCAGACCAGAATTCATCAATAACAATCAAGGTGGCCAGGTTTTGCACCGCAGCCTGTAAGGTCATGCCAAAGATTCAGGAAAAATATTAATTTGCTTTGATATTACAGTTATTAGTAACTATGATATAGACTCATAAATTGAAGTTGTGTGTGTGTTTGCACTTCTATATTATGCCTACCTCTACTTATGTTTGTAAAGAATGGTTAATTGACATTGGATATAGTTCTGGCTAGTCAGTGACTGTAATAAAGGATGATCTGATCTGATCTATACACCAGCCTGATTGTGATGCTGGCCACTGATAAAGTCCTTTTCTGTTTAAGCCAGGCTTCCCCAAACTGCGGCCCTCCAGATGTTGCTGAACTACAACTCCCAGCATACCCAGCCACAAAAAAATTGTGTCTAGGGATGCTGGGAGTTGTAGTTCAGCAACATCTGGAGGGCCGCAGTTTGGGGAAGCCTGGTTTAAGCAGTTCATGTGGCGGCGGCTGCCTTGTTCAAATGCTCAGATCATGTGCAATGGCTTATATATGCCGCATTAGCATGTCCGTGATCTCTGGTCTTGGCAAGTGCATCTCTGGCATGTTAATACTGTACACATATGGGCTGGCATACATGAGAAGTGCATTTAAACAAAGACAGTGAAAACTTGGCATTTCATGAACTGGAATGAGCTGGCTGTGGAATCCCTTGGCAAAGGCAAGAACAGATGTTGCTGGCTGAGATGACAGGTAATGCAATAGATAATAGAAAAGTGAAGGAGGAAAGGTGCAAACATTTCATTAAATGAAATCCTAGACATAAATCATGTATAAAAGGCTCACTATCCCAGTGGTTCTTTGATTCGTGGAACAATCAGACTACAGGTCAAAAAAGGTAGTAGAGGTGCTTTCATTCTCTAGAAGCATTGGACAGAGCATGACTCTTCTCCTTCTCCTTTCCCCAGTTGATTGGGAAAGATGACAGCTTTGGATAATCTGATATTTTATGAATGAATTTAACCATTCATAACTCTCAGCCAGGGTGAGCAGCCAATATGCAATGGAAGCATTATTTATCATTGACATTTGGCCCAGGAGCTTGTGGCATTTAAGACTCTCCTTTTTCTTTAGTGCTCTGAATCATGATTGAGAAAGATTCTGTAATCATCTAAAGGGTTCTGAAGAACTATTGTTCCTCTTGTTTGTGAATAGGATACCATTGGGTGAAAGAAGATCATAGTGGTACAGCACACATGATTTGCTTGCACAAGATCCCAGGTTCAGTCCTGGCACCTCCAGTTAAAAAAGATCCCAGGTAGGAAATCAGGAGAAGAACCCATTTCTGAAATTCTAGCCATCAGAGCCAATATTCTGGCTCATTCATTATAAGGCAATTGTATACATTTCTCATAGAGGATTGGATCTCACAATAAGATGTAAGGAGGAAGTGGCTCCAGCTTAGATTTGAGAGCCATGCACACTCCTGATAATTGTGTGAGCAGGGGTAATGTAAAATGGAGGACCAGGAAATGATTATCTGCTGCAAGCAATCCCAGGCAGGTGACACAGGTAGTAGAGCTCTATTTGGTATCAAATATTGGATCACCGATGTCTGTTGCCCATACCCTTCAACTGGGATTGCTTGCAGAAACAATTACTTCTTGGTCTTTCACTCAACATTACCCTCACCCATACAATGGATTATCAAGAGCATACACAGTGCCATAATCTCAACTAGAACCACCACCACCTCCTCCTCCTCCTCCTCCCCCCTCCCCTCCCCCTCCCCTTCCTCACATCTGATTGTGAGAATGAGCCCAGAGCGGGTAACCAACATTTACCAACCTCCTGCAGCTGTGAAAGGGAAAACATTCCACTCAGGCAGGCCATCTATTTCAGTATCCAAAATGCTAAAACATCCTGTCACACTTTCCCTGGGTCATCAAAAGACAATGTCCTAGGATGTGCCAAGGACATCAAAGAATTTCTTTACATGCCAGTGTCTGTAAAATGGCCTAGTCACTGGTGGTGTCTTCTGTCTCTGTGCTTGTTAAATTAATTCTGCTATGTAGCAGTGGGTAGAGCACAATACAGTAATTGATCCTCAAGGTGACAGAGTCAAAAATAATCACTGTGTGTTTTACATCCAAAATACAATGGCATAACATTTATTGCCAATGTTTGGTATCAAGGAGCAGCAAAAACAGTAGGCACTTGGCAACTACAATACCATGTGTTGTTAGATTTGATTTATTTATTGTCATGCCACAGGCCACTGCAATTCAAGATTGTCACAGTGTACAAAAAGGAAGTCATATACCATAACAGCCAATCTAGTTGAAATTTTGATGATAGCAAAAAACATGAATAAAACTCTAAGAAAAAAGTACTGCCATAGCGAATAAGGGGACCCTGTGTGTAACATGTAGATCATAGAAAAATAGAGCATCTCTTCTGAAGAAACAACATCCTACGCTTTAAAAATAACTTTTCCAGAAGAGGATGAACAGTCATCAGTTGGAGTTTCTACATCAAGCAGGGTATGGGTCTACAAGACCCCTCTGTTATTATTCTAAATCAGAAAGTTGCATAATCTGTGTTAACAATTCTGCACTTAAGATTTCAAGATTTATGCCATCATTTAATTACATGTTTATACCACTGTTCTTTCATGGAGCTCAGGATAGCATGTGTGGTTCCCAGGCAGTCTTCCATCCCGCATTGACCAGACACAGATCTGCTTCAGTACAGTATTAGAATATATTTCATTAAACTGACTTTGGTGTGGGAAAAAGCTTCCTGTAATAGCTTGTGTTAATTCACAGAAGCTGTAAGGAAAATTTTCTGTAGGTTAAGTGGAACAGGAACTGGTGCTGTATCAGATGCCTTCAGGCTATACCCTGGGACATAGATGGCTAATTTGAAAAAAACAAGAAAACATACTAGTAAACACTGTGATCAGACCTTGTAGTGGTTAGAGTGCTGGACTAGGACCAGGGAGACCCGAGTTCAAACCCCCATTCAGCCATGATACTTGCTGGGTGACTCTGGGCCAGTCACGTCTCTCTCAGCCTAACCTACTTCACAGGGTTGTTGTGAGGAGAAGCTTAAGTATGTATTACACCACTCTGGGCTCCTTGGAGGAAGAGTGGGATATAACATGTAAAAACTAAATAACTAACTAAATAAATAAGATGCAATCTCGGCAGAAAGTGCTTAGTTTGTTTCTCTTAACCACACATACTCAACAGAGTTAGCATAGTACAACTTCAGCAATGCATGAGAGTCTGCAACTTTTTTCTTTCTATAAGCAGCTAATAATCTTGGCATTTTGTTCTTCCATATGATCAGAATATGGCAATAGCATGCAGTGGCTGCTTCCAGTAATCTACTTGAAAATGCATACTTAGTTGGTCAAGTTGGACAGCAATGGATGGTGAACATACATTTCTCCCTTATGTGCAGCAGCCTTTAGAAACCAAATTATGTTATGTTGAATCAAACAGGTATATTGAACTCATAGACTGCAGATTGTCTGTTGCATGGAAGAAGATTTTATAGAAAACTAAATGGAAAGGATTATATAGCTTACCCTGATCCAGTCGAGGTTTGAATACTGACATGGAACTATAAAAAGCTCGCTATGCTGATACTATATTTAATGGACCATATTCTGTAGGTTAAGTGGAATGTAAGCTATCATAAGAAGCTTTATCCCACACCAAAATTGGTCAGATAAAAAGTATTCTTGCACTGTGCCATTTTACTGTGAAGCTAATGTAGCAAGAACTTTCTATCCTTAGCTAAAGTAGGTGAGTGCAAAGCAATTTCACCATGGGGATTTGTTCAGTTTTGAAATACAACTTGACCCTGTATCTGATCTCTGAAAACAACATGGCAGCTGAACTGCCATTCTTTTCATTGTCCACCTTCCTGTCTGTGATGAATCACAATACGGTGGGAGGCTACTGGATGTAAACACGAACAAAACCTTGGATAATGTGTTCACTTCCTGGTCCCACTTCTCTGATTCCAGTTCTGAATGAAGATACTGAACCAGAAGGGTACAAAAGTCCCATGCAGACACTGTGATCTGGGTAGTCAAATCTCCACTCAGGCTTAAAATCAGTTGGTAGCTCCAGGAAAGCCACCATCTCACTGTCTGTGTAATGAGAGAGGGGATAATTACACTAGTATGGAATTGCATAATACGGTTGAACATAGGAAGCTGCCATATACTGAGTCAGACCATTGGTCTATCTAGCTCAGTATTGTCTTCACAGACTGGCAGTGGCTTCTTCAGGGTTGCAGGCAAGAATCTCTCTCAGCCCTATCTTGGAGAAGCCAGGGAGGGAACTTGAAACCTTCTGCTCTTTCCAGAGCAGCTCCATCCCCTGAGGGGAATATCTTGCAGTGCTCACACATCAAGTCTCCCATTCAGATGCAACCAGGATGGACCCTGCTTAGCTAAGGGGACAAGTCATGCTTGCTACCACAAGACCAGCTCTCCTCTCCAGGCTGGAGTGGACAAAAGGTGAAGAAGGGCCTGTGCCTCCCTTCTTCTTCAGAAAGGTACCAAGGAGAAAGCAAAGCGTAAGCTGCCAACCAGCCAGTGGCCCCTTCCCTAAGGAACCTATGGACATATTTGTGTCCCTCCACCTTGTTCTGTTGTATTTTTGCCCTTATAGGACTGGTGAAAAGATTATTCAGAAAATGTATGGAAAGGACTTTTGAGCCCCTGCCAGACAGTTCTGTATAAAATGCAAAGTGTTATCATTATTGCATTATTATAATTTGAAAATGCCTTATTTATTTTATCTGATATATTTTAAAAGTTTTGCCCAGCTTCTAGTTCCCTAGAGGGAGACTCCTATTATTACCATGTGGTGCTGTTTCTTCACTGCTGCAAAACTGTTTGAGAGAGAGAGAGAGAGAATATTAAGAAGCTATACTTATTACCACCCATAGAAGATGGTTATTTTCATCCAATGCAATACAGAAAAACATTTTGATTAAATTAATGACTGTAAACAGTAACAACAATAAGGCAGCCACAGGAAGGCTCAAGTGCCTGGATTCACCAACTTCAAAGTTCTTTTGGAAAATGAACCAATGGAATTTTCTAGGTAATGATGTATTAATACTGATGTATTAATGGGTATAATGTTAAATTTAAATAAAATGCCTTATTAAATATATATCTACTTCTGTTGCTCTGGTGAATATAAAAACAGCCAGAGGGAAAATATTAAGGAGTAAATGTAGTAAATACAGTTATGAAAGATAACCTAAAACACCACAGGAGAAATATTATAACTGGTAGTATTTATTTGCCATCCGGGAATAGTTTACCAGAACAGATTCATGGTAGCAAACCATACCTCTTTCACAAATTATGTTTCTAAAAGAAATTAAGTTTAAACATTCAATTGGTATGTAAGAGAAACTACAGCTTGAAAGCCTTGCCCACTACACCAATGTGATACATAGCCGCACAGACAATGAACTCAGTGTCTGTCATGTACTTGGTTACAGAATGCCAAAATAGGGCTCTGGTGCTTGAATTATGGAGGAAAGGTACAAGCTCCACCTGTGGAAGTTTTGGGTCAAAGAGGAGGTGTATGGAGACACCCAAAACTTCATAAGACAAATTTAATTTATAGGTGACCTCAAGATTATCTTAGAACCAGTTTGGGTGATACTACGTACCAACCTGCCCCCCACACCGCCTGCTCCTACCACTAACCAACATGATACGCTTCCTTCTAGCAATTTTACAAGGATGTATTTTCCAAATGTATCATCCTCAAACTCTTCAGAAAATTTGAATTTCTCAAAAACTGCTTCAGAGAGCCAGTTCAGAAGATGCTATCCAATCCCACTCCCCCCACCACACACACACACACACACACACACACACACACACACACACACACTTACTTACAAGTAAGGCAGCACAGCTCCCATCCCACACCCAGAACTCCACTCTGCTCTGCATACTTATGGTTTGGGGGGGGTGAAGGGTGGAGTGGGAAGTAGACTACCCAAGCCATCTCTAAATACAAGTAATTAGGGGTATTGGACTTTTCCACCTTTGTATGCATAGTTGTGGAACAGTGCACTTGGGGAGTGTTATCAGAATAGTATAGTATAATGCTCAAGGCTGGTGGGCTGTATTGCCTGAACTTGTCATTTGAAGCAATTTTGGCAAAATCCAAATGCTGCAGCGGGGATGTAACTTGCCCAGGGAGTAAGAGGTTGCTGGTTCGAATCCCCACTGGTATGTTTCCCAGAATATGGGAAACACCTATATTGAGCAGCAGCAATATAGGAAGATGCTGAAAGGGAGATGGCCATGGTAAACCCCTCCTGTATTCTACCAAAGACAACCAGATGGCTCTGTGGTCACCAGGAGTCAACATTGACTTGACGGCACAACTTTACATTTCCTGAAGGTTTACCATTAATTGGGGGTGGCTGTGGGTGTCATTTTTCTTTCCCCCCCTTTTGAATGGTTTTCACCATGCCTCTGCAGGCAGCATTGGCAGCACTAGTTGTTATGTTGTAATGACATTCTAAGGGGGATTTGGTGGCAGTGGGGGCATGGCAATGGTGACTGTGGGTTGAGTGAGAAATTTCTCATGTGGGTTGAGTGAGCATGTTTCTCATGCACACCCATGAAAAAGCCAAAATTGCCTTCTCCAATTTTCACTGCATTTTGAATGTTGAGAATATGGTAAAGAAAACGGGAGGTGCATTTGAGTTCAGTACAAACAAAGCCCCAATAATTATGCAGAGTCCAAGGCTCTTAATACCACATTTACCAAATAGGCATGGTAAAATACATGTAAATGAAGCCCCACCCCCAGCATTCTTGTAATTAAAAGAAAGTAAAAATGATTGTATTTAATGAAATCAGAGTGCACGTGATATTAACATACAGCAAGGGGTCAAAAAGGATAACTAAGTAAGCATTTTAGACACTTAACTCTTGATGGTTCTGAATAGGCATGTTTTCAGATCCTTAGGTATAGAAAAAATATTTATCTTACTCATTTTGTTTATCTTTTTATTTAACCCATTTTAACAGTGGCTACCTGATAGTGCTACTGTGATGGTGAAAAAGGAGGAAGTCGGCAGATGTCATCCTGGACCCTCTTGCAAAAAAGGAAGTTGTCCCCAGACCCCGACCCAAAAGAGACACAGAGACTTATTTTCATGGGGAAAGGGCCACAACTTTATTAAGCAACACAAAAGGCATATCGAACTGTAAACAGGGTGATAATCACCACCCAACCACAACAGTGCGGGCCTACTAAGGCCGGGTAAGGAAACCACTATCATGCCCACACCTTACAGGGCGACACACCCTGGCTCAGGAAACAGGCAGGTATAAACCCCCCTCAAAGCCAACCCCCGTCCTTAAAAGGGGGCCTGGATACTTCTAGGCCTTTGCCCACCCCGGACCGCTCAGCCCAAGGGTTATCGAAGTCCTGAAGCTGGTTTCCTGGCCAACCAATTCTCCCCGGGCCGCACAAACCACAGGGGTGCGATTGACCAGTCCACCTCTTAATTATCCAAAGGTGCTCACCGAAGGTCTTACCTCAAGATACCCCCCCCCCCAGCCTGCACTGTTCCTGCCTCGTTGTGACCTGCCTAGCTCAACTAATTCTCCCCTTTACAGAACAGAGTAGGCGAAAAAACCCCTAACTGTGACCAATCCGTTAGGAGCAAAAAATTCCTACTCGGCCCCCGGTAGGGCGACCAGTCACTAAACCTGCTCTGAAAAAGGGGATGGGAGGGAGGGGATGCCTGGCCGAACTGAAGGCCAGGGGGCGGGAGCCGGCCTCCTAACAGCCGTAAACCCCGCCCACTGCTCCTGCCCATCCAATGGGCACTCTTTTGGGCCGAGAGCAGAGGGGCTGGGACAAATCGCCCTCCCCTCTGCACATGGCCAATGGGAGGGGCATTCTCTCTCACTGGCACACAAAATAACTCTCTATCTTTTGAATCTCCCAGCTTCAACTTCTAATAGATATAGGGACCATTCTGATGATATGTCCCCATCACAGGACTAAAAGGGGGACACACTAAGCAGCGGTGTAGCAAGGTTGGAATGGGTTCTGGGACAAAAGAGCCTGCTAACTTGGCAAAGAGGCACCTTTTAATGTGGCGATTCTCTTTATTTAGCAGGGGTAGAGTAACTGGCCCTATCCACCCCAGCACAGAACCTCCAGTGACTGTTGCTGGTGTCTATCTTATGTTTCTTTTTAGATTTTGAGCCCTTTGAGGACAGGGATCCATCTTATTTATATATTATTTCTCTGTGTAAACTGCCCTGAGACATTTCTGGAAGGGGGGTATAGAAATCGAATTAATAATAATAATAATAATAATAATAATAATAAGAAGAAGAAGAAGAAGAAGAAGAAGAAGAAGAAGAAGAAGAAGAAGTGAAGATGGATCACCTCTACCTTCTGCTTCATGAGTCAACCAGCAGATCCCCCTCTCTCATGAGCCCAGGCCACCAACACCCTTTTCAATTATAGCTATACCCCCAGCATTGAGAATACATCTGTCATGACATCTTCTATGGACAATGCTATGGTAATTCATTTGAATTACCACTCAACGTGTGACCCAAATACTCCAGGCCGTCAGACAATCAAATAACCATTTCCACTAGCATACAACCAATAGGTTGTAAAAAAGAGGGGAAGGATTTAAGAGATGTTAGGTTCGGGTGACAGTATGACACACATACACACACACTGAGGGAAAAAAGGCTGTTTTCAATGATATTTTAGACTTCAAATATGAAGCTGGGCAAATCAATTGAACAAATTTAAAATTCAGCTCATTTCTGATTTACTACCCTCTGACTTCCTTTTGCTATTTTGGCCAAATCATGCCCCGCACCCCAAATACTCTTCTAAGAACAAAGGGGAAGAGGGTCAGTCTTCCTCTAGCTCTCCTGGAAACTGAAACACTGGAGACACCTTAATATCCAAACATGATTCTGCGATACAGGAATCCTGTCATGCAATTCCAAATTGTTCATATACCTTGAAGATAATTTATGTCACTTTGAAAATAAAGGTGTACACTACTCATACATTATGTTCAACACTTGTACAATCTATGTGCAGTGTACATAGGTACAGATCTATATGCAATTCACATGTTATGTTGAACTCAGGTACAGCAGTACACGTCCTGTCTTTACCATGCATTTGGGAGACGTGTACCCAGGTTCACTTCTAAAACGAATTTAGTCATTCACAGAAAATCATGTCCCATTGTACAGTCATCTGAACCCAAGTACATGAGTCCTCTTCAGGCATTCAAAAAAGTGATTCACATACAGTGTCCGAAAGCACACTTACAAGCCCCACCTCCCTGCAAAGCTTGACTCCCTGTGCTGTTTACACACATGCTGTTTGAAGAGATAAAAGCCTTAAGTGTGATGAAGATTGTAGGGTTGTGCATTTTGTTTTTCCCCCTGTTTTATTTTTGGCCCGAATCCGAAACACCCCCGTTTTGTTATTTGTTCGAAATCAGCCAATCCGAAACACCCCAATTTTGTTCTTTGTTCGAAATTGCAAAATCCTAATCCGAAACGTTTTGGATTTTGAAAAATGGCCCCAGGGAAAAACTAGTGGGTGGGGGTGGTAGTGCCCAATGGGTGGAAACTACCACCCAAATTTCAGAGGAATTGGGCAAAGGGCTGGTTTTTGGTGAATTTTTGAAGTATAGGATTTTTCCCATAGGGAAGAATGGAGGTTTCAGCAAAAGTATAGCTTCATGTTGGGGGGAAAGGGGTGGCCCAGAGCAGGGTAGGGTGGGTGGTAGTGCTCACTGGGGGCAAGGAAGCTTCCAGAATTATTTCAAAGGAATTGGGCAGAGGACTGATTTTTAAAGATGTAATAGAGTTTGCACATCTGTAAAGTTCTTCCCCATAGGGAATGATGGACCTCTATAATTCCTGCCCCATAACTGCACTTGGGGGGCACCAGGGTGGCCCAGAGCGAGTGGTGGTGAGCACATAGGGTGCCAACCACCCCCATGGATTGCTAACCCATGGGGTACTGGGTTCTGTTGTTTCTGAGATGTTTGAGTGTAGATTCAGATTCTCTAGTAGCATATGAGAGTGGATTCATGCTTTGTCATTGAAAATCTCATATGCTACCAGAGAATCTATACTCAGAACACCTCAGAAACAACAGAACCCAGCACCCCATGGGTTAGCAACCCATGGGGTTGGTTGGCACCCTGTGTGCACTACACAACCACTCGCTCCTGGCTATCCCAGTGCCCCCCAGGTGGAATTATGGGTCTTCTGAAACCTCCATTATTCCCTGGGGGGAACCTTAAAGAAGCATAAACTTCAACAATTCCTAAGAAATCAGCCCTTTGCCCTATTCCTTTGGAATAGGGCAAGTGTCAGGCACCCCTTGGGGCACTGCCACTCAAACCACTGTTTTGGCCCTCAGGCCCCCTTTCTGCTCCGAATCTGCCCCAAAGACATGTCAACTTCAGAAATTCTTTAAAAATCAACCCTTTCCCCAATTCCTTTGGAATCTTGGTGGCAGCAGGCACCCGTTGGGGCACTACTACCTGAACCACTCTTCTGCCCCCAAAGCCCCCTTTCTGCCCCAAATCCACCCCAAATAACATCAACATCACACATCAACAACAGCAGAGCTTTGGAAAAAATCAGGCAGATTTCCAAAGGTCATGCACATGCACATCCCCCCACCCAGAAATGCAATTGATCTATACACAACAGTGTGAAACAAAAAAAAAAAATGAAATGCACACTGCCCCACTAGCCAAAGAGGGTAAAATTTACCCTTAAATTTGCTTTAAAGGAATAAGGCAATTGCCAGCAGATCAGCCCATGCTTTCGCTGGCCAATCTGTGGGCTGGAAGGACTGGAAATTGAAACAGATGTCAAAACTCAAAATGGAGACTGAAGGAGAAAGACTTTTTGCGATTGCAAAATGGAGTTCCGAAACAGCCGAAACAACAAAACATTTTGTATCCGAAACAGAGACTTTTTGTTTTGGCTACAAAATTTTCTGTTTCGAGCATTGGGTGTTTTGTTTTGGCTACAAAACAGCTGAAACGGCCTGTTTTGTGCACAAAACGTTTTGTATCCAAAACGAAATGCACATCCCTAGAAGATTGTTTCCATGATCTGGAGGCTGGGGCACTGGTGTGGGGCAGAAGGCGTGGTCTCAGGATGCTTTACACAAGTACAATGTCCCATTTTTGAACATCTGAAGAAAGCTATGACGTCTGAGTGTTCCAGCAAGACTCTTGTGTTCTTACTGTGTTGCAAGCTACCTTGAACAAATTATTATTGTACAGCCAGGGCTTTTGGTCATAGATATTTGCATGATGTCTATGGTCTCTTTATGATGCCTGAAGCTTTTTAACTTTCTTAAATGGTGATCAGCTTCTTACCACATTGCGTTATTAAGGTTGATCTTTGCATTCAAGTGTAACTTCTATTGTATCAACAGGAATTAGACGTGGGAAAATGTCAGGCTAAGATCCTTGACATATAAAATTGCTTGGAAAAAATGCAAGCAAAAAGCTCTTTAAATTATTGAGGGAGAGAAGCATATACATTTCTCTACAAATAAACAAGGCAAAGATTTAAAAAACAACAAGAAGGTTATCTGTACTTGAACTGAAGAAGTTAGAGTAAGAACTGAGTAATAAATATTTTGAGAAAAACATTATGGCTTGTTTGAAATGGCTACAAATTTTGTTCAGATTTGAAATGACAATGTGGACTATTGTACTGAATATAGTGCACAAGCTATGAGGGCTGAACAAAGACTGTTTCACCAAACTGATTTCTAAAATTGCTGTCTTTCTTATACATCAAGCCATTTGGCCAAACCTGAGACCGGGCTGGGCCAGTTTGGATCAGGATCAGATTTGAACCAAACAGGTCAAATAGGCGGTTCACACATCCCTAGATGTAATATAGGATTTAGAATGTGGGGTAGTCACTATAGTGATTAGATGATCATCTGAATTGCAGTGTGGTGTTTTCCCCCTTTAATCATAGAATTTGGATTGTGAACAGGTCAGAGCCCAAGACTGGATCATACAGTTATGTAGGCAGAACTTACTTTTGTCACAAATTTTTTCTCCCAGCCTGAGGTGGAGAGTCGTGAGAGAATCCTTTTAATCTCTGCCACGCTGACATAAGTGGAATAAGTACTGCTTACAAGACATATGTGCTGTTTACAAGTTTCACCCACTTTCTGAAATAAAATAAATGTCAAAAATTGTATGTGTGCCTATGTGTTTGAGTTTAAAAAAACATATTTTTTTTTGGAAAAAATTTGCTCTGACAAGAAAAAAGGGGCAGCTTTACCCTATTATATATTACCTAATGGCGCAGTGGGGAAATGACATGATTATCAAGCCAGAGGTGGCCGCTGGTATGTTTCCCAGACTATGGGAAAACAGTATATTGGGCAGCAGCGATATAGGAAGATGCTGAAAGGCGTCATCTCATACAGCACGGGAGGAGGCAATGGTAAACCCCTCTTGTATTCCATCAAAGACAACCACAAGGCTCTGAGGTCGCCAGGAGTCGAAACCAACTCAACAACACACTCTTACTTTACACTTTACACACCAAGTATTAAGGGTCACTCCTGGTCTTCACTCCCCCCACCTTCAAAATATCCACTTACAGCCTCTTCAGTCACTTCCCTCCTCTCACATTTCTTCCTGCTGGAATCTAACAGAGCATTTTGCCCAGGAAGATCACAGTCAGGTTGTGGGTGAAGGAAATTTTGCAAGAGGAGAGAGTCCAAGGTGGGGTGTGGGGAGCCAGCCCACCAGGCATGTCCCTTAAATGATAGAGTTCACATACCTGCCAATATGTCTCTATTTTCCCATTCAGGTGAATGGGAAGCTGGTCCCTTGACTTCTCTTCTCGACATTCTAGCACCCCACTTACAGCTGCAAAACAGTGTCTTTTTGTTCTCCAGCAGAAATCTGGGGTTGTGGACTAGGAAACTGTGAGGATCCTTTCCTATAAAAAGACTTTCCCCAGTTTGGAGCACACTATATTGGAGCACACTATCTATCTATCTTGCTAAATCTATCTATCTATCTATCTATCTATCTATCTATCTATCTATCTATCTATCTATCTATCTAAAGCTGCTTGGGCCTCACTCAAAACTCCCATACCAATGCACAAAAAATATCTATCTAGTTTTTTCAGGGAGGTTCCAGACCTCACCCAGATTACAAAAATAAATAAATAAATAAATAAATAAATAAATTCAAACCCCACAACAAGTTAGGAACATAGGAAACTGCCATATACTGAGTCAGACCATTGGTCTATCTAGCTCAGTATTGTCTTCACAGACTGGCAGCGTCTTCTCCAAGGTTGCAGGAAGGAATCTCTCTCAGCCCTATCTTGGAGAAGCCAGGGAGGAAACTTGAAACCTTCTGCTCTTCCCAGAGCAGCTTCATCCCCTGAGGAGAATATCTTCCAGTGCTCACACATCAAGTCTCCCATTCATATGCAACCAGGGCAGACCCTGCTTAGCTATGAGGACAAGTCATGCTTGCTACCACAAGACCAGCTCTAGTAAGAACTACTCTGCCTAATTTCCTTTCACTATCCCTACTACTGGAGTAAATTTGGTTCAAATGGCAGTCCACAAGTTAGATCTCTTGAGCCTCAAATGGTCATGTGTCCACCATCTTGGAGCGGGGAGGATGACATCATTACAAACTACACCACTGAGGTGTCCCTGTGGGTCACTCACTACAATTGTACCAAATTTGGTGCAAATTGGTTAGACAGTCCACAGGTTAGTGCTCTTATGCCTCAATAGTTCACACGTCCATCATCTTGAATCGGGGTGGATGCATCATCACAAACTTCACCTTTGGGCCATCCATATGTGTCCCTACAGCTGTAGCAAGTTTTGTTCACATTAGTTAGGCAGTTCACAAGTTAGCCCACTTGTGCCTCAAATGTTCACACATATGCCATCTTGAGTCAGGGTGGATGACATCATCACAGGGTGGATGACATACCTCACCACCATTGAGGTATCCCTATGTGTCACTACAATTGTACCAAATTTGGTTCAGATCAGTTAGACAGTCCACATGTTAGCTCACTTGCACCTCAAATGTTCAAGTGTCTGCAATCTTGGATTGAGGTGAATGACATCATCACAAACTACACCATTGGGGCATACCAATGTGTCCCTATAGATTTAGAAAATTTGGTTCAAATTGGTTAGGCAGTTCACAAGTTAGCCCACTTGTGCCTCAAACATCCACATGTCTGCCATCTTAGATTGGGATAGATGACATCATCACAAATGATGCCATTTGGGCATCCCCCTATGGGTCCATATAGCTGTAGCAAAGTTGGTTAAAATCAGTTAGGCAGTTCACAAATTAGCCCGCTTGTGCCTCAAAAGTTTACACATCCGCCATCTTGAATGGGGTGGATGACATCTTCACAGACTATGCCATTGAGGTGTCCCTGCGTGTCACTCCCTACAACTGTACCTAATTTGGTTCAAATTGGTTAAGTACTCCACAAGTTAGCCCCCTTGCATCTCAAACATTCACACATCTGCCATCTTGAATCAAGGTGGATGACATCATAACAAACTACGCCATTGAGGTGTTCCTGTGTGTCACTCACTACAATCGTACCTAATTTGGTTCAAATCAGTTAGCTGGTTCACAGCTTAGCCCACTTGTGCCTCAAATGTTCACACATCTGCCATCTTGAATCGGGATGGATGACATCATCACAAACGATGCCATTGAGGTGTCCCTATGTTTCCCTATATCTGTACCCAATTTGGTTCATATTGGTCCAGACATTGTGAAGTTGATAGGCAGGGACACACGCACAAACACACAAAATGTTGGGTGATCTCATACGCCTTCTGGAAAGTTGGCTAAAAAATGCATTACATTCCCAGAAAATGCAAGAAAATTCTCCCATTGAAAAACATGGACAATGAAACCTCATAGAGGTTTCCCTAGGAAAGACTAGAGTCACAGACAGAGATAAGAGGCTGATATTTGGTAGACTGCTTGCAAACTGCAAGCCTTTTTACTAGCATATGTATATACTTGGGGTGCACCCCAAGATCTCCAAACATGCCCATTTAAATTTGTGTACTTCAAGCTAGCAAGTAGGTAAGCATATCTCCATAGAGGACAAAGGAGCCAAAGCCCTTAGTTTATCTTGGAAAATAATCTCAGTAGCTGATTAGGGATGTGCACAAAACTGGAAAAGCCAGTTTGGTACACCATCAAATCAGACCCAGTTCGGGTTCGAACCAAGCCAGTTTGAAAGGGTTTGGAGGTGTACTGGTGAAAGGGAATCCAGTGAGCTTAAAAGTGGCTTAAAAGTGCCACGGGGAGGGCGGCAGTAGTAGCTCCCCCCAACCCTGCCGACTCTCCCCTGAGTAGCTCAGGCCAGTTTGGGCCTCTGCACAAGTGTGGAGATCACTAAAATGGCCATTTGTGTGGCAATTGCAATGGTCATGCAAATGGTCTCTGTGTGTGCGTGGAGGCCATTTTAGTGACCTCCACACCTGCTCAGAAGCCTGAACCAGCCCAATCTACTCAGGGGAGGACCGGGGGGGGGAGTTGCCACCCCCTCTACTGCCCACTTCATGACCACCTCCACCGGCAGCACTTTTAAGGTACTTTTTTACTCCCCACCCACCCGATTTACTTTTACAGAAGCCCCCCTGCTCCCCTTTACTGGTCAGGGGGATTCCTCACCAGATACCCTTTACCAGTAGAGTTCTGAGCCAGCTCACTTGAACTGGGCCCAATTCAGTTCAAACTCAGACTGGTCAAAACCAGACCAGTTTGACTCCAAATCCATCAAGCCAAGCTGGCTCGACATTGAGCCCTGTTTGAGCCAAGCCCTCTCGCACATTCCAACAGTTGATCACTGTGCATGACTATCATTTTATGTAATTATGTCTATAAGAAGATGCTGTGTTTGAAGCAGGAAATACAACAAAGGAAGCCTGGGAACCATAGAGAGCAGGGAGTGACAGGCCTTCATCTGTGAAAGGAAGGTTCTAAACACGTGATTGGAAGAATACACTCTAACCACATTTGCCTGTTCATTTGAATCTATTTTCCAAGTGCGTATAAAAAACCACAGATATACTAAACACAAGTTTAAAAGTTTCATCTGAACTGGCCCATCGTAAAGAAGTATTCTGACCTTCCCATTTTGGTGGACTTGCAGGGATTTCTGGTGCCATAGCAGCAAGAATGTAATTGACATCCTCCTTTGCGCCCACCATTTCTCTTGTGATCCAGAGCAGAATTATAGAAATATTTCAGCAGTCCCTTAGTGGGGAGAGATCGCTGGAAACTCAACATCATGAGGAAGGATAAACTCTCAGATTTCTTGTTCCCCGAAAGTTCTAAGTATAAGACAGGTAATTAATTAAACAACCTATATCCCAGCAAAACAGAAATATATAGGCAGCCTTGAATGCTATACACTTTAATATCTGCCTCAGAACATTCTAGCACATTCTACACAGCTTAACAAATTATAGAAAACTAGCTGGGCCGGCCACAGAGCATCTGCGCCTCTAGGTTTACCTGCTTGCCCACTGCTGCTGCTGCCGATTTTTCCCCCAGCCCACTCACCACTGCTGCTTTCTTCCCCTGCCTGCCCTCCTGCCCACCACTGCCACCATTTTCTTGCCACACCTGCTGCTGCTGTTGCTATTTTTTCTCCCCGCCCAACTTCCCAGCCGCCACCATTTTCTCCCCCACCCGTCCCCTCTGCCTTTTCCTCCCACCCATCCCCCACCCCCACCATCACCACTATTTTGTCCCCCCTCCACACACACACTGTTTTGTTTCCCACCTCACCTCTGGTGCCACTGCTTTCCTTCCCCCCTGCCGGCAGCTTGCTTGCAAACTCTCACAAGAGCTGCCACACATGGGATTAGCAACAGGTACGCCTAAGAGAAATATAGATATATTTCTCCAAATGTTTGGATTATGATGTTTTTCAACATCCTTTTGTTTCTCTGGCTGTTACTCTTTCTCTGTACCTTCATTTTGTTGCTAGCTTCAACCTCAATTGCCCACACATCTAGTTGGCTGTGATAACCCACATATTTCTTTTCATGGGGATCTGTGATGTCATAACATTATGTATTATGTCATGAAGTCAAAAACAAAATCACATGGCTTACCTCAGGCAAACAGATTAAACTGTTGCTAGAGAAAATATGGTGAAGAAAGGGCAAGGCAGAGAAGAAGGGAAATGGTGCTGAAAGGAATGATATTAAATCGATGTGAATATGAGTGGAACATGTCATATTCCTGAAAGCAAGAGGTGCTTTTCACTACTAAATATAATGAACATGGCATAAGAAAAGTAGCTCTGGTTCAGCTCTCAAAAAATAAATAATCCAGAAAGCAATTCCAAATGCAGTTTAAAACACACACATACACACACCACTGAAAGAACAGTTTGAGGTAACTGAAAAACAACCACCTCATGAAATTTTTAAAAGTATTTTTTCTTGTCTACCTTATGTATTGACATCTGACAGTTGTACATCTTAATTTGAACTCATGAGATGCAGGATTTTCTCACATGCCCTTTTTTTTCTGAACGAAAATTGACTGAATGGCCAGAACAGAATAAATGTTTGGCTGAAATGGCTTAGCTGGGTTTGGCTTATCTCTAAAATACACAGAATGTAACTCAATAGTAATGAGATTATAAAATGTGCAAGCACATTTCATCATTGCTCAGGTTATTCTCCAAATGCAATTGTCCTCTTTTGAGGGGACGGGGGAAGGAATTATGCCATTCTATTAAATTATATAAAAGAATTCAAGGGGCATACTTATCAGTAAACCAATGATCAGGAGTGAAATAATCTGAAAATTGCTACTAGTAGGACAGAAGTGAAGGACAAAGGAAAAGAAATCAGATATAATGTGCCATGCAACAATTAAACTCTGCTTGATCTTCTTAACCATAAGACAGAAGAATACTTTAAAATGTCATTTCTTTTGTCTCATCTTTTGTTTCTGAACACATACACATTTACTTAAATGGAGGTTTGATTCATTCATTAGGGAAATCTGCTCTGATATATGAAAACATCAGCTCATGCAAGTGGTCTACTCATGTGACAAGTCTGAAAAGCATCTTAACGTGCACATCTTCATGAATATTGGAAATGATTCATAATGTACAAACTGGGGGCCATGCACATGACCATCACCAGGGTTGGGGAGGGCTGGGCGGGGTGAGGCAGGATCCTACCTACCTTCCCCCCTCCCAAATGACTGCCAGTTCCTTTCGGGCACGGGCGTGCCCACGCCCACACAATCAGCTCTGCAGTGAGTGGTGCACTGATCTACAGGCTGCAGGAAATACATCTGGCTTCCAGAAATCTCATAATGCACCACCTGAGCAGTACTTTGCCTTATGGAAAAGCTAGAGGCCAGGTAGCTCCATACCCCAGCCCCTATCATTCTAATGACTGCTGGCAGCCTGAAAGGAGTTACCGGCAGCCCCATGACTGCATGGTGGGGTAGGAGGCACATTCGTATCATCCTGCCTGACTTTTAGCCTTGGTTAAGAATCTGGGCTACCCAGTGGGGCAGTGCCAGGATTGAGACCAATCCTGGCATGCCACATGACCAGCCCTACCCAAGTAGGGATTTGAAAGCCCAGATAGGGCTGGTTGTGTAAATGGCCCCATTGGCTGACATCAACACTAACAAAGCCCATGTGCAGTGACACAGCATGTGCCAAGGGGGAGGGTCAATTTTCATCAATCCCCCCATGGCATAGAAAGGTTGGAAGGGACCCTAGTACAAGATTTGAGCATGGGTCCCGCACCTTTGCCCATTCCTGCCTGTTGGTACTTGGTCCCAACTCCATGTCAGCTGCTCTCCAGCCAAGTCAACGCGGCCTGATGACATCACCAAGTTAGCACAGCTGTGGTATCTCAGTGAGGGAGGGCTGCCCTGATGGCAGCAAGAACTGGCCTGTTCTCACTTCTATCAGGGCAGCTCTGCCTCATCAAGCTGGCATGGCTGATAGAGAGTAGCTGGCATACATTTGGGCAGAGTGTCCAGTGGAGAGGGGGCAGGGGAAATGACAGGTGGCCCCCAGAAACCCATACCCACTGGTCTTTTGCCCCTCCTGCCTATATGGTAGCTAACCCCTGGATCTCACCTTCCCTCTGTAACTAACTGTGGTTCTTGAAAATATGTCCTTGTGGGTTGCACAGGCCTCAAGGTCATATTTTCCAGAGTCACCGATAGCTACAGAGGGCAGGGTGATCAAAGAAAATTGCCCCCCGTTCAGTAGCATATACTGTGCATTTGCTGCACCAGTATTTCATTAGTCTGCATTTTGGCCATTAACTTTAAGGCTGAACAATAATGGACACATTGAATCCTGCTGATTCTTCTAAATCTTAAATATTGGGATATGTTTGAATTAATATTATATGTAATGCAGGAATTGTGCATATTTGTCTCTCCCATACATCCATATTACATCAGACAGACATTGGCAATGTGCAGTTTCTTTCTCAGGAGCATCACATGTCCATGGAGTGCAGGATTTGGACAAAAACAGACTTAACTTAAAACCTAGTCTGCAGAGTAGAATCTTGTCTTTCGTTTTGTCAGCATTTCTCTAGAAACTGGTCTCACTTTCCCTTCCCTGTAGGTACTTGACCTCTCCTTACTCTGTCTAGTGCAGAAAATGAGAATGAAACAGAAATTAATCCAATGAATTAATCAAACTTCACTCGCTCACTTTTGGCTATGGTATTCATTTCTTTACTAAGAATGCATGAGCCTGATTTATTTTGGTTTTCATTTGTTTCAAAACAAATCTACCTTAGGGAGAACACTGGTATTGCCCAGGAGGCTAAAGCAACTATCACTATTACTACTTCTGACTTCTTGGAACTATTTACTTAGGGAAGATGGATTCATCGGGATGCAGCTCCAGCAGAGCTTCCCTTACTGACTGCACCATTCTATATGGAGGCAAGGATCTATCCACCTTGTGGCTTGCACATGATCATGGTCTAAAAAGCCACAAATGCTATGTGGAAGTGATCTGAAAATTATGTCTGTGGTCTTTGATTGATGATAACCTGCAGTCATGGTGGTGAAACTGCATGTGGGAACCAGCCCATATTCAACAGGCAAGGTAGATATTATTTTCCTGGGAAAGTTGACTGGGCTCAGGTGTACAAAGAAAGAACCCCAGGGTCCAACAGCACACCATAGGTAAGATCCTATTTCATCAGATACCAAAATCTTCACCAGCTCACCCATAATAAACCTGTTAGTTTTTAGGGGGCCAAAAGATTCTTGCTGTTTTAAGGCAACCCACTAACATGGCTAGAATTCATCCCTAGGGATTGCAGGTGAATAATGTTTCAGTTTCATTGACACAGATCATTCATTGTAATCACAATTGCATTAGAAAGGCATAGATGAAATGCTTAAACAGTAGAGTGTGCCGTTGAGTTGCTGTCAACTCCTGGCGACCACAGAGCTCTGTGGTTGTCTTTGACAGAATACAGGAGGGGTTTACCATTGCCATCTCCCACTTAGTATGAGTTGATGCCTTTCAGCATCTTCCTATATCACTGCTGCCCAATATACGTGTTTCCCGTAGTCTGGGAAACATACCAGCAGGGATTCGAACCGGCAACCTCTGGCTTGCTAGTCAAGTCATATCTCTGCTGCCCCAACAGTAGTATAAAGTAAATCTCAAACTGATGTGGCATTAGCATCCCATGCATGTAGAATTGTTGGTGGAATTCTTCTGAACTGGGCTTGGAGAAGAACCTCTGTCCCTACCAACCTTCACCATCCCCAACAGCTCTCCTCACCAATCCATCACCCCCATCACATTCTCTCCTTTCTTTTACTTATCTTTCAAGGCATAGTGAAAGGGGCAGCAGGAGCCAAGAACAGAGAGAAAAGAGGATGTTTGCTCCCGCTCCTAACCCCTTTTCACTTGCTCTAATGCGCTGGGTAGTGGCTAGGGATGTGCATAAAACCGGTTCTCCCGGTTCGGTTCGGGTCCGAACCGGGTCCGGACCGGACCGGGGTGGTTCGGTTTTGGTTTTGCCAGACCACCCCCCCGGTCCGGTTCGGTTTCGAACCGGTTCGGATCCGAACCGAACCGGTTCGGATCACAAAAAGTGGCTGGTTTTGAAGGAGACATTGTGTTCTACCTGCCACCCAAATTTCAAGTCGATTGGACCTTCCTCTGATTTTTTACAAATTTTTTTCAAAAAATAAATTTTTGCCCATAACTCACAATGTGGAGCCCTTAGGGGCAAAAAAGCTGGGGTGGGTGGTAGCCACCCATGGGTGTCCTCCACCCCAAAAATCCCAAGGCAATTGGTGGCTCCTAGTATTATTGGTGAATTTCTGAAGAAAATTTTTTTTCCCATTGGCTAGAATGGGGGTTCGGGGCTGCCCCAGACCCACCTCTGTGGGGTGGCAGCACCCCCAAAGTGGGTCCGGGGCCATGGCAAAAATGCCCTCAGTCCCCCCCAGCAATCCCCGTAGAGATAGGAGTGATGGTTCTGTTGTTTTTCTGAGGTATTCTGAGTGTAGATTCTATGATAGCTTATGAGATTTCCAATGAGACACCATGAATCCACTCTCATTTGCTATCACAGAATCCACACTCACTCAGAACACCTCAGAAAAACAACAGAACCATCACTCCTATCTCTACGGGGATTGCTGGGAGGGACTGAGGGCATTTTTGCCATGGCCCCGGACCCACTTTGGCGGTGCTGCCACCCCACAGAGGCGGGTCTGGGGCAGCCCCGAACCCCCATTCTAGCCAATGGAAAAAAATTTTTTCTTCAGAAATTCACCAATAATACTAGGAGCAACCCAACAATTGCCACCCCATCTTTTTGGCCCCTCTCTCTGGGCGCCCTAACACGTAACACCTAGTCAGTCCATCTTAATGCCTACCTACTACCACCACTCCTATCCAAGCAAGTAAGAGGAGGACACTCAGAGAGACAACACCCACTCTCTGATCTAACAAAAAGGCCACTGCTGTGCTGCCTGCCAGCACAGCAGCAGCAGCGGAGCAGCACACTAAGCACAAGAGCAGCACACACAGAGAAGAAGCAGGAGGCGGAGCAGCAGAGCAGCAGACCTGCCGCTCTGCATGATGGGTGACGTGATGCCCAAAGGAACCACCGCCTCACTCAGTGCCTGCCACTGACTAGGCCCGACAGACAGAAGCCAGCCAACCTGCTCTGCTCTGCTCTGATGCTCCCCATGGATGATGCACACACACCCTACATCTGCATCCCAATGACCAGACCAGACCAGACCAAGTGCGCAGAGTCAGCACAGGCCAGCAGCCACCAGCCCAGCAACAACAACAGCTACTACTGCTACCACCACAACCAGTGTTGCCGCTACAATAACATTCCCAGTCCAGTCACGCGCGCCACAGCCTGAGCCTAGCACACAGCCAACAGCTGCTGCCAGCCAGTGCCTGGCAAGCCCAGCCAACATGAGGAGGAGAGAGCTAACAAGTAGACGGCGCACGCACATCACCAACCCATCACGACGGCGCAACTGCAAGGGGAGAGGGCACAATTACAGGCAGGAGGAGGAGGAGGAGGAGGAGGAGGAGGAGGAGGAGGAGGAGGCGGGCGAGGCAATCCTAGCACAGATTTGAAAGTTTAAAATCCACCAGGACATCTTCTAGAATCTAGACTTCTGTTTTTTCTACCACCAGCTGTAGTGTCTAGTTAGTCAGTGTGCTGTGCAGCTGAGCTGAGCTGAGCTGAGCTGCATGTGAGGAAGGGTGATTGTAGCTAGTTCTTTAGTTTCAGCAGACTGAGCATTGAGCATGGGCAGTGGCCTTGGGAAGCAACACAATTACACGACACTCACCTGCTGCTGCTGGTTCTAGAAGTTGCCTCTTCTCGTCTTCACCTCTTCGTGTGTGTGTGTGTGTGTGTGCAGTGAGTGCATGCCTTTTGCCTTGCTGGAAAGAAATGCTTCTCTGGTCCACCACCACATATCTGCTCAAGGACACAGAGGCCCAAGGCAGAGGTGGTGGCACCAGTGTGAGTGCATGTGTGCTGGTGGTGTTTGCCACCACAGGTGTTTTGTGTGTGTATGTGTGCGCTGCTAGCTAGGAGGGGGGAGGGAGGCAGGGAGGGAGGCTGGGAGGCAGGGGGGAGGAAAGGGGAGGGGGAGAGGGATGTAGAGGGGATTGAAGGGGGGAGGGTCCGGCTCAGAGTTGGTCAGCCACATATTTGTGCACACACGTGCTCACGTGTGTGCTTCGGTGGGAGAGACCAGACTCTCATCATCTGCCAGACCGGGGTTGGGGGCAGGTGAGGCGGTGGTGGGCTGGAAGGGAGGGAGGATGGAAGGTGGTGAAGAGGAAGGGGAGAGGATGAGAGGGGAAGGATGGAGGGAGGCATGGGGGGGAGGAAAAAAAAACATGTAGACAGACACACACCACACTACACACAGAAAGCATCCACACACAGAGACAGTGCTAGGCATCCATTCACACAGACAGACAGACAGACAGACACACACACAACAGGAAGAGACAGACTGAGCCTGCACCACACACACACACACAGACCCAATTCCCCCCCTGCACAGTTATCAATCAATATGTTGTGTTGGCAGCCAGTTCATTGCTATTCTGATGGTTTTGGGTTTTTTGCCATCAGCCAACATCAACAGTGACCACAATCAAGATGAACATAAGATGATAATAATTCATTCGTTTCATTTCAAAAAATCACCCAATCATCTTCTCCATGTAAACCAAGCCCCCCACACATGATTTCTGGTGACATTTTCAATAAAATCAATTCATTTGGCATTCATCATTTTGTTCTCCCTTTGTCACCTTTTTTTCTTTCTTTTGCATAATTTTGAGGCTTGATTTTGACATGGGGTTTTTAAAGAAAAAATTATTTACATGTTTATTTACATACAGTATTTACATATCTACACTGCATTTTTGAACGTATACCCGCCGCTGCCGCTAAGTCTAGTACTCCGTGGGCTGTGCTACTTTGGGGGGGTGTGCCGTGCCCACGCCAGGTCCCCAAATGCTGACAGGTGGATAGATAAAGGGCCTGTGCTGGTCAGCATTGGGTTTCTTTTTAGGTGGGCGTGGGCATTGTAAACATCTGGCCAGTCGCAGCACTACAACTACTACTACAACTGCATCTCTGTGTGGGCACACTACACGCTGCGACTGGCTGGCACGGCTCAGCATCTGTCACGTCAGCTCAGCTAGAGGTGGAAGGGGGGAGGGTAGGGATAAGCACAGAGTTCGAGCCAGGCAGGTGACCAACCATGGGGCAACCCACGGTAATCACTCGCCCGTCTCAAACTGCAGCTTGGGGTAGCCCAACAGGGGGAGGTTCACCTTAAGGAAGACCAGCTGCTCCACCAGACCAGGGTCCAAGCGGGAGCGAGAGGGTGTCACCACGTCCCCGGCACGTGAAAACACCCGCTCGCTCTGGACACTGGTTGGGGGGCAGGAGAGGAGGCGCACAGCCACCACCGCCAGGTCCGGCCAGACTTGGCGGCGGCTCGCCCAGAACTGTGCGCAGTCCACGCCGTCTCCCTCCACAGGCTCCTCCAAGTACTGCGCAACGCATTGCTCAGCACTGGAGGGGGGCCTGGCAGGTCGAGCCTCCCGCATACCAGGCATGGCGCCATAGCAGAACCGCTGAAACCACTGGGCGGATCTCGAGTCGGTAGCAAATGGCTGCTGCGATGGCGCCGCCTGGGATGCCGCGCTGCTGGACTGGGAAGAGGGAGGGGAAGGGGAAGCTGACGCCGGCTGGCCGCCCATGCTGCTGCTGGGTGCGGGTTGGGCCGCGAGGGCTGCCCCCGCACCACTACCAACACCCTGGTCTCTGCGGGCCCTAGCGGCCTCCTCCTCCCTAACCTTCTCGACCAGGATGCCCTTCCACCTGGGCAAGTCGTCGGCACTCACGGCATTGCCCTTGAGGGCTGGGTGACAGAGACAAGCGAGGACATACTCCTCCCTGTCTCCCAGCACATCAACGAGCCGCTTGTCAACCCCAGACCTCAGCCTCCCAGCCAGAGCACGACCCTCTGGCGTGGTCAGAGAGATATGGAGTCCACCCATCAGCTTCTCGAGACCAACAGCTGTGGGCAGCGCCTGGCTCAAGGGAGTGGTGTCGCCACACAAGCCCTTCGTGGCAAGCTGGAAGGGCTCGAGTGCCGACACCGCCTCGGACATCTGCTTCCACTCTGCGTTCGAGAAGTCGCAGACATCCAAGGACTCGTCCCTCGCCAGGGCGACAAGGGCTCTCTCCTGCTCCAACAGGCGCTGGAACAGGAGGAAGGTGGAGTTCCACCGCGTCTCCACATCCGTAGGGATGAGATGGCGAGGAAGGCCAAGGTCATCCTGCTTCTGGCGAAGCAGTCTCCTGGACTTCTCGCTGCGGTGGAAGTGGGCGGCCAGCTTGCGGGACTTATCCACAAGCGTAGCCGTGGCAGCAACAGCACCTGCGATGGGGCGGGCCCCCTTCTCCTGGGACGCCCTCAGCTCCTTAAGGCCAAGGGCGTCCCTGACGGTCAGATGGAGCGTGTGTGCCATACACCGTATGTTCACACAGTCCATGACTGTCTCGACAGCGGCGGTAACGTTGGCTCCATTGTCGGTGACAATGAAGCCGCGGGAGAGGTGTGGACACCCGCCAATCCACTCCTCTATCTGGCGGTCGAGTACGGCCGCCACCTCCTCCGCGGTGTGCCTCGTGTCCATCGTCTCCACGTGCAGGACGGCCCACCTGTGCCGTAGTGCATCGGGAGCCGCGCCGGACCCGGAAGCATCGCCCGCGGAGGTCCGCTCACTCTCCGGTCCCCACCAGTGGGCAGTGAGGGCCAGGAAAGAAGCGTGCATCCCACTGACACTGGTCCAGAGGTCAGTCGTGAAATGCACGCTTGTCCCGGCCGGAGCTGCACGCAGCTCGGCCGACACGAGCTCCCTGCACCGGCGGTACAGGGAGGGGACCACGTTCCGGCTGAACGTCGTCCTTGAGGGGATGACGTATTCGGGAGCCAGGTATTGGAGAATACGGCGGAAGCCGTTGTTCTCGACCACCTGAAACGGCTGGTCATCGGTGGAAATCATCTCCCCTATGAGGCGGGTGAGGTGATGATGGTCCACGCGAACAATACGCTGGCTGCCCGAGGACTGCGTCCACCGCTGGACGGGCAGTGTAGCCTGCCTGCTGGCTGGCACACTGCCGCTGCCCGCCCTAGTGGCAGATGCACAAGGCGCACTAGCGCTGCCAGCCTGTCCCCTGAGACCTGGGTGGTGACGCTCTAGGTGTCTCCACATAGGCGTCGTACCCAGGTGCGCAGGGTCCCTTCCACGGCTGACAAGCATCCTGCAGTGGACACAGCGGGCGTGGAATGGGTCATCTTGAGGGACCTCAAAATGCACCCATGCACCACTGCCCTTGGCCTCCTGCGCCCTGGGCGCCGTCCTAGGCCGTTTCTCGCAGGGTGGCTGCAGTCCTAGGGGGGGGGGGGGCGGCCGCCGCTGCCTGCCCACTGCTGCCACCCAACCCGCCCCTTCCGCCCTCCACAGCGGAGGAAGGGCCCGGCTCAACTGGCATCGGAGAGGCAGGCCTCTCCTCCACCACCTCGCCAGACCGCTCCCCACCAGAGTGTCGGGCTTCACGAGGGGGGGCCCCACTGAGCGGCGAAAGGATAGGGGGAAGGGGCCCCAGAGGGAGGGAGAACCTGGCTGCATCGCTGCCAGCCGCATGGTCCTCACCGCCCTCTACCTGCTCTTCCAACTCCACAGTCTCCTCCACCTCAACAACTGGCGGTAGCTCAGCAGCACCTGGTGCCGCCGGCGAGGAGGGACCCGCCACAGCCCTAACAGTGCCTCTGCCTCTGCCGCGATTGGCGGCAGCAGGCGTGGGGAACTGAATCCTGCGCACCAAAGATGGGGCCGGAGCAAAGAATTCTCCAATGGGGAGAACTGGGGTGTCCTCAGGCTCCCCGCGTCCTCTCCCTCCCCGTGCCGCAGGCGCACCCCGCACCTGGCCTCTCCCACCTCTGCCTGCCAGCCTTGAGCGAGCCCTGCCCACCACACGGCGCTCAGACATGCTGCTAGGTCAGAAGGAGGGAGACTTTAGGAGGAAGGCCAGACAGGGTCAAAAAAATAATTTGGAGGGGCTTAGGGGCCAAAAAAAAGGCAGCTGATTTGGAGGCGGCGGGGGGGAAGTTTGTTTTCAAAAAAGGAAGCCAATTGGGGGGAAAGGAAGACTTTTTGATATGGGGGGGAAGCCAATCGAAGTGAGGGGGAGGGTGTCCTTTTTGAATTTGGGAGTCAACCACCAAGCCAATTGGGGAGATGGGTCTGGGAGGGGTTTTTTTTAGAAAAATAGGGGGTTAAAGGGTGGAACCCCGGTGTGGGAGGGTGGCACGGGCAGTTGGGTGGAGTAGTTGTGGTGTGGGTGGCAAGTTTTTAGCTTTTTGGGGGGGGGAGAGTGGATGGGGGGAGGGCACAGCACCTACCGGGGGTGGGGGAGGGATGCAGTCAACGCTTGGGAACCTGCAGATCAAAGGAGGAAACCCTTATTTAGTGAACTGGAACACAAAGTGTGGGTTCTGGGGGGTGGTTCTCAAGTAATGCTCCTGTGGGGGGAGCATCAAACTCAATGCAGCCTATTTAGTGACTCTAAATTGCACACAACCAAAACCAGAACCCAGTCACACCAACACAGAGGTTGAGCCCACCCACTCTGTGACTCTGCCTGCCCAATGCCATGGCAAGCAAGCAGCAGCAAACACTTGATGGCAGCCTCATGGATTGAACATCATGATCATCATCATACGTGTGTATTGGCCCAGCATGTAGTGGCAGCATCAGAGCCCAGCCAGGACCCCACTCAGACTGCCCCAGAGGCAAGGAAGCACTCTGGCATGGCATGGGCCCAGCATGTAGTGGCAGCATCAGAGCCCAGCCAGGACCCCACTCAGACTGCCCCAGAGGCAAGGAAGCACTCTGGCATGGCATGGGCCCAGCATGTAGTGGCAGCATCGCATCAGAACCCTGGACCCCACTCAGACTGCCCCAGAGGCAAGGAAGCACTCTGGAAGGCACCTGTTCAAAAACCACCTGCAAGACGCATGCAATGCAACGCAACACACAGCAGCAATTTCTTTACTGGGCATGGGCATGAAGACACAAGTTTTACAACAGTACATCTCCTCTCCAAGGTTCCCTCCCTCCTCCCCACACCCAAATGCATTTCAGAATAGGGGTGTCCCTATTTAAAACCGCCAGCTAGGGAGAGAAAGGGGCAACAAAAGGTGCACAATCGCACACGCACTAACCCCTCTTCTTCCGGTCCTTCTCCTGCCGCTCACTGCTGGTCACGGATTCGCCGCCGCCAGCCAGCCACCCTGGGCTGAGACACAGCAGGGCGGCCGCACGAGGCACACAGGCAACCGGGGTAGTTCAACAACGATGGAGGGGCAGAAGTGAGGAGACAACACTATTTGTGTCGCTCAACTCACCCCCAAGCAGAGACAAAATCAACCAAAAACTATAAAAAGAAAAAAAAAACCGATGGCAGCCGCCAGGTGGGTAGGCTACTGTGTGCGGCTGCAGCTGTGGGAGAGGAGGTGGAAAGTGAAGGGGAGCAGAGAGAGAAAAGACTAAGAGAGAGAGAAAAGAGAGGGGGGGAGGGACAAAGAGAAAGAGAGGAGAGAGAGAGAAAAGAAAGAGAGAGAGAGGAGAAAGAGAGATGATAGAGAGAAAGAGGAGAGAGGAGAAGCGCAGCGCAGCAGGGAGGGGGGATTCAGGTGTGGGGGGAGGACACAGCAGTAGCAGCGGTCCAAAGAGGTGGGGGGAGCAGAGAGGGTGTGTGTGGTTGGGGGCTAGTGTGTGGCAGGGGGCCTGGGGTAAGTGGAGAGAGTCGGGGGCAAGGAGAAAAAGAGGTGGGGTGGGGGGAGCAGAGAGGGTGTGTGTGGTTGGGGCTAGTGTGTGGCAGGGGGCCTGGGGTAAGTGGAGAGAGTCAGGGGCAAGGAGGAAAAGAGGTGGGGTGGGGGGAGCAGAGAGGCTGTGTGTGGTTGGGGGCTAGTGTGTGGCAGGGGGCCTGGGGTAAGTGGAGAGAGTCGGGGGCAAGGAGGAAAAGAGGTGGGGTGGGGGGAGCAGAGAGGGTGTGTGTGGTTGGGGCTAGTGTGTGGCAGGGGGCCTGGGGTAAGTGGAGAGAGTCGGGGGCAAGGAGGAAAAGAGGTGGGGTGGGGGGAGCAGAGAGGGTGTGTGTGGTTGGGGCTAGTGTGTGGTAGGGGGCCTGGGGTAAGTGGAGAGAGTCAGGGGCAAGGAGGAAAAGAGGTGGGGTGGGGGGAGCAGAGAGGGTGTGTGTGGTTGGGGCTAGTGTGTGGCAGGGGGCCTGGGGTAAGTGGAGAGAGTCGGGGGCAAGGAGAAAAAGAGGTGGGGTGGGGGGAGCAGAGAGGGTGTGTGTGGTTGGGGCTAGTGTGTGGCAGGGGGCCTGGGGTAAGTGGAGAGAGTCGGGGGCAAGGAGAAAAAGAGGTGGGGTGGGGGGAGCAGAGAGGCTGTGTGTGGTTGGGGGCTAGTGTGTGGCAGGGGGCCTGGGGTAAGTGGAGAGAGTCGGGGGCAAGGAGAAAAAGAGGTGGGGTGGGGGGAGCAGAGAGGGTGTGTGTGGTTGGGGGCTAGTGTGTGGCAGGGGGCCTGGGGTAAGTGGAGAGAGTCGGGGGCAAGGAGAAAAAGAGGTGGGGTGGGGGGAGCAGAGAGGGTGTGTGTGGTTGGGGCTAGTGTGTGGCAGGGGGCCTGGGGTAAGTGGAGAGAGTCGGGGGCAAGGAGGAAAAGAGGTGGGGTGGGGGGAGCAGAGAGGCTGTGTGTGGTTGGGGGCTAGTGTGTGGCAGGGGGCCTGGGGTAAGTGGAGAGAGTCGGGGGCAAGGAGAAAAAGAGGTGGGGTGGGGGGAGCAGAGAGGGTGTGTGTGGTTGGGGCTAGTGTGTGGCAGGGGGCCTGGGGTAAGTGGAGAGAGTCGGGGGCAAGGAGGAAAAGAGGTGGGGTGGGGGGAGCAGAGAGGGTGTGTGTGGTTGGGGGCTAGTGTGTGGCAGGGGGCCTGGGGTGAGTGGAGAGAGTCAGGGGCAAGGAGAAAAAGAGGTGGGGTGGGGGGAGCAGAGAGGGTGTGTGTGGTTGGGGGCTAGTGTGTGGCAGAGGGGTGTTGGGGGGAAGGGGAGGTGGCAACAACAAACAGCAAAGGAGAAACTGGAACAACTCGGGCAGCAGCAGCGATTAGGCTGGATGGGGTGGTTGGGGGAGGAGCTGGGCCTGGGCTAGGGTAGGGTCTGGGAGGAGGGAGGGTGGGGGGGCAGGCAGGGGGGGGAGGAGGAGGAGGAGGGTAGCAAAATATATAAAGCAATATATATCAAGAGAACACAAGCCAGAAGTTTAAAAAAAAAATTAAACGAAAGACTATAACCAGCAGAAAAAACTTGGGGGTGGGGGGGTGGGGAGGGGGAACCAAACACAGACTCTGAGGGGGGCCACTAAGTGAACAGAGACAATGAAACCACAATTGCTGCAAATTAATAATAGCAAATGAATAAGTGGAACCAAGCAAAGAAAACTGGACTCGGTTTGGCAGCAGCAAACTTGGGAGAAGGCTGGATGGGGTGGGGTTGGGGTGGGGTGTGGTTGGACTTGGAGGGGCAAGTTGGGAGCAGGGAACCAAAACTGATTATATGGGACAACAAGAAACAACAACAGAATCCTCTGGGGGTGGGGGGGAGGGATTCAGGGAACCAACTCGCAGGGCAGCAGCAGTCAGCAGAAACAAACAAAATGGTACAATTTAAGCAAAACCAGCAAGCAATATATAACTGAAACCAATGGAATGCAATGTGAAAATCAAAAAGTTGGACAACAACAAGGCAGGACAAAGAGCAATAATTAATGGAAGAAGATTTAAAGCAATGAGGATGCAGTGGGTGGGAGTGGGGGAGGGGGAGGGTAGGCCCAAAGGATGAGAAGGGAAAGGGGGGGGAGGGGGGGGAGAAAAGCAGACAGACAAGGAACAGGGAAAATTGGGGGAAATTAAGAAGAAAGTAAAGTGAAGTAACACACAGTATACAGACAAGAGACAGACAGAGAGAGGAGACACACAGAGAGTCACAAAGGGCAGGTGGACAAAGGATTAGACAGAGCACACACAGAGAGACACAGGACACAGTCAGGACTCACAGAGACACCAGAGCAGCCAGCAAAGGGCAAGCAGGTCTCAGAGATGATCCCACAACTGCAGCCAAGAGAAGTTTCCAGAGAAGAGGCTTGGGTTTATATAGGTTTGAAATTCCCTCCTTTGGGAGCCCCCACCTTTGCACTCCCCCCACGGCCAACAGGGTGCCAGCTCTCAACAGTGCAACAGCCAAGCAGCCTACCAGACCAAAGGACTCATTCTGGCCAATCAAGGATCAATAGCGCAGCCAATACAATGCCTGGAAATAGCATCACAAAATGGATGCAAGGAGGAGCAAAAGTTTCGGGAAGGAGACACAAAATGGAGGACACACTTTAAAGAGACACTGAGTGATACTCAATTTCATTCCCGAACCGGTTCGGGAAACCCGAGCCGGTTCGGTACCGAACCGGCTCGAATTCGGTCCGGCTCGGTCCCGGGAGGGCCCGATTCGGTCCAGGATCGAGCCGCCGGATCCGGACCGGTTCGGACGAACCGGTCCGGATCCGAACCGAACCGCACATCCCTAGTAGTGGCACAAAGTCCAGGAGACTATGAAAGAGGTAGATCTCCCTTGGGCTATGCAACTGTGAGAGCTCATCCATCTCTACTCACATCCACTATCTTGCATTCTCATCTTATTCTCCATTTCCTACTCTGCCTTCCCTTCTAAATCTTAAAATCTGCTGTGAGCGGATATTTTTGACCCATGGAGAGGCTTGTGAGATCATTATTTGACAGAAGCAACTAATTGTTCCCTTTTATAGCCAGTCAGTGGGTGATTTCTTTGCTCAAATGGTTCAGTATGTCACAATGTTTTCTAGCTCAGAGGCTTCTTTTTATGGGAAGCAACAAAGTAACAAGGATGTGTTTGTATAAATTGTGTCATCGTTTGTTACCATAATAGTTCCTTTGCTTCCAAGTTCACAGTCTAACACGTACCTTTCTCCTATATCATCATAAAGATGCTGGGATTTTTCTTTTAATCTGTTCATGCTTCAAGATGTATAACGGCTGACTTGGTGTATGAAATGGCCATCATTCTGGTTCCACAATTGGGGATCTGAATAGGAAGGAAACAGTGGAAATTCATATCTGGTCACTATTCGAATATGACATTCCTATACACATGTCTGGAGCAGCATAGGAGCCACTTCCCTACAGGCTGATCCAATGGGAGAATCCAACACGATTTCTCCTAACTTCTTTGTTCACCCATACTCTCTAGAAATGTGATGTTTCACATTGTGCAGGTACTTGTGAGCTCATAGGTCCACCTTTGGGCTCACTTTTCCGCCTTGCCCACCAACAACTGGAAGAAAAAATCCATTGATTCATTCATTGATTCATTCAATTCGTACACCACCCCAGACTTCTGTCTCTGGGATATTTACAGCAACATGAAACAAATTAAAACAGTAAAACGTTAAAACAATTTAAAACCACAAGTCTAGTTAATAAATGTGTCTTTTAAAATACATTTTTAAAAAGTTGTCAAAGATGGGGAGCCTCTTATTTCAGCAGGAGTGCATTCCAGAGTATTGGAGGAGCAACAGAGAAGTGTAGCCATCAGACCAGACTGTGGCAACTGCAGAGGAACCTCTCCAAATGGTCTCAATGGGCAATGGAGCTCATAGTGAAGAAGCTGTTCTCTTAAATGCCTAAGCTGTTTAGGGCTTTATAGGTTATAACCAGCACATTGTATTTTGCCTGGAAACATTTAGGTAGCCTGTGTAATACTTCTAATAAAGGAGTAATATGGTCTCTTTGAGATGACCCAGAGACCAAACTGGCTGCTTCATTCTGTACTGACTGCAGTTTCTGGACTACATACAAAGGCAGCTCCTCAAAGAGCACATTGCAGGAGTCAAGTCTAGGGTTACCAGAATATGTGCTACTGTTCTGAGGTTGTTTATCTCAAGAAAGGGATGCAACTGGCATATCAACTGATGCAGATAGAAAGCACCTCTGGTCACTGCCTCAGCCTGAAACACCAGGGAGAGGTTTGGATCCAGAAGCACTCCCATAGTGTGTACCTGTTCTTTTTGGGAAAGTGTGACCCCATCCAGATAGGGATGTGCATAAAATGGAGTTTGCATTTCAATTTTAGCTTGAAATGAAACACAAATCCCTGGAAGTTTTTCACACCTTTTAGTTTGCTTCTCCTCCAGAATGGAGATGTGCACTCACATATTGGTCAAATTTACCCCAAAGTCCCTGTGAGCTATCAGAGAGTACTTCACACACCATTTGGATTTTTCATCACATGTGAGAGTGTAGCCTGATCTTATATCCGAGGTTAAAAAATCCTCTTTTAGTATCAGTTGTTTGGGGAAACTTTGAACTCACAGTAAAGCTTGCTGTCTGGGAAAGCTCTTGGAAGTTTTATTGGGACTACCAGTTGATCCGATTGTTCCAATGGAATGAGCTCAGAATGTTTTGAGTGTTCCAAGTGTTCCGAGGGCCATTTTGGAGGGCTGTTTTTTGTGGGAGTGCTGGTCCACTGATTGGGGTTGGCGGGTAAACCAGGCCTCCACTCAGGACTTAGCATGACAGCTCACCTCAGAGGGCTGGTCTACCCTCCAGGTGGGGTAGACCAGGCATCTGCCCCAGACTTAGCGTGTTGGCCTCAGAGTGTGTGAGTGTCACTTTTCTGCTCCATTGCATACAACCGTCACGCCAAGATTTTGTGTGGATCGATTCTTTAAGTGGGATCTATAGCTGAAGTTGAAGCAAACCAAAACTGAAACAATCTGTTCCTCTTTCCAAACAGTTAACATTATATTTAAAAAGTAAAATTGCAATATGAAGATGCCTTTCATGCCATTATAGAAGTGTATAGTAGTATTAAAAACTTCTATTGTTTATAATAATAAATATAATACTATTATAAATAATACTATTAGCCCTCCTGAACCCTTGGGAATAGGGTCAGTAAAAATAATGTGGTACATAAGAGTTTTAAAGGATGACCCCTTTCCATAGGAATATTTCTTAGGAAATCTTTTCCAAGAGCTAGTGGTCCTGAAACAGATTTCACAGAGTAAGCTTAAAGACTTGACAAGTAATTGGTTATTCCATTCCATTAGATAACTAAACATGTGTGGCTTTTGGAATCAAGTGAACATACTTTCTAACCTTGACTGAGATATTTTGGATTTACAGATTACACAGACTGCCTGTAAAAGCTCACATCACTTATCAACTGAACTGTAACCATTTCTTTAAAAAACAAATGAAAAAAACCCTACATACGCATCAAGATTGGAATATATTCCGATTCCATATTTTAACAGTATATAATGTCCCATGGAAATGCTCAAAGAAAGCTTGTTATATGTCTCCTAGCAGCTCAGATTTAGTAATATAAAAGGACTCAGTAATGGAATGTATTGCTTACAGCATGACAAACCAGAAAGAAAAGTCCATGTATTGAGTTAAAATAATGAATAAAGTAATTTGTTTTAACGCAGCACGGAACATTCTCCAGTACAGATCAGAGCTACAAGGCTGAACCTTTTCCCTTTGTACCCATTATGGATTAACATTAAGGGTAAAAAAAGATCCTTTTGATCACATTTATAACAAGTGCATGGTCACACAGGACTTCACGGTTGTCACTATGCTGCAAACCATGGATGTGCTGAATTTACGGTGACAGCAGGGAAGGAATGCAGATTGTTCTGTTCAAAGAGTCGCCATATCCCGGCAGTCGAGCAGGTCACATTCCATCTGACAAAGGTTACTGCTATTTGTAGGAAGTAACCCTTTTATTCCTTGTTCGGTCTTCCAGAATCAGAAACTCAAGTCTCTCACATCAGCACTGAAACCAAGCTAGTGCATGCAAGAAATGCATCTCCCCATTTGAAGCCACCTTATATCAGATGATGGGGGCATCAATCTACTCTCACTGGCAGTCAGCCTCCAAGTTCTCCAGGGAGTTATTCGCACATGGCTTCATGCTGCGGGGTAAATGTTGAGTGAAGCCACTTTGAATTACACTCGCGGAATTGAGGGAAGCATCCCCTCCCCTCTGCTCTCAGTTTTTGTTAAGTTCACATGGCATTCCTCCATGGTTTCCTTCTAACCAATTGGGGGTGGGGGGAGAGATTACTAAAGAACTATATCTGCATTTCAAGTAGCTTAAAACCAGCAGTTTAAAAACCCAGAAATAACTCAAGATAAGCTAGAATTCTCAAGACAAAGCCCCTATTTGTGGGTCCAAGGATATCGAAGGGACTTTGGGTTTAAGTTTGGCTGGTGTGTGAATGCACACACTCCCTTCTGAAGGAGATTCAGGGTAGACGCCCTGTCTGTAAAGCCTCCAGTAGAGTTTTTCCCAGACCTGCTACCTCTGAGATTTTAAACTGGAAATTTTTGAACCTAGAGCCTTCTGCAAACAAAATATGGGCTCTACCACAGCTACATCCCCATACCAGAATTGGATGATTAAAGGAAAAGCAGTGGGGAGTATAAACCACCTTCATTCCCTCCTCACCCCTCAAAATTTTTAATCCTCTTGAAACTGCTTTAGTTTTGCTTGAAATTTGTCGTGCATTGTGCCTGAGCAAGGTTCATTCAAATTTGCCTCAAACTTCAGTTTAAGCAAGTGTCAGTGAGAGCTCAGAGCTATGCATGACCCCTGTGGGAACTTTTTCTAATCTTGTACAAACTTTTTTTTAACTTTACTTTGCCTCAGAACCACTCAGATGTTTTGTCCAAGTAGGGACCATAGAATGCGTTGGTGAAAGAAAGCTAGTGAAAGCATTGGTTGGTGAAAGAACTCCTAGAGCTCCTTTAGACTGGAGCAGTTTTTGTGGCAGGATCAGCATCACAGCGGGGAAGTAACTTGCCTAGGGAGCAAGAGGTTGATGGTTCAAATCCCCGCTGGTATGTTTCCCAGACTACGGGAAATACCTATATTGGGCAGCAGCAATGCAGGAAGATGCTGAAAGGCATCATCTCATACTGCACGGGAGATGGCAATGGTAAACCCCTCCTGTATTCTACCAAATAGCTCTATGGTCACCAGGAGTTGGCACTGACTCGATGGCACAACTTTACCTTACCTTACCAACCAATAGGACATAACCGCATTATCCACTTGAACGTCTGTGCTGTTTGAATCCTTTCAGTACTGAAAGGAAAGGCTGAAGTTATATCAAGGATTGACTTGGCTGTATGCTACATTTTCTCCTCCTATATAAAATATTAGTAAAGCAAGGTGAGGACAGAGAGCACTTTTAAGTTCAAGAAGTTCCTTTCATCTTTCCCTTTTCTTTAAGAAACAAGCATTTTGATCTGTATTGCTTAACAAGCTGTAGAGGCATGCTAGGATAAAGAGCATGTACTGAGCTGGGGAAATGACTTTATTTAGAAAGCCAGAGGTTGCCGTTTCGAATCCCTGCTGGTATGTTTCCCAGACTATGACAAGCACTTATATCGGGCAGCAGCGATATAGGAAAGATGCTGAAAGGCCTCATCCCATACTGTGCAGGAGATGGCTCTGTGGTCTCCAGGAGTTGACACTGACTTGATGGCACACATTATTTTACTTTACTGAGCTGGATAAAAACAATGGCTGACATGCAAGGTGCAATGCTCTGCCGTATTTAGTTGTCCAGAGTTGTGCTGTGCATGTGGGGAGACCAATGTTCACCTATCCCCCACCCCGCCCCGAAGCACTTTCTGTGACCCAGAAGTAGATCCCTGAGGGACATGCAACCGTCTCAGTCTGTGCAATGTCCGGGTTGCACAGAGTACTCCTGGGGAAGGGGGATCAGTTCAAATCAACCCCCAATGTTCACAACACAACTCTGGATTACTAACCACTGCAGAGTTGCTTTAGTTAGTGGAAATGTCAGCCATTGACTTGAGATGGAAGTTCATAGCGCTGCCAAACACATGACTATTTGCTGAAAAGAATAATACTTCATATTTATATACCAGTTCCCTTACATTCAGTGTTTGGCAGAATGACTAGAGACTTTCAGTGTTCTAGGTTGCAGGGGGCGGGGCGGGGCTGGAAATGGTCTCTTGACAAACAAACCATAGCCTGTGCGAACACATGCCATAACAAAGATTTTGATTTGTAGTGTGCCATAACATTCCTACTTTTGAAAAACTTTTCTGTGATTCTTCTGTGAGAAAGAGTCTTGGACAGGAAATTAAAACGAGCGCTTTTAAAATTGTATGTGCATGTATGTATACACACACCCACACAAAGGATGCTTGGGTGGCACACAGTAGTTTGGTGCATGTGTTTGTAATGTGTAGGAGATTGGTAGTGTGTTCAGGGGGCCTGTTTGGTGCATAGGTGTTGGAGGACAGACTGATGCCTGGCTGCCTAGTAACTCAAGAGGCTTGGATGGTAATTGTTGTGAATCCTAGTGTGCTGACTGGGCAGATAATTTCAGTTTGCTTGGTGGATAGCCACTCTGTTCCTGGTAAGAAAGGAGTATCTGAATTATTTGTCTTTGAACAAGTTCCCATACCATCATATACATGTAAGTAAGAGTAATAGGCTGATGGTGTCCAAGTTTACTACTTTGCTTCACCCATAAAATCTCTCAACTGACATAAATATGCTCTTTGTTCCGAACAGTCAACTACCTCACTCAGAAAATGGATGCATGATTTCTTTTCTTACAATATAAAGAGTAGAAAAGTAAGAATCCATTTTTTCCTGAGATGAGATTTAAATCTGAAACTTCTGATCCCCCACTCAAGTTATTTAACAGTTATGCCACAGTCAAAGAATGGAAACAATCTTTTGCTGGGACCTTGTTCCAGGAGAGCTTGACAAACTGTCTCCCATTTGAAGAAATCATAGTTGTTATTTGACAAAGGGTCTCATGTCAAGCTACAGAAAAGGTTTATAGAGCAGAAAAAGGAAGAAATGGCTCACTGCCATTTGCCCCATGTTCCTAAAAATCATTTTTGTCTCTCCCCGAAGTTCCCAGCACTGTCTTCAATTCATGTTGTTATGTTTCACTCAGACTGATTAAACTAAAGCAGACCTCAAGTCAAACTTGTCTTATGAAAAATACAGGATAACAGTCTACTCTAAATCAGGCTAGCCTTTTTCTAAGCTTTGTTGGCTAGGAATAGCTGCAACCAGTTCCGTATGGAAGCAGCAGTGCCAGGGTAACACCACCCATGTGCTCTTCTTTACTCATTTGTGCATTTGCTTGTTTATTTTCTTACTTTCTGTGCAGCCCACCTTTCTCCATAACATGGAGGATGTGGACAATATCCTTTGTATATGTACAGCTATTTCATTCACAGAAGTGAATGGAGAAGCCTTCAAAGTGGAAGGATCTCATTACAGTAAAAAATTCCCAGTTTTATGTACTGCCTTTGTTGTCTTTCTCCCTTTTATTTTCCAAGAATCTGCATTGTGTTCCCAATATATATGTATTTTGCTTTTTGGGACGAACAAGTGGTATGAGCAAAATTAATGGCTCTTAAATAGAACAACTGATCTTCAACAATGGGAGCATCAATGGAAGGTCAACATAAAATTTACTGCAAATAGTACCCTAAGAGAAAACTGGTATAAAATTATTTTTGCTGGTATATAACCCCTGTAACTATTAGAAAGATGAATAGCAATTACCCAGGAGAATGCTGGAAATGTAAAAATCATCTCGAGACATTTTATCATATGTGGTAGACTTGCAGTAAGGCACAACAATTTTTGGGGGGGGGGGCGGGGGAATCATACTAAGATGCAACAAATTTTAAATATAAACTTTTCTTATTTACTGGAACCCTTTTTGCTAAACATGACTAATCCTTCTATTCCCACCAAATACTATGAGCTATGTTTATACATGATTGCAGGTGCTAGGATCCTTTATGCTGCAAGTTGGCAGTCACAGATAATCTTGACTATGGATGAATGGCTATTAAAGATATGGGAGTATGCTTCGATGGCTAAGGTCACCACTTATTTGAGGAATAATTCAGATGAAACATTTGAGGGAATTTGAGAACCTTTTATGAACTTTAACATAGCACAAGGTCTATATCCACATCCAAGAATCATTCATTCATTCATTCATTTTTTAAAATGAGGGTTAAGGGCAGTGTATTAGCAGATTGGTAATCACTGATTGTATTTCTCATATTTCTATTTTTGCCTTTTGCGATATTTGTTGAGAGGGAAAGATCATCACCAGGGGGGAATGTGAAATTTTGGATTGTTATATTAAACATGCCATATGTAACTGTTGGAAGCTCAAGAGTGGAGAATGTTTTTCTTTTGCCTTTTTGTGTTTCTATTTATAAATAAAAATCTTTTTATATATATATATATATATATATATATATATATATATATATATATTCTGAGAATCTTCATTGTGTTCCTAATATATATGTACTTTGCTTATTGGGATGAACAAATGCTATGAGCAAAATTAATGGCTCACTTGGGATCCTAGTGAAATAATTGCCTTCTCTGCCTTGGGAACATTTATAGAGAGCTACTCAGATCTGCCCTTGTTATTTTCATTCTAAACCAGTGCAACTTACTAATTGGTCTGGAGGCCACGTATTGGTCTCTTCCCTCTTGTCCACTTTTTTGCATTTTAAAACTTAAAGCTTTTACTTGCAGCATCAACACATTTTATTATACTCTCAGCCCTATTAAACATTCTTTACTTCCATAATAGGCCTTGACAGTTGCATGGTGAATACAGCTGCTGTGAACTGATTGAGCTATGACTTACATCTATTTCCCATTAAGTGTCTTAACTACACACTTAGCATTCTTTGTATTATTTATCATTTACTAAGAAAACACAAACCATGTGTTAGCCACTGGCTAAGACAGAAGTACAAAGATCAGGTTGCTGTAAAGGAGGAGAGAGGCTGGTGTGCAGGAGTTGATGTGGCAGGCTGTACAGAAGTGAAGCTAAGATGGTTATAAAAGGCTTTGTAGAAACATGGCAACGTTCATAAAGTATGTTACACATCAAAATGAAAGGAGAATAGAGAAAAGTTATGAAAATTTGTAACAACAAAGAATGAGTGAGTATTGGTTGAAATATGGTGGAGAAGCTAACTGAGATGGATTGCTAACTGAGCAAAAAGACACCTGTTAAGTGGTGATTCTCTTATATTTAGCAGGGGGAGAGCAACTGGCCCTATCCAACCCCAGCACAGCATCCCTCCAGTGGCTGCTGTTGGCATCTGCCTTATGTTTCTTTTTAGATTGTGAGCCCTTTAGGAGCAGGGGACCATCTTATTTATGTATTATTAATTTTTCTATATAAATTGCTTTGAGAACTTTGGTTGAAGAGCGGTATATAAATATTCATAATAGCAGTAATAGTAGAAGGCCGGTAAGAAATAGAACACATTTAGCTTCTCTACCAGTCATCTCAGAAGTAGATCTCTTCCTCCAATGCTCCCTGTTCAACAGAGCCAATGAACTTCCAGACACTTCTACAGAAGACAGAAGTCCCACCTGCCTGTTATTAATTTTAGACTTGTTTGTTCTCACTAGGTACACTTGGCCAGAGCTTCTCATATTGAAGATCCAGAAACCAGTAGCCAATATACATTTGTCTTTCAGTTTACAAGAATGTCTCTTGAATATTAGAGATGTGCACGAATCACTTTTTGCAATCCAATTCAACCTCGACTCGAATTGCAAAAACTTGAATTGATTCAATAAAACAGCTGGTGATTGCCAGCCAGTTCAATAAATTGAATCAATTTTAAAAAATAAATAAATCTGCAATTTGCCCATAGGGAACAATGGGGAACCCGAATCTCCCCATTGTTCCCTGTGGATATTTCCTAGGGACACACAAGTAGGTTTGTTTGTAGGGCATGATGCATGATACCTTCCACCTAACCCACAAAATAAATGGGCAAATAGGTGATTTTTTAAAAAAAACTTTCCTCCCAAAACACAATAGGATCCTATGGTGAGTTGGGTTAATTAAAAAAACAACAACCCCGCTTTAAATCACCCTTCACACCATACCATCCAACCTACTTTGGTGTCCCTAGAACCTGCCCATGGGAGACAATGGGATGATTTGAGTTCCCCATTGTTCCCTATGGGTGAAACAAGCTGAGTACACACATTTTGCAATCCTGCCTTGAAAAACAACACTGCAGAGCAGAAGCACACACATTACTTCCCAACACAGAAAAGAACAAAATATTTTGCCAAATACACAGTCCAGAAATGGCCAGAAGAGAATCACTGACCCAGAATCCAATGCCAGCCATAGTGCCTGCTCTATTATTGGCACAAGTTGCTCTCTCTCACACAACTATGACTCTGTTCTTACTTGCAACAGCTGCCACAGCAGCATCCTTAGCAGACGGAAAGCCTTAAGCTCAACTACAGCAACATCTTCAGCCACATTTTGACTGAGTACAACTTGCAATGCAGATTGCAGAGCAGATCAGAGCAGTGAGTGAAGCACATGTTAGTCTCAAAGCCAGACATGGAGCTCATCACAGCAATCACCAAGAAATATTACTCAGAGAACTGCCACTGTCCATTTCTCGCCACAACACCATCTCACAAGCAGACCAAACCACTACTCAAGGAAAGAAGGTGGGAACCCAAATTCTGCCTTTGTCAATCTAACATCCAGCAAAAACAGATAGTTAAAAGCAAGCAATAGCACATTATGCACATCAAGCATATTATACTTAGTGCTGAGAAAACCACAAAATCAAAACCTCCTTCCTCCCATCCTGCCTGCTACAGAGAGGCAAGAGGACAGAGGAGCAATCATGACCTGCTGGTGTGACAATAAAAATGGTCTGTCAAGAAAAGAGGCCTCTAGAACCAGGGCTGCTCAACTTCAGCCTTCCTGCAAATGTTGGCCTACAACTCCCATATTCCCTGGTTATTGACTACTGTGACTGGGGATTATTTGAGCTGTAGTTGAAAAACAGCTGGGGCACCTAAGTTGAGCAGGCCTGTTCTACACTCTTAGCATGAGAAGAACTCATTTCTTCTACAGCATAAGTATACATTCCTGCTTGCCTGCCTGTGTCTGGATAATACACCATGGCCTCAAATTGGTGTGGGGCCCCAGCTGGCAGCCTGACACATGGGTCAGGGTACCAGTCCATATCTCATCATCAGCCATGACAGTGGCATATTGTGCATGTCCTCTTGTGTCAGCAGCACTAATGGGCCGACTGTGATACATCTGGGTTTGGGGTTGGCCATATGGGTTTAGGGTTGGTGAGCTGCCAGTGGTGTTGCAATGGGTGGGGATGACCATGACAAGCAGCTCTGGATAGCCCAGCAGGGGGGAGTTGGCCTTCAGGAAGCCCAGCTGCTCCACCATTTCAGTATCCAAGCATGAGCAATGGGATGTCACCACACCTCCAGCCATAGAGAAGACCCTTTTGCTATGGACACTGGTTGGCGGGCATGAGAACAACCATCTGGCAACTGTTGCAAGTCTATCCAGACTTGGAGACATCATGTTACCCAAAAGTGGATCAGCTCCATTTCCCAGCCTGTCACCGGCTCTTGCAGGTATTGCAGCACACACTGCTCAGCAGGGCTGGGTGGGCTCCTCCCATCCCCTTGGCAAGGTGCCAAGGAATCCCTCCATGAACCCCTGGGTGGCAGAGGCAGAACTGCAGAGGCAGAACAGAGGCAGAACTGCCAGCTCACTTGGCTCTGCCAGGGACACCACAGTGCTGGACCAGCAGTAGGTCTACCTACACTAGCAGTTGCACCCCAGCCTCTATTTTCAGCTTGCCTAACTTCTGCTAGGGGTGTGCATGGAACTGGTTGGCCTGGTTCAGTTCGAGTCTGGACCGGACCCAAACCCAACCAAGCCAGTTCAGTGCTGCACACCCTCGAAACTGCCCCTCCTCCCCAGTTTGGTTCAGTCCAGGGGGGTTCACGGACATTATTTTTTTTTTTAAGTTTTTTTTAAAAAATGTTTTTTTTAAAAAAAAAAAAAACCTTATCCCCTTCGGGGGAGTTGCTGGAGGTGACGGGGGTGTCCGCGGAGGTTTCGCCTCCCCCCACTGGCCTTCCTTATGTCCCCCTCTGGCCGGTTCAGCCAGCTTTTCAGCCAAAGTGGCCACCATGAGTGAAGAACTCATCTCTTGCTTTGGGGCATACCTTTCGGGGGGGGGGCAAATGAGACGTTCTCCACCCTGTGAGTAGCTGCAGTCTCTCCATTTCCAAAAGAAGAAGAGGTGGAGACAGGGCAACAGAGGGAAAGCTGCAAAGGGCAAGGAAAAAAGAACCATTGAGTGAGCTCTCAATGCACCAGCTGAGCTCCCCTCCAAGAGCTCGCAGTCCACTGCCAACAGGAGCCGCTTGGCGAAAGGGAGGAGGAGGAGGAGGAGGAGGAGGAGGAGGAGGAGGAGAAGGAAGGCTTTTCTCCTCCTCACCAGGCTCCCCTCTAATCACCAGTTTCATACAGCACCAAAAGCAGCACCAAGTATTTCCTGGAGAAACCCGCATCCAACCTTTCACAGCCCTTGAGGTTCTGTTGATGCATCGAAGGCAGGATTAATGGGTCTGTCATCAGTTCCCCGGGTTCTCTGGCAGGGCAGTGGAGTGGAATGGGGGGGGGGGAGGAGAGACCAAAACATGGGAGTTGGGGAGGAGTTGGGGGCAGAAGGGGAGGAGAGAAAGAGAAAGTGAGATTTACCCGATAGGGGATTTAGTCATATTTGTGTGCCACACAATCTTTATTAGAGGTGAAATACTTTAAAATCAGCCAAATCCATGTTTGCAAATCTCTCCCCCCCCCCCCCCCGCCTGTGGCATAGTGTCAAAGCAGAGCAAAAGCTCGGAAGTGCATCCCCAGCAGCTCTGGTCTTCGGGTGCTGAGAGGCGAGAGAAGAGGGGTGGGGAGGAGGGGGAGAAGAGGAGGAAGAAGAAGAATTAAGGGATTGAAGCCATCAACCTTCTGGAATGGGAAACCTGGAGATTTTCAAAAAGGAATGAGTTGGAGGGAAAGCGAAGCCTGGAGGATTTGATTGAGGAGCATATGGCCACTGGGCTGCTGGGAAAAGGTGAAAAACTGCCTGAAAAACTGGTTGAACCGGCTGGAGAGGGGCATAAGGAAGGCTGGCGGGGGGAGGGGGAACCAAGGGGGATAATGCAAAAACATCTTAAAAAAAAGTTTGTGAAGCCCCTGAACAGTCAGGGTGTGTTCGGTATGGGGTTGGACCAAACAGAGGGTGGTTCAGTTTGACCCCGGACTGTCGAACTGAACCGACTCAACGTCGAACTGGCTCGATGTTGAGCCAGTTTGCACAACCCTAACATCTGTAACCAGCTGTTCTTGAGTGACCACTTTGCCTTTCATCCTTGGGTCACATAGGCGCGGGGGTCACATAGGCAAGACAAAACATGCTCTGCTAATTTATCCAAGGGTGTCCTAAGCCTATCCACCAGTTCTCAGCCTTGGCACACTTCCTGTTAGTGGCAACAAAGAATGTCATAAGTGTCAAGACAACCTTGGAAAGGCTCATCTAGTCCTGGTTGGATAGGCTGCACACTTTCGAGCCACACTTTCTTGCCAGGGTGTAGATGGATGGCTCTTGCTCCTGCAGGTGCTGCCATAGCAAGAGAGTTCCACAGGGTTGGAACATCCTGAGGGAAAAGCTGAATCTCCCTGAGCATACATCTACCCTTTTCACTTCGGTGAAAGTAAGCTTCTATCTTGGGGCACTTCTCCACAAGAGCAGCTGTGGCAGCAGCAGGATGGCACCCAGTACCTGCAGTGGAGATATCTTGCCTTGCCGCAGCCGCAGAAGGGCCAAGTGCATCCTGCACGACCAGGTTCAGAGTGTGCACCACACAATGGATGGACCCCCCCCAGTGCAGTGCATTTCAATGTAATGCAATGCAACGACTAATAGGATTTTCATTAAATACCACCCACTACCATTTCCTTTAATGCCACCCACTACCAACCAAGTCTGAGTGGAATGTAAATTAGTGTTTTACGATTGGTTGGGTGAGTTGGCAGCTGGCATTCTGAAGCAGAAGGGCGGGACTTGAGGTAAAGGAAGCCACTCAAGTAGGGCCCACAGGCTTGAGTGGCAGTTGGAACTCTGCTGCTCTTGCTGCCAGTCAGATCAGAGAGCCAGCATAGTGTAGTGGTTAAAGTGTTGGACTAGGACTGGGAAGACCCGAGTTTGAATCCCCATTCAACCATGAAACTCACTGGGTTACTCTGGGCCAGTCATGTATCTCTCAGCCTAGCCTACTTCACAGTATTGTTATGAGGATAAAAATAAGCATGTACACCCACAGCATAGTACCTCCAGTGACTGTTGCTAGTGTCTGTCTTAAGTTTCTTTTTAGATTGTGAGCCCTTTGGGGACAGGGATCCATCTTATTTATTTATTATTTCTTTGTGTAAACCACTTTAGAAACTTTTGTTGAAAAGCGATATATAAATATTTCTTGTTGTTGCACTGAGCTCCTCGGAGGAAGAGCAGGATATAAATGTAATAAGTAAATAAAAATAAATAAGATGAGGCAGAACTGGGCTAAGTGGGCCAAGGACTCAGAATAACAACAGAAGAACAGCCCTGCTTGATTGTCCATGCAAAATTGGCAGGTATGTTCAGAAATAATAATAATAACAACAACAACAACAACAACCCCAGTGAGGCACTACCTTGGCGTGGTTGTGGGGCTTGCGTGCTCTGATGAAGGTGAGAGCTATGCCAGAGGTCCAACCATACTGGACAGGTCTCGCCAGAGGAGCCAGACTAAGAGTGCCTCTCCCATCAACAATATGGTGAGATGTAACTTTAATAAATCTATACCGGATCGGTCGTCGCCCGGGTCAACAAGGACCGCACCAGATGCTATAGTCCCTGGACATCTGGTGGCAAGTGGGCAACAGGACTCAGGATCTTCAGTTGAGCAACCAGGGCTGAAGACAGCAAAGTTACTGGAAGAAACGTCACTTAACCGAAAAATATATACGAAAAATGCCAACAAGGAAATAATGATCTGCTAGTACAAGTCTAGTCCAACTAGAAAAGGTTATTTTAAAAGAATGTACCAAATTTGGAAAGAGAAGCATCCAGATACAGAAATCACAGAACAAAGGCTAGCAGACCAGAGAAGATTCATAATAAAAAATAAAGTATTCTCAAAAGTTGAGCTGGAAGAACTGCAAAGAGCAACACAGGCTCAAGATATGGAAGAAGAATTACTACCAACTGAAGCAGTTGCTCACGCGAAGGTGGAGGAGGTGTTGGAAATAGAGGATACCACCATTGCTGAACTGTTTCAAAATCAAAACCAGGCAACCACCCCTTTGCCTTCATCTCAAAAACCCAAATGCCGTTTAACAGAAAAGCAACAAGAACTAAAGCAAAAAATAACTGAGCACATGAACCAAGCAACCACCAGGGTTCGACTTCCAGCTCTAAAAATAGTTGCCAAAAAACAACTTGCTCAGGTATTAAAAGATATCAATGCTGCACTTGCAGAAATAACAACCAATAATTTGCAAGAAACAAACCAACTAATGTACAGTGCAGCAACAATAACAACACAAGAGCTCGGATATAAGATCAATGGGCCTGTAAAAAAAGAAAGCAGTACATCACCTAAATGGAAGATTAGATTAGAAAATAAAATCTCCAGGCTTAGATCAGGTGCAAGTAAATTGAAAGATATGAAAGACAAGAAGCTGAAGAATGAAAACACCAAACAGTATCTGATCCAAAAATACCACCTAGATTCAAGGAAAATTAGAGAAGTCCTGGAAATAATAAAGCAGCAAATAACAGCAGTGTCAAAGAAGATTAGCAGACATGAAGCCAGAACTACACATCACAGGCAGAATCTCCAATTCCAGTCGAATCAGAGACGTTTCTACCAAAGCATAGAAGGAGAAACTTCAAGAAACATAGAAACACCAAATAAAGAAGAAACAGTGCAATTCTGGGGAAAATTATGGGACAATCCAATAGATTATAATAAAAAAGCAGGCTGGATGAAAGAGGTCAAAAAATGTAACCAACAAATGCAAGATCTAATAATAACACCAGAATTAATAAGTGAAAGAGCAAAGAAAATTAAAAATTGGACTGCTCCAGGCGACGATGAACTGCATGGCTTTTGGCTTAAACACCTAACAAGCCTTCATAAACAACTATCAAAACAGTTCAATCACATTTTGCAAGGAGGTGATATTGAACAATGGCTAACAACTGGGAAAACTAATCTCATCATAAAAGACCCAGCAGAAGGTGCAGTTCCAAGCAGGGGCGTAGCAAGGTTGGAGGGGGCCCAGAGACAAGATTTTAAAATGGGCCCCTCACTGATATACACACACAAACACACTTCACAATATATAGTGCACTCACACTCACATCCCCATTATGAATACGGTGAAAAACTAGTTCACATTGAATCTAGTTTTTTTACTCTCTGCTCCTGCCGATCTCCAAGAGACTCCACATAATTCATAGGGGGTGCAACATGGGTGGGTGGGGAGTCATGTGATGTGCTTCTGGGGGGCCCCTTGAGGCAGTGGGGCCCCAAGACGACTGCCTCCCCTTGTCTAATGGTAGTTATGCACCTGGTTCCAAGTAATTATAGACCGATAACTTGTCTGCCAACCATGTTCAAATTATTAACTGGAATAATAGCAGATGCAGTGAAGCAACACTTCTTAACTAACAAACAGCTTCCAGTTGAACAGAAAGGAAATTGCCCAAACACCAGAGGCACCCAAGACCCGCTGCTGATTGACAAAATGATTTTAGAAAATTTCAAGAGAAGAAAAACCAATCTAAGTGTTGCATGGATTGACTACAAGCAAGCCTTCGATTCATTGCCTCACACATGGATACTAAAATGTTTAGAAACAACTGGTGTCAGCAAAAACATTCAGATATTTATTAAAACAATGAGCATGTGGAGTACACAGTTAACAATCAATGGCGAGACACTTGGACAGGTTAGCATTAGAAGAGGAATTTTCCAAGGGGACTCACTATCCCCTCTGTTGTTTGTAATCGCCATGACCCCACTTTCACAAATACTCAACAAAACAGGCCTCGGATACCAAACATCTAAAACATCAAGTCAAATCAACCATCTGCTGTACATGGGCGATCTGAAGTTGTATGGAAAGTCCCAGTCAGAAATCGAATCACTGCTAAACACTGTCCGTATATTCAGTAGTGATATAGCAATGGAGTTTGGACTACACAAGTGTGCTTCATTAATAATGAACAGAGGGAAAAATAAGAAAAACAGAAGGAAAAGAACTGCCCAATGGAAGCAAGATCAAGAACCTGGAAGAGAAAGAACATTACAAATACTTGGGCATTCTCCAGGCTGATAACATCACACACACTGAAGTGAAAAGAAAAATTGGAAGTGAATAAATCAGGAGAGCTAGAAAAATCCTCAAGTCCAAACTCAATGGCGGGAACACCATACAAGCCATAAAAACCTGGGCTATACCTGTTATCAGATACACTGCAGGAATCATAGACTGGACCCAGGCAGAGCTAGAGACGCTAGACTGTAAGACCAGGAAAATCATGACCATCAATCATGCTCTGAACCCCCGCAATGATGTCACTAGGCTCTACCTCCCTTGCAGCTCAGGTGGAAGAGGAATGCTGCAAGTCCATCAAACAATAGAGGAGGAGAAAAGAGGCCTTGAAGAATATATCAAGGACAGTGAAGAAGATGCACTTCAAATGGTCAATAATGCGAAACTATTCAACACCAATGAAACAAAGCAGGCCTACAAGAAAGAACAAGTCAAGAACTGAGCAGAAAAATGGAAAAATAAGCCACTGCATGGTCAATATTTGCACAATATAAGTGGAAAATCAGACATCACTAAGACCTGGCAATGGCTTAAGAATGGCAACTTGAAGAAAGAAACAGAGGGTTTAATTCTGGCTGCACAAGAACAGGCAATAAGAACAAATGCAATAAGCAAAAGTCGAAAAATCCACAACAAACAGCAAGTGCCGCCTTTGTAAAGGAGCAGATGAAACAGTGGACCACCTAATCAGCTGTTGTAAAAAGATCGCACAGACTGACTACAAACAAAGGCATGACAAAATAGCAGGGATGATACACTGGAACATCTGCAAAAAATACAAGCTACCTTTAGCCAAAAATTGGTGGGGCCATCAAATTGAAAAAGTGGACGAAAATGAAGATATAAAAATATTATGGGACTTCCGACTACAAACAGACAAACATCTGCCACACAATACACCAGATAGAACTGTAGTCGAGAAGAAAGAAAAACAAGTCAAAATAATCGGCATAGCAATACCAGGGGATAGCAGAATAGAAGAAAAAGAAATAGAAAAAATCACCAAATACAAAGATCTACAAATTGAAATTGAAAGGCTGTGGCAGAAAAAGAAAATAATCCCAGTGGTAATTGGCGCCCTGGGTGCAGTTCCAAAAGACCTTGAAAAGCACCTCAACACCATGGGGGCCACAGAAATCACCATCAGCCAATTACAAAAAGCAACTTTACTGGGAACAGCCTATATTCTGAGACGATATCTACAACAACAGCAACATTGACAATAAAATTCAGCCATCCCACGTCTTTGGGAAGGACTCGATGTCTGGATAAAACAAACCAGTCTATAACACCTGTCTGACTGTGTAAACAAGAAATAATAATAATAATAATAATAATAATAATAATAATAATAATAATAATAATAATAATAATAAATCAATCTTTCCTCCAGCCTTTTTTCACATAGTTCCTTCAGACTATGTGTGGTTCCCCAGAGGTACATCAGAATCTAAACCGGCCCACCACCAGATTTGAGTTTGAGACCCTTGGCAATAGTGCATTTGCAACAGAAATAAAAACCAAGCCCCAATGTTTTAACGTGTGTGTGTGTGTGTGTGTGTGTGTGTGTGTGTGTTTGATCTTTTAGGGGGGGAAAGATCCTGTTGCACCCCCTGTAATTTCCTGCTGGATCTGCCCCTGTCCATGGCTGCAGACAGCTCACCTGTCATGTGTTCAGTGTCCAGCACCTCCACATGCAGCACAGCCCACCTGTGCTTCCTTAAAATGGAGGGGCTGGCCATGCCATTCCATGCCACCAGCAGCAGATGTCCACTCATTCTCCTGCCCCCACTAGTGTGCCAGGAGGGACCGGAGAGCAATGTGCCTCCCACTGGTACTGGTCCACAGATCTACAGTGAAGTGCATGCTGGTGTCAGGTGCTGCAGCAGCCTGAACATAGCCTCCATGTATGACTGATACAGGGAGAGACTGGTACAGGAAGGGCACCACCCGCCTGCTGAAGGTGGTGCGTGAGAAAGTGTTGCAGTTGGGGGCAAGCCGTCAGAGCACCTGGCAAAAACCGGCATTATCCACCTCCTGGAATGTCTGGTCGTCCAAAGTGATAATCTCCCCAATGGCCCAGGTGATGAGATGAGGCTCTGGGCGACCAGGCCACTGACTGCACCCACTGCACAGGCATGTTCCCCTGCTTGAGAGCAGGAGCAGGTGCCTTGGCTTTAGTTGAGGTCACACCAGGCCTATTGCTTCCAGCTGGAGCTGGACCCCCAGGTGATGCCATTGCAGGTGCTGCAGCATCACCATCATCCAAAGATGCTTGAGATCCTTACCCCCGATGAACTGTGTCCTCCAGTGGATGCAGACAGACAGCATGGTGTGGGTCACCAGGTCAGAGCACAAAGTGGTCTCACACCATGCTGCTCTTCATCCGTGACCATTTTGATGGTGGTGGTACTAGGCATGCTGGTTTCTTCTGAGGTTCCTTTCAAAGTTTGTTTTGCCCTCCTTCCAAAGCTGAGACTTGCGCCTGCTGCTCCTCAGTCACAGACTGGGGGGACGGATATGTCTCACTGCCAGTGGGGACTGGAGAGCTTGGAGAGAGCAATGTGGCTGAGCTAGTAGCCCATGACACCTCCTCCTCTGCTACCATAGGAAAAAGAGTTTCTTTCCTGACAGGGGAGGACCTCCCTGCTACTTCTACCTCAGTTGCCACAGGCAGGTGTGCTATGGGGTTAGGCAACTCTGGTTAGGAGAGGCTGCGCACAACCACATCAGTAGGGACAACTCAGGAAGTAGGCGCCTATCACTATCTCCCAGCATGACCAGCATGACCATTCCCTCTGCCTGCCACTCTGCTCTTGGCTTTGCTTCACACCTTCCTGAACATCTTGGGGTGTTGTTTTTTTAAAAAATTAAGCCCTAACTCTAATGGGGACGAGCACTTTTAAGGGGATTTGGGCCTGGGGGGTGATTTATTTATGCTCTGTGTGCCACACAGAACTATCTATAGCACTGTGGTGCACCCACAGAAGCTAGAAAAATTAAATCCCCCCAAATAAACTGTTTAAAAGAAGAAGAAGAGTCTACTGTTTAAAAGAAGAAGAAAATAAAAGCAGTTGCTGGCAGCACTGCACATAAAAGAATTTTTTTTTTAAAAAAAAATAGAGAGTCAGATAAGCCTCTGTCTTTCTCTGTACTCAGTGGGCCAGGCAGGCAGGCACACCCAGACCACCACCATCAGTCTCTGCTTTCCTCTCAGTGCTGCTGCAGGGATCTTTCTGATCCCTCTCTTTTGAGGCACAAATGACTCTCTGTGTCTCTGCCTCCAAGTAGCCCCTTAAAAGTTTTTCGAAACCCCCTTCTTTGACCTCCCCCCTCCTTTCTCCCCCCCAGCCAATGGGGGCACAGTTGTCCATGCCAACACTTGATTTGAATTACAACAAGCGATCTAAGAAACAAGGAAATCTCAAGCCAATCAGAAGACAATCAGAAAGCCAATCAGCAATGGGAAAACACAGAGACAAAATGGTATCCTTGATGCAAATCACTTGAACCGATTCATGTCGCATCGGGGATATGATTTGAGCGCAAATCAGACCCTCAATTTTAGGGGCAATTTGATTCTATGTCAAATTCGTGACACACACACACACACACACCCCATTAAGCATGAATTGAATTGCACATCTCTATTGGCTACGTCTCAACAGCACCAAAAAAAAAAAAAAAAAAAAGACCGTATGACCAAAAATAGCGTATGACCAGATGTATCACTTTAGGGTTGCTTCAAAGTCCAAAGGAACATATTTTATGTAGATAGAATGAAGTACTGCTTCGTAGAGTTCAGGTAACCCTATGAAGTAGGGAATAAGCCACATCCAGGAGCAGAGACCAGCAGATTCTGATAGACTGAAGGGCAGTATCCACAACAAAAAATGATTGTTTACCAAAGGTGAACAGCTAAAACTTTCTAGTGGCTACCTTCCTCGCCCCCCAAAAACCCCAACCAACCAACCAACAAAACCCAAGATCGTTGTTGTTGTTGTTCTGGCTGGTTGGTAACCTTGTTCCTATTTGTGACCTTTCACAGAGCCAGGAAACTTTTAGAAACCTGATGCAATAAGACAATGCTGCTAAACGAGGCCCTGGAACTCAGTTAAATAATATATGTTCTTCAAACTTGTGAATATCTTTTTTTTTTTAAGTTTTCTATCATTTATAATTTGATTTAGTTCTAGGATGCATTCAAATATGCCATATTTTAATAAATTACAAGGAAGGACTAGAAGAGCTTCATTACTGTGACTAAGTAAAAAAATGCACTTTTGGAACTATTCTGGCGTATATTTTTGAAGCAATTATGACCCCATGCCCACAATCTCATACACACCCGCTCATGAGTGTGTATCATTGACTTTTAATATAACCTGATTGTGAACAAATGCATTTTAGATTGGAACCTTAGAGCAAGCTGAGACTAAAGAAAATTACATAGTTATAAACCTGTGAAATTATAAGTGGAAGAATACAATGGCAATGATGAGGCAAGACCACAAAGAATAAATCAATAAGAAATGGTGGCCTTTCAACTGATTGAAGAGAAAAATTGGGAGAGATTTCATAGCTATTAGGATAAAAGGGCAAGAAGCAAAATATGGATCTTAGTTAGATCAAGAGAGGTTAGAGAGAACTGGTCATCTTGTAGGCAAAAACGCCTTTAAGACACCCTAGAATGGATTGTAATAATTGTTGTACGTGCAGAGATATGTGAGATAGTAACCAAGTGTGATTTTGAAAAATGGGGCAAATAAAACCAATTCGCAATTTCACTGTTATTCAAAGCATGGCCTAGTGAAAACAGGCTAGTGTCAGATATTATCTCATAAACTAATCACACGATATGACATTTTGGGGTAGAGTACACTAATTTGTGTGACCACCTTGAACACGTGCCATGTCGTTGGGCCATATTTCATTAACAAACATGCTGCTTACTTCTCAGTCTCTCTTTATATGTTACAGCAGCAGCAGAGGAGCTGCTTTTCTGCAGCTTTATCCCACAGAGCTGTTGTGATCTTGAAAAGGTTGCATTATATTTGCAGGGCCAATAGTCCTCCCCAAGTTACTGACACCATGATCCCAATCCCAGCTGGGTGCATGGGAAGCATTCATGTGCTTGCCTACATAGGGCAGGGCTTTTGAAAATTACAGCACATTGTTGGATTAAGCGAAGGAAAAATGGCTCCCATGCCACCTGCTGAAAAGGTAGAAGGTAGTCAAAGTAATGGTCTTCAGACCACCACAGCAGTTTTGAGATATTTTGGATGTTCCAGATTAACATGTTATAGTTTCACAATTGAAAGACACATTATAAAGGTTGAATAATTCATAGTTAAAAGTTCAGACCAATACTGCCAACTGTTGCTTTGCCTACAATCGCAGAAAATGTGGGTTTTTCTTTCTAGGTCTTCAGAACCACATAGAATTATGTACAAAGGTCTTTGAAGTTCAAAAACTACTTCTTCTGGTAAAAAGTGGATTTAGGAGGGGAGCGTTCACATGAAAAATGGCCATAACTATTTGCCACTTTTCTAGTACAACTCTCCCCTTTAAGTCTCCTCCACCCACAGGGTTTCAGGCGTGTGTGTCTGGGAACCCTGTATGGGAAACAGGGACTGCCAGAAGGATGATTTAGCATGAAAAATATTACATGCTCACTGTCATGCTTCTACTCTAGTCTTCATAACTTCTTTCTAGGGCTGCTTTTCATAAAAAGGTTTCACTGGTTTGGTGCAGTGCAGGGGCATTGGGACCATGGAGCAAGGGGGTGATTGTCCACTGGCCACTGGGGTCTGGGGGAACTGCCAAGGCTCCTCCTCATCCTCGGCCAGGGCACCCCTGCCCCATACCTCACCCAGCTGGAGAATGAAGCCCTCGCCAGCTTGGAGCACAATGCTTGCCCCCTACTCTCTTTTCACTGAAATGCTGGCTATGCTGGGCAGTGGGAGTCCAGCCACCAGCATTTTAATGAAATCCAGACTGGAGAGGGACAGGAGAGGGTCCAAATGGAGCCTCTCCCAGGCATTGACCATGCCTCTGCATCTGACATCAGATGTAAGGGGGCGGGGCCAATGCCAAGAACGGGGCCCATCAGCCCTTTCGCTTTCCACCAACTGCTGACTGGGGAAGGGAAGATGTGCCAGGGCCGATGGTCCCCATTCGTGGCATTGGCCCCACCCCTTGCATCTGATGTCATATGCAGGGGGTGTGGCTTGGGGCACGCACACACACTCCACACGTGCGATGGTAAAGTCTAGGAGAGGAGACGTGACTACCAGAGGACTTTGTCCTCTGGCTGCAGCCGAGCTCCCTATGCCCTTGCTACAGTGTCTAGTTTCTGTAGTGGCTGAAGTGATCGTAATTGTGTTAATTTTAATTTTAATTAAAATGATTCTGCATGTATTCTATTGTTTATTTAAAGCATCAATATTTCATCTTTCCCCTATGGCCTTTTAGTCAATATAACCCTTGAGTCAGAACTAAGGGCAGGGTTGAAGTGTCCAGTCCTTTTGAATACCTGAGCAGCCCTCTCCTGATTCACAGACCTGAGTTGTTAATCAATTGCATTTATTCAAATTAGGAAAGCAAAATAAGAGCATCAGTGAAACCACCAGCTCCTCAATTCCCTCCCCCACATCTCAACGCAACAAGGCAAGTCTGCATCCTTTGGTCTTACTCACAGTCACAGGCAATCCTGAGAGTGTTGCAGTAAGACGGGTCCAGTGGGTGATGGCAAGTTGCTTCTGTATTTTGGTTCCAAACCAGTGAAGACAGGAGTTAATCAATTAGACAGTTTACAATGGCAAAAGAGCCACAGTTTTATCAAACAGCAATATAAATGGAATATTGCAGCAGTAGTATGCTCTATCACCACCACGACTACCCCCAAAAGCTCAGGCACTAACTCAGGCCAGAAGTCAGAGACTAGCATTCTTCCCCAAAACCGGGTTGGGTGATCACCCCGAGGCTGGGAGCAGCAGATCAAATAATTTCAAATCCTTGCTCATCCTCACCAACTACCTAAAGGGATCAAGGTCATTCCAAAGGCATCACCCTCCCAAAGTCATTCAGCAGTGTAGGGAGACATTGCAATCCCAGCTCACATACCATCAAACCTTTAGAACTGATTGACTGGCCTGCCTCAGCATCCTCTGCCTTCACCACATTTTCTTCTCCAAGGAAGTGTAGTGAAGGGTTTGTGTAAGCAGTAGAGGTGGCAGCAGAGGAGGAGGCAAGCCAGCTGGTGAGCAAGCAAGCAGGTACAAGGCGGTTGGTGTGAGTGGTGGCAGTGGCAGCAGACACAGTACAGAGAGGGATGGAGGAGCACAATCCAAAGGAGAAGATGGGCCTTGAGGGGTGAATGTGTCCATGTTCCGAGGACACCCTGGAATACTGGTAGTTCCACCCCTGCTTAGTGGGCTTCTGTTGGGATGAGCAGACGGGGAAATGTGTGACCCTTATCATGCTCACATAAGTTTGACTTCTATTAAAAAATATACAAAATGTAGAGGTGACAGTTAAAGCCTTCCAAGAGAAGAAAGGTGCTTTTTGACTATAAATAAAGGGAAAATAAAACTTTCCGTTCTACTTTTATAGCCTTTTTTATTTCTTAGATATTGTTGAGAATGATCTGACATTCTCTTATTGCTGTTTGGTCTTCCGGCATCCCTTTAGTACATCATGGAAACATGAGTTAATATCAAAAACATGCCATACTGAAAACTCCTTATATGTGGCATATTGGCTGTTTTAAAGCAGCTCTGAAAATACCGCTTCTGTAAGTATGAACTCCTCAGAATTATTTGCTTTGACATTGGCTTGCTTCGATTACATTTTCTGCTGGAGATGTCCATTGCTTAACATTGCTTCATGACCTAAACTGCTCCCAGGAATGACTACAGCTCCCAGCATTCCTTTAGGCTGACTGGGGTCATTAGGCCCAAAAGTACTGCACAATGTGGCCATAGTAGAGAGTTTCTGACTCATGCATTAGATATTCCTTCTAGACACTGCACCAAAGGGAAAATGAGTTCAGTCAGCATGATGCCCTATCATGACTTTGAAACGCTATATCAGAAGGTTGTTTGCTATTCCTGCTTTATAGTCTTTTAGGAATGACTATTTAATATTGCAAACTTTATGACTTTGGTAAAATTCTTGAGATTAATGGAGATTAATAGGTGTGGCAGTAGACATTTATACTTGTCTTCCTGAATACTGCTTTCGAGATAACAAACGTTGCTTATTTACACTTACTTTCATATTGCTTAAGAGGTAATATTCACAAACAGGCAACATTTTCTCTGCCCCAACTAGAACTCTTCCTTTTATTCCCTTTGTCCCTGGGAATAAAAGATGAAGACTGAAGATCATCTATTGCTGACTCTCTCTGACACTCATCTTTCAATAGACTTCTCTATATTAACTTAATCACCTTTCTATGCCTTAAACTGCCTCCTAAATATCATGATAGCATAAATTATCTTATGAATAGGATAACAAGCTGATAAATAGTCATGGCTCAAGGTTTCTCTAGTGATGGGCCCTGACATTGCTAGGATCACAGAAATAGAGGAGTCAGATCATGACTCCGCGAAGGTGTTGACTAAAAATATGGATCAGAAATCTAAGGATAGATTCTTTGAAATAAGTGAGTTGAAAGTGGAGAAGAAAATTAAATATCTGGGTGTTTGGCTGACAAACAATAATTCTTTGTTGCTTTCAAATAATTATATTAAAATATGGAATACAGTAAAAACTGATTTACAAAGATGGTCTAATATGAACTTATCTTTAATGGGAAGAATTTCAGTGGTGAAAATGAATGTCTTGCCTAAAATGTTATTTCTTTTTCAGACTATTCCTATAGTTAATACTTTAACTTGCTTTAAGCAATGGCAGAAGGACATACTGTAACTAGATTTGTTTGGCAAGGGAAAAGACCAAGAATTAATTTTTAAAATTTAACAGATGCAAAGGAAAGAGGTGGTCTTACCCTATCAGACTTAAGGTTGTATTTTGATGCTGTTTGTTTGACGTGGTTAAAAGAATGGATGACATTAAGACATTCTAGATTACTTGATTTGGAGGGATTTGACAGAAGGTTTGAATGGCATTCATATTTGTTGTATGACAAAAGTAAAGTACATAAAGATTTTCTTAACCACTATATAAGAAGGAGTTTAATGAGAGTCTGGGTAAAATATAAAAAATGGTTGGAACCTAAAACTCCGTTATGGGTATCTCCGATTAAAGCTTTAGCACGTAAAGAGGTAAATATGCAATCCCAACGGGGTACTTATAGGGATCTGTTATATTTTCAAGAAAAGGACTGTAAGTTAAAAAGTTTAATTGAAGTACAAAATTTGGTTAGTGATTGGTTTCTGTACCATCAGCTAAATGAAGTTTATAAGAAGGATCTTAAAGTTGGATTTGAGGATCAGATGTCGAGTTTTGAGAAGGAGCTGTGTGAAAATGATGAAAAATTAGTTTCTAAAATGTATAAGCTCTTGCTTTTGGAGGAGACAAGAGACGAAGTGGTTAAAACGACTATGGTAAAATGGGCTCAAGATGTGGGATGCAATATAGAAATGGCAGCCTGGGAAAAATTATGGAAAACTGATTTAAAGTTCACTGCATGTTATGTTTTAAAAGAAAATTATTATAAAATCATGTATAGGTGGTATTTGACACCAAAAAAACTGGTATTAATGTATAAAAATGTTTCAAACAAATGTTGGAAATGTGGACACTCTGAAGGAACCTTTTTTCATATGTGGTGGTCTTGTAGGAAGGCTAAGGCCTTTTTGGACATGATATATAATGAGTTAAAGAAAATATTTAAAATGACATTTCCTAAGAAGCCAGAATCCTTCCTGCTGGGAATAATGCAAGGAGTGTTTTCTACAACTAATTTAACATTCTTTATGTACGCTACCACGGCGGCCAGAATAATATATGCACAGAAATGGAAGAGTAATGAACTGCCTTCAAAAGAAGATTGGCTGATAAAAATTTTGGAATATGAGGAGATGGCAAAACTTACAGTACTGATAAGAGTCAAAAATTTAGAATGCTTTAAAGAAGATTGGAAACCATTCTTATTATATTTAAAGAATTATTTTCCTAATATTGATTTTACAACAGGGTTTGAAATCTAGTATTATTAGCAGGTTGGGTAGATCGGAATCGTGTTTGTAAGGTTTAGATCTATGTTTTGAATTATTATTATTATAGCAAGGGTTAATTCTATAGTTGGTGATTCACGAGGAGGTGTGAGCGGGAAGTCCATATTTGTTCAATATGTTGTGATTGTTAAGATATTGTTAAAATTAATTTAAAAAATTAAAAAAAGATCATGACTCCGCAATTACTGCAGGCTATGCAAATACAATCTGATCTGATCACAGAAAATACAATATTTGTATTTTAGTCTTAGCTAAGCACTTTTGGAATCTTTGGAATTCCTTTGACATTTAACTCAAGCAAAAAATAACAAATCTGCCTCAAGATTTCACATTAGTGGAAATGTGTAAGTTGTTCTTTGGATGGCCATTCTACTACTGGGGCTTTCCCAGAGGGCAGTTTTACCTCGCTAATCTCCATGCCTCTGCTGCCTGTCACCCACCCAACCACTCACAGGATTGCCAAAGTGGTTAATCAGCTCAAAAAGGACCCCATGCAGCCACTCCTTTTGCCGACCTGCTGATGAGATGGGCAGTGGGGCAGTGCACAGCTTCTCTCTCCAGCAAGAGTGGAGGAAGCAACCTGAGATCTCACCAACCTGCCAGTGAGAAGGCAGCAGAGCAAAGAGTAGCTTTTCTCTGAGTCTCTCAGGCATAGTACAGCTGGAACTGCACTCTGACCATCTTGCCCCAGCAAGACCCAGAGGCATGGATTCCCCCTTCTCTCACTGGAGAGAGAAGCTGAACACCACCCTGCTACCTGTCTCACCTGCAGGGTTCCCCTCTTCTCTCACAAGAGAAGCTGTGCGCTGCCCTGTGTGGAGGAGGAAGAGGAAATAAAAAAGCAGTGGGGATAGCAGCAATGTGAATGGCCCCAATTTCCTCTAATTTATGCTCATGTTTGCTTGAATGTGCACAAAGACACTGCATATGCTCTCATCCTAATTTGCATCAGCTTAAGCTATTTTCTCTCTCAGTAATGCTTACCATCTGGGAAAGCTCCAGGTCCTAACACTGTCCTCTTCGTGAAGGACTTCTTCACCAGCTTCTCAACACACAATGCAGCCCTAGTTAGAAGGAGATCAGGAGTAGAGCTGTAAATGTGCACTCAGACTCCAAGAACCCATGCTGAGCTGCCTCAGGGGCTGCCTCCATCACTTCTTGGGCCAGCTTGCTTGCCCCTTCTCCTCCCTGCTGCAGGGCATGTGTGGCAGTCAGCCAAGTCTTGTGCTGACCACTCCGCTGGTGGCCACACATGCACAATGGCCAGCTCAGCAGCGGTAGCAGGGCAGCCTCCCCATAGGTTGCTGGGGCAGGGAGCCCACCTCTGCATGGGGGTCCACTGGGGGTCCCTGTTGACAATGTGAGCAGTGGCAACTGGTCCACAGGGAGGGAAAGGGGTGACTGAGGTGGCCCCAAAAGTGACAGAAGTATGTGTGTGTGTGGGGGGGGTGAGCTATCCATGAAAACATGGGCCACCACTGCCCTCCCTATGCTACTGAAGTAGATGACACCCATAGTACAGATTGATTAACAACCTGCATGATACAAACAGCTAAAGCGACTGAATTGGAACAAATGGTCTTTTTCATAAGCTGGTGGATATTAGAATGCAGCCTCTTCCTTTGGACTGTCCTTGGAAGAGCTCCAAAGTACTATGCCACAGGAGGCCACGTATCTTAAAGTGGCTGAAAGGATGAAAACATTTTTATTGGATGACGCTCTTATTTCTTTTCATGTAAACATGATTCCCTAATGCAAATTCATAACAGTGCACTCTATCAGTGCAGGAATAGCAGAGCTCTTAAAGTTTTGATTTCTCACTGTGGTGCTATGTCACTACAACAAAAATCTCATCCTTAATAAAGTACAAAAAATACTATGCTTTTCATATTTCAATGGGATAAGCAGGTATTATTCCATAAAACTTTTTTGAGTGCTGTTAAGTATGTCAGCCTTGTAATCTTCTCTTTAATTACATTATAAAAGAGCTCTCAGTTGGGTAACTTTTGCAAACACTATTGGGGGGAAAAATCCTATACATTTCAAGCTGAAGTGAAAGATATTGACTACAACAACAGCTATAGAAATGTTTCAAAATGTGTTTCCCATTTTCTTTTGTGCAATATAGTTGCAAGAGAAGGAAGGATAGAGCATTGTTGGAACAGCCATTATACATTCCATGTCACCAAAAGTTATCACCAAATCAATAAGTATTTACAAAAACTGCTACCTAACAATGAAGTACTATTGAAAGATTAGCAATGTCTGCAAACGTCAGTTCTATGGGCGTATTCTGTACATATGCATTTTACTTGATATTTTATGACTTTCATGAGTGGCTTTTGTTTATTTGTAAACTCACAATGACCCCAGAGAATTCTAGACTCTGTCCAGTCTAGGCAGAGGCTGACATCCAGAGCAAAGATGTGCCAGTGCAGCAAGAAGAGCGAACTAACAGAACTTCCAGGCTAACTGCACCAGTGCGACAGGGAAGAGGCAATTTGTGACAATTTCCCCTTACCCAGGAAGCCATCTGTGCTGCCTGAAAATATGTCCCTGATACCCCAGGAACATAGTTTTGGGTGGCACAGCAGAAGGCTTCCTGAGGAAGGGGAGGTCATCGAATACCAGCTATTCCCTGATGCACTGGTGCACTTAGCTTGGAAGTGCTGTTAGTTTGCTCTTCATGCTGCACTGGCACTTCTTTGCTCTGGATATCAGTCAGAATATTTGCACCATCTGAACACAGAGGAAACTTCTTGCTTTATCAGTGGAAGGGATATTTCTCATTGAATATTTCTCTTTTTCAGTTTGAACTGAAGAAGTTTCGAAATCCTTTCAGCTGAGAAGGAATCCGAGAGGGAATTTTCTCTGAATTTCACTTTAAATGAATTCTGACAATATAGAGGGGTAGAAGTGAAATCTGACAATGTAGGGAAGTAGAAGCCCCTCCCCCCACAAAATTTCACTGCTCTTGCCAGGATTTTGTTGGTTTCCCTTAAAATGTTTCACCTGGGGATAATTATTATCCCCCCTTCGATTTACTTTAGATTTCACTTTGGGTGAAATTTCATTGGCAACTTGCAGAAGAAAGAGTAGGCACAACCTAGTCAAAAGTCAACTTCAAGATCTAATTATTTGAATGGGAAGTGTTTACATACATACTTCCCTGGAAACTAATGAGTCTTTGGACCGGGTGTCACGATCTGTGAGACCCGGTTTGGGGCGGTGAGCAGGAAGAGCGGGCTAAGCCTGCTCTCCCCGCTCATGACCGGGCAGGCAGCCCTGGGTGGCCAGATCGGCCACCCACACAGTTGCCGGCTCTGTGACAGAGCCGGCAGGGTCTGGGGATCTCGGGGGCTGCGTGGCCCCCAGAAGCCCCAGTATGCCCTGCGCGAGTGGCTTTTCGCCTCCCGTTCAGGAGTCTACTCGTGAATAGCCGTGGCACGGAGTCGCGCCACAGCTACTCATGAGCAGATAGCCCGAGTTTGCAGAGCGCTTGCTACGCAAACCTGGGCTAAGGGCAGGGGTTCTCCAGCAGATTACCCGCTCTAGAACTACCAGGCTCGCTTGCAAGCCCGGTGGTTCTGATGATTTTAAAAAATCGGGCTCTCCTAGCCCAATTTTTGTTAGTTGTGAGAATAGCCCCTTTAAATGCTACATTTTGGGCTTGCTCATCCTCATAGTGATAACTACACCTTAAAAAACATTGGCCAACATATTGTGAAATAGTGTGTCAGCCTAGTAAGATTGTATTTGTGCAATTTGCAGAAGTTGCACAAATGCAAAATTTGTGCTAGAGTAGGCTTACTCTTGTGTAATAGAATTTGCATCATTTTTTCATTTGCACAACTTACACAATTTATGCAAATTGTGCAAATGCAAGTTGAGCAGGGGCAGAGCCACCACAGTGCATGGTCCAAAGAACCCAGCCACCACTCTCTGTCCCATCAAACCTAGCCACACCCCCTGTGTCTGATGTCAGATGTAGGGGCTGTATCCATATGCAGAAACAGGGCTGCACAGCACTTCAGTCAGTGCTGGGTTTCTAGCCTGGCTAGGAGCACCTTTCCCTGACTTGAAGGACAGAGAGACATATTCCCAGCCAGGCTGGGAACGCAGCACTGGCCAAAGCATCTCACAAACGTCTTGGGTAGGTGATGGACAGCCCTCTGGGAAAGGCCCCAGTAGTAGAATGGCTATCGAAAGAGCAACTTACACATTTCCACTAATGTGAAATCTTGAGGCAAATTTGTTATTTTTTGCTTGGGTGAAATGTCAAGGGAATTCCAAAGATTCCAAAAGTGCTTAGCTAAGACTAAGTAGAGGTTTAGATATTGTATTTTCGGTGATCAGATCAGATTGTATTTGCATTTAGTCATCAGACCATAGCAAAACAAATGGAATAAATCCAATAAAACTAATTACACAAATAAGTAAATAGAACACAGGTCTAACTAAAAAACTGGATGAGAGATAACAAGCTGAGGCTGAATCCAGATAAGAGAGATTCTTGTTGTGCGGGGTTGGAACTTGGGAGATGAGTTTGATCTGCCAGTTCTGGATAGGGTCACACTTCCTCAGAAGGAACAGGTATATAGTCTGGGGGTGCTTCTGGACATAAACCTCTCCCTGGTGTCCCAGGCTGAGGCAGTGGCCAGAGGTACCTTTTATCAGCATCGGCTGATATTCCAGCTGTTTCTTGAAATAAATGACTTCAGAACCAGAGTAAATCTGCTGGTCACCTCCAGACTTGACTACTGCAATGTGCTATATGTGGGGCTGCCTTTGTATGTAGTCCAGAAACTGTAGTTAGTCCAGAATGTGGCAGGCAGGTTGGTCTCTGGATCATCTCAGAGAGCCCATATCACTCCTATCTTAAAAGATCTACACTGGTTGCCGATAAGTTTGGGCGAAAAACCAACAAAAAGGTTTGGGTTATAACTCATAAAGCCCTAAACAGCTTGGGCCCTGGGCATTTAAGAGAACATCTTTTTCGTTATGAACCACTCCGGAGAGATTCGTCTGCAATTGCTACCAGCTGAGTGGCTACTCAGGGACGGGCTTTCTCCATTGCTGCCCCAAGGCTTTGGAACACACTTGCTGCTGAAATAAGAGCCTCCTCATCGCTTACAACCTTTAAAAAGGCAATCAAGACACATTTGTTCACCTAGGCTTTTAACTGGATACTGTTCTAATTGTGTTGTTAACAGTATCAATGTGTTAAATTTTAAATTATTGTAATGTTTTAACCTTTTTATTTGTTGTTTTTATTGTTTTGTTGTAAACACCCAGAGACTTATGTTTTGAGTGGCAAATGTGTTAAAAAAACAAACAGTAAAAATCCAATAAAATTCCAATAATCCAATAAAAATTACATAAAACATACAAGTAACATAGCATTTTTTTTTTCCGGTAGAGTTCTATGGATTGCTGTGATCACCAGATTTTCTCTCTCTCACACACACACAATATTCAGAGGCAAATTTGAATGTTTCTCCTCCAGCATTCCATTGCTCACATTGCCCATCCACATGACTCTGTGAATCCCAAAACAGGACATGCGGAAGAAGAGCCCTCTTCTACTGTTGCTCTCCTGAAAGGGATATTCAGAGTCCCCCTCTCTGAACCTGGAGGGAACATATAGCCATTATGGCTAATAATCATTGATAGACTTGTCCTGCTTCTAATCCCTTTTTAAAACCATCTACGATAGTGACTATTACATCTTGTGTATGACCCTCAAGGACATACTTCTGGGATTGCAAAGTGCTGATACAGATCTATAATGTACTGTACGCATATTGTATGTACGTGTGGAGCATAACATGTGAACAGGGCTAATGATGGTGATGTCCTTCTGCTTACTTCATGATGTCAGCCATGTGACTAATTCCAAAAGTACAAAAAAACAATTCAAGGGAATTAATGAGCTGGACAGTTTTTTAGAAACAATAAAGTGACTTCAGTGACTGTTCCTAGGGTCTATCTTATTTTTCTTTTTAGATGGTGAGCCCTTTTGGGACAGGGATCCATCTTATTATTTCTCTATGTAAACCGCCCTGAGCCATTTTTGGAAGGGCGGTATAGAAATTGAATAAATACTACTACTACTACTACTACTACTACTAATAATAATAATAATAATAATAATACAACAAAACATCTAAGTATCTAAATATCAAAGTATTTGGGGAAAATATTTCTATCCCACCCAAAGTGTTTCTACCTGAACATCAGAATAGTAGAGTACAGCTCTAGTTGTGGTATATTATTGTAACAGATTAAGATAACAGATTATTATTGTTGTATATTATTGTAACAGATTATTGTAACAGATTAAGCAGGTCTTTTTAAAATATTTTTATTTTCAAGAAAGCATAGTTATTTTACACTTCCTTTAGCATCTCAAAATGGCGCATATTTGCAACATGAAAATTCATTTAGTATTAACTGGTTAATCAGCTGACTTTTTAGCAAATTAATCAATTTAAAATTCTTTTGTTGTTAGGCACAAAGAGAAAGAGTTCCTTAGGACAAGGAAATAAATCAGTCAGGAAGTAGAGAGATAAAAATATATCAAGCAAACAGAAGATTTTTTTAAAAAATCTCACTCTTTCAGTTCAGAAGGATCTATTCACATGCCATCTCAAATTATCTTCAGAAAAATAAACACTTGCCATATGGCAGGGTGAGTAAACAGGAAGTTATGCAACTTGAATGAGAATTAATAGGGGTGAATGTATTTGGCTATTTTTATAAGGGAATACAAATCTGATTTATTTAATATTTCCCTTCTAAGTTTATTCTGCTGCATACAAACCTGTCCTTTTTATCCTGTCAGAGAAACACAGTTAGTCTGACAGAGTTCTGCATGAGGACACAGCTGACACAAATGTGACAAATATGGATGCAGATAAACTTCTGGATGCACATACCTATTTCCACATTACACTGGATATAGGTATGTGCGTCTCTGGACAACCACCCAGAGATGCAAGAATTGGGTGGTATAGAAATATTGTAAATAAATAAATAAATAATATTCAGCCAAGATTCATTGGACTGTATGGATGCAACTTTTGATGCAGATGACAATATGTTTCCTAGGCTCTTGAAGGTATTGTTTGTGTCACAACTAGAGCAGGAGTGGGGTGGTGCTATATTATTAACAACAAACGAGCAGACGCAGCGCATAGCATCTGCACCGCTAGTTTGTTGCTGCACTTTCCTTCCCCTGCCACTGCCCGCCTCCTGTCACCTTTCCCTCCCCACCAGGAGCGCTTTCCTTCCCTGCTGGGCATGGCGTGGCCCCACCACCACCGCCCACTTGCCACCAGCCTGGCAACCTTCTGGACCTGTTTGCTCCTTCTTGGGTCTCCCTCCACCTCTCGCTTGCTTCTCCTCCTGTCTCCATCTCACTCGCCGTCACCACCCCCTTGCCACACACCCTGCAACCTTCTGGGTCAGCTTGCTCTGCCTCGGGTCTCCTTCCACCTCTCACTTGCTTCTCCCCCTGCCTCCATCTCACCCACCGTCACCGCCCCCTTGCCACCCACCCTGCAACCTTCTGGGTCAGCTTGCTCTCCCTCGGGTCTCCTTCCACCTCTCGCTTGCTTCTCCCTCTGCCTCCATCTTGCTCGCCGCTGCCACCCCCTTGCCACCCACCCCACAACCTTCTGGGCCAGTTTGCTTCTACCCCTGCCTCTCCACGAGAGTTCCTTGCAAGAGTGTGGTGGCCCTCGCGAGTTTTCCCCGATGCATTCCCCTTCATCCATGCATGGACCGTCTTAGTGAAATAAATATATAGATATGTATATACTGTTTTTCAACAAAAAATCGTACTTAAAGTTGTTTACATTGCAAAAAGATTGCCAAAACTTCTGCAGAATTCAGACTTCAGACTAAGGTTGTATTGGTCAGGGGCGTAGCAAGGTTGGAGTAGGCCCAGAGACAAGGTTTTTAAATGGCCCCCCCCTCACTGAAGCTCAGCTCATGAAGTAAAGAAATCTTAAATGAGGCTGAATAGTGGTAACAAAAAGCATAGTAAAAATTTTAAAAGGTTTTGTAAATTGTGGACGATGCAAGTCATTTACTGGTACTAGAGACAGACATGCTGTTCTGGTAGCCCCAGGTCCTAACACCCACATCAGTTTCAGAGGATGAATACAACTGAAAGAAGCCCGGGCGGGTGCGCGGCTGGGGGAGTCAGTCATATGACTTGCCTCTGGGGACCCCCCAAGGCAGTGGGTCCCCAGACAACTGTCTCCCCTTGCCCTATTATAGTTACGCCCCTGGTATTGGTGTTAGTATGCGTGGGTGGGTGCGAATTGCAACAACCTCCCCTTCCTCCAAAAGCCCTCTGTGTCACCCCAAACATACTTTTTAGGTGGCACAGAACACTTCCTGGGAAGGGGAGGTCACTGACATTTGTCCCCTGAATTGAGCTAGCAGTGGAGCTGAATAAGCTGACCTTTTCACAAGCACTGGTGCTTCTCCCATTGCACTGATGTCAGCCATTGTATTTATTGTGTAGATCATCATGAAATCTTGTATTACTTTGTTCAGCTCTTTTGATGCTGAATTTTTATTACAGTCGTTCTTGATTTTGAAATCAGAGGCAGGTGCACACATGGACAAAGTCAAAACAATGTTTGCATTCTTCTTCCCTGGAGATAACATAAGAGCCTATGACTAATTTTTGCACAAGTATGTATTCCCTTTGTTTTCCTCAAAGGGATCCTCAGGAACAGGGATCATGTGCAAGGTTTTCCCAGAGTTCTCTTTACTTCGATTTGTTCTCTCTTTAATAAAAAGAAGTACTGTCGAAAGGGGTGAAGCAGGTACCATTTGAGGGACATTGGCTCCAATACTGCACAGCAAACCAGCCATCTAATAGAGAAATATGCTTGCTGCTTCTAAGGCACTCTGCAGTCCACCTGGGCTGTGTTTCATGGTGGGGCTGCTTCTTAGGAGTGTGTCATCAGACTTTTGATTCTATGTTTTTCCTTGAGAAAATAGGGTACACCCTCATCCAAGATTTGGTTTCTACTTGTAAAGCAACTCAGTGCAGATTGCACTGTGCAGATAGAAGAAACATTAATTTTGTTATTGTTAACACTGTCAACTTATTTTGTTCTGCAGCCATTTATCTTTTCGTGTGGGAGAGGAGGGATGGGAGATATTGGTGGAAAGAAATCAGCTAGATGTATACAGATTGTAATGAGAGTTGTTGTAATTGCTTTGACTATTTTTTTTTACTTTTTTCTTTCTTATTTTTTCTTGTTTCTTTGTTTCTATCTCTGATAAAAACAATACAAATATTTTTTTAATAATAGGGTATGCCCTATGGCATACCCACTCCTGTGCCCACTGTTTAATAGTACTGGGTGGTTGTGGTTGTAATGAGAGCAGCATGTTTTACCATGCAACTGAAGTACTTTCCGGAGTCTATTTTAGTTGGTGGACTCACTGGTGCCATAGATCTCTTACTTCCCTCACCACTGATCCCTCCCCTGCTTTCACCTCAGGTTCTCTTAGCAATGGATGATATCATTTTATTTTATTTTATTTTATTTTATTCGATTTCTATACCACCCTTCCAAAAATGGCTCAGGGCAGTTTACATAGAGAAACAAACAAACAAGATGGAACCCTGTCCCCTAAGGGCTCACAATCTAAAAAGAAACTTAAGCTAGATACCAGCAACAGTCACTGGAGGTACTGTGCTGGGGGTGGATAGGGCCAGTTACACGTCTGATGATTTTAAAGGCAATCTCCCTCCCTGCCTGAAAGCTTTTCAAATGGTCTCTTCATTTGAAATGCAATGAGATCAGTTCCAAAGCATTTATAACCTTTCAGGCCAAGGGTCATACATATTGACATTGAATCTCAAATGGTGGGATAATATGCTACATTTATGCCAGTGGCATCCAATCATTTTTTAAATTAAACTGCTCCCATCTTATCACTTACAGATGTTCTTGCTTATGATAATTTAATATAGGATGACATGCTGTAATTATTCATTATTGAAATACATGATATACCACTAACTTCTGACACACATAATTTCCCATGTGTTTTATTTATTTTTAGATATGAGGGAGCTATATCAATTAAGTTAAATGTTTGGTATGATTTCCTAATAAAAGCCTGCATGAATCAAGTTGTTTGATGCAAGTCAAAATTCTGACAAAATTAGCATTATGGTAATTCTGTTTTCACCTTATAGTTTAAATATTAGATGTCTTGATACAAGAGAAGTAGGGTTGATGTAATATTGATACGTGAGTAGAGACAAGAATAGCAAGCAATGTGAGTTACTAGTGCATTTTAAGTGAAATGTCCAAGGAAATGTGGAGTTGCCTGCTCAAATGAAATATTGTAAGAATTTCAAGAAAAGCAAATGCTTTGAAAAGGCAGGGTCTGACTAGGTCTAAGGTACCAAGCCACTATAAGGTAATGTTCCTATGGGCAGAAGATGAAGAATGGGCAAACTGTTTCTGTTCAGCTTATGGGGGTCTACAGGAATCTTTCTGGGTTGGGGGAGAGGGAAAGATACACATACAGATATGCAAATATATATACCCAGGGCTTCACATTAATCCAGCCATGAATCCAGCAGGGAACTGCTATCCACCTCCACCCTTGCCCCCACAGATGCTCGTGATTCAGATTGCATTCACAGGGCACCTGATTGTCTGTCTGGGTGAGAAGCTAATATCTTCACATACCTCTTGTATCCATGGAATTTCTGCTCACTCTGGGTTAACTTTGGTACTCAAATATTCCTTGTTGTGTAAAACACAAATATCTCCTCACCACACAGAAAATTTGAACCTGTCGTGCAACTCTCAAAAACCGTCCATAACTCCTCACACTGTAGATAACATTGTCTCTCCTAGACTAAAATTACCAACACATGAGCTGTTCTTGAGGAAGAAAGAAATATAAAGCATAAAGAGACTTCAATTATCTGTATCATCCATTCTCAGACCCACTTCACGGGAAAGGACTCTTCAACACTGCATCCTTCAATCATGCTAAAGACTTAAGCTAGTGCTTCACTGGGCTTTGGCAACAGCATTTTAGTTAAGGATTAACTGATGCTGCTGGGAAATGATACAAATCCCTATAGAATAATACTCCAAAGAGTTTGTTATTCCTTGAATGCACAGAGGTAACGGACAGGCTTGTTCAGATTAGTCTCTGAAGTGGAGCAATGGATAGTGCTAAAATCTTGAGATATTCAAGTCTGTCATCACAAATTCTAAATGCTGAAACTCAATATTATGGTCAAATTTTCCTGTGGTTGTTGAAGAACTAAAACTTTGTACGGTTGCACAGCTGTCAGTGAAAACAGTGGTCAGTGTCTCATCCTCCTCTATCCCCCCACCCAAGTAGAGCAAAACCAGTGACATCACAATCTCTGACTTGCCCGCCATTGTTCAATTTCATTTGATGCTGACAATTAATAGTCGTGAGTTTGATGATATCGTGCCACTCATTTTGTATTACTAGATACTACTAAGGAGAGAGGAGCTTTTTGGCCATTTGTTTACAATAACTGGGTCGATATATTTTGGCTATATGTGTACAGTGGCTATATGTGTATAATAACTTCTAGCTGGGGCCAAAATGTAGACCAGAAATTAGAATGATTAAATGAGCTAATGAAAAATCAGCATGATTATTCATTAATTAATAATTAATATTAATTCATTAATATTAACCAACATGAGTTCCAATGTGTATGTTGAACTTCGCATGATCAAATGCTTCACTATCACCTCTGTTTAGGGGCTGTTTCATGTACATAAATGTGGAGGAACCAAATATGAACTGGAACTTTGCATATAACAAAAAGCCACTGGGTTAAAAGCTGTGAGGCTAACTATCATGAATTTTGTGCACTAACATTTAATAACAATGTTTTCACCAGTTCTGCTTGTCTTATGGTGGTAATGTTTCCTTTTCTGTACATATCAGCTATTACCCAGTGTATGCACAATAACTGATTTCGCAACAGACAATTACTTGTAGTTAGATGTACCGAGAAATATTGTTCCATGTGTCCCTGATGGAAGAAATACATTGGATACAAATGTGACAAGTAAATAATTGAACTGATGGGAGATGAGATCACACTTTCTTTTTTGGTTTGGACATGTGATGGATTATTCAAACATTCAAGTCACAAGTGGATGCTTGCAGTCATCAGATGATGAGTGTGCTATATGCACCACATCTCAGAGACCAGTGGACCTCTTAACTGCAATTCAGGTTTGATTTCATATATGAAGTACCTGATGAGAAAATCATCTGAAGTGACACTGAAGAAGGATATGCAGTAAAAACTAAATATAACACCTAAAATAATGTTCATCATGAAACAAAGGAAAGGAATGCCTAATTCTGAGGAGAACCCCCCTCCCAAGAGATATAATGTGCTATCTATCTATCTATCTATCTATCTATCTATCTATCTATCTATCTATCATTGTCATTCCCGCCCCCCTGCCCCTCAGTAATGAAAACTGAACTTTTAGTAGGCCTGGAAGGGAAGTACACACATTTGGAGCAGAATTACCCATTCCCTTTCACTTTTTAAATGAGATAGTTTGGAGAAAATGGACACTGATGATTTTGAGATTATGGTGATGAATATTTATATACCACTTTTCAACAAAAGTTTTTAAAGTGGTTTACATAGATATAAATCTTACAACCACCAACTTGTGGGTCATTTTGGATGATACTCCCCCTCAAAAAAAAAAAAAAAAAAAAAAAACCTGAACAGTGCAGGGGGGGGGGTGCTTCCACATGATTAAGAACAGGGATGCATTGAGTGTGCTCATCTGGATTTATTTTCTGAACATCCTAACATCCTCTCAGTGTGTTCCTTTATTGCATGAGGGTGGTTCATCCAAATAATCTGATTTAAAAAATGCATTTGAATCCTCTGTAGAGCTGCAGTTCAGATGAATTGTATACAGGAACCCACCAGGAAGTCATCAGGATTTCTAGAAAAAAACGTCAAGATGGGCATGTTCTCAGTGCACCCCATGTCTTAATTGTGTGGACTGGTTCAGAGAGAAAAAATAATAATCTGAACCAACCCTATGAGTGCAAAAAAGCACCTCCAACATAACGAGTTGTTCACACAACTGAAAACTGGGTAGGACAAGTGTCCTACCAAGGTTTGGAAGCTGTGTGTACTCCCTATATTTGGTTGTGTGGGAGAAAACAGCTAGGCAGGAGGAGGGAAAAGTGATTGTGTGGGAGACAGAAGCTGGTTAGGACAGCTTTTCCTCCAACCTTGGTCCAATGCTGGGTATGAAAGTTATCTAGGATAGCACTGTCCTACTCAGTTCCTGTCTCCCACACAATTACTTCTTGCTCCTCCTACTTACTTGTTTGTTTCCAAAAATTAGGAGCGCACACAGCTCCCAAACCTAGAAAGGGCACTTGCCTACCCAGGTTTTCAGTTGTGTGAACAGCCTCAATGTCTGAACTAGGGCTAAGCCATAACTAGTACATTTTCAACAAATATTTTTGACAGTACTAGAAAATAGCCCTCTTTTGTATGGTTGTTGACACTCCTTGAGAAAATGTCACCTGTTCATTTACATTATCACGACTCTAATTGATGTCACCTGCCCAGAGTGAGGTCATAATGTTGCCAACTCTGATTTGACAGGTAACAGTGTGATGTCATCTAATGTACCATCATCCCCAACTGATGCAGAAGGAACAAAGAAGCAGCAATCATGAGGGCAATATTACTGTAGCTGATCCTCAGATTTTAGCCCATCTCTGATGTGAGAAAAAGGATATTATAAATAAGTGTCGCTAATTTCATCTGTGAAATATTGGAAAGTGTACAGAAACTAAAATTCATAATTATAATCTATAAATGAAGGGTTTGAATAGAAATTATTCATTTTAGAATAGGGTAAATATTTCAAAATTCATTCATTTCATTAATGATAGTATTTTGCCATATATCGGAATTCTCTTCAATACTGCTAACTCTCTCCATATGCCAAATAATCTAGTTTGATACATAAGATGATGCTAGCTTTTGTTGAATGGATTATCATAACAGATATTGTGTTTACTGTGTTTTCCCGAAAATAAGACAGTGTCTTATATTAATTTTAGCCCCCAAAAATGTACTAGGGCAATTAGCAGTACATCAGAAATTACTGCTAGGTCTTACTTTTGGGGTAGGTCTTACTTTCAGGGAAACTATCCTGTACTAGTTTATTGTGCCACAAGCTATTCATTGCACTGATGTAGCATATGAAGTCTACTTTGTACAGCCTGTTCTGTGGTTCTGTAACACTGAGAAAGATAAGAATGCTGTGTGCCATAAAAATAATAGAAAATGGTCATGGTCACATCCCAAGGTATGGAGCAATATAATATACTTTTATATAACATCAGTCATACTGAATTATTGTAGGAGCACTATTTGAGGCCTTCAAGAATCCATTGCCTGTGAAGTAAGACCAAAAGTTAGAGGTCATGAATTAAAAGTGAACCAGTCTTTGGTTTAAGAGTTCTTTGTCCTTAAAACTGCTGGTGTCAAAGTGTTCCATAACTTTTGTTAGATTGAACTACTCTGTACCTGCTGGTTATGGAATTATCCAGCACTAGTCTACTACAGTACAATGATTTTGTGCAGGGGGTGAATCTTTTATGTAGTATGCAGTAGGCCCTTTCCCCTTCTCTGATGTATGTCTACTGTGTTTGAAAGAATAGATGGAGGTCAATAAGTAACCTAGAAACTCAGAGCAACCATGACAACCATGTTAAAAGTCAATCAGAAGAACACCATCACAAATGTTTAATTCAGCAAAGGCCTTAAATGATAAACTGACTAGCTATCTAACGAACTGGAATCTGATCTTATGCATGTTTACTCAGAAAAAGTACTCAGCAAGTGCAGAATTTCTTACTTCAATTTAAACATGCTCAAAATGGCATTCTAAGTGTTGAGCAAATGAAATCTGAACACTGGATTATCAAACCCAGTATTATTTGCTCTGTATGATAGGGGCTATACGGGGATTTCAGGAAAGGTCTCTTTCAGTCATCATATATACTAGATATACCAAGGATCCTAAGGTTGCAAATTAAAATCTTCCTGGAGTCCCCAGGAATCAGCATCAATCTTCAAGAGACTATTGAAAGCAATTCTGGAGACTTTAATGGCTTGATATTATGAAAAATATTTGGAGGGGGGAATAAGGGGGAAATAGAATAAAGGGAATATTCTCATCAAAATTAAAACCAACCAATTAAAATATTAATATTTCATCATATAGTATATAAACTTGATATCAAATTAGAATTTGAATATACATACTTTATATAAAATTGAATTGATATCAAAATAGTATCAATCGTATATACAATTTATATTTAAAAGGCAGCCATTTTGTTATGTTGAGTATTGGGTAGGTCATGTGAACCCTCTACAGACTGCATGACCACCCTGAGCTGCAGTCTGTTGGAAAAAGCTGCAGTGAGGGCTTGCTGAGCTATATATGCCATTAGGACTGGGAAAGCCAGGGAAACCACCAGCGTCCAGGACCAGGATGTCAGGCTACAGTCAGATTGTTCAGTACATCAGACAGCAGAAGACAAGCTGGTAGCCTGGAAGGTCAGAAGCCAGAGGTTCAAACTATTAGTCAGGAGTCAGAAACAAACCAGAGGACACTTATGATTTTTGTGCACTTCTAAGAATTCCTACTTATTTTATTTTATTTATTAAAACATTTCTATAGCACCCAAAACTTATGTCTCTGGGTGGTTTGCAACAAAATAAAAACAAAATAAAACATTCGTTAAGACAACAAATGGGGAGGGGAACACACACATTACAACAATTTAAAAATTTAAAATAATATGTTAAAACAGCATTAAAACCTGTTAAAAAAACATTAGTTAAAAGCCTAGGTGAAGAGATGTGTTTTTAGAGATTTTTAAAAAGCTGGGGAGGCTCTTATTTCACCAGGGAGCGTATTCCAAAGCCTCGGGGCAGCAGCAGAGAAGGCCCGTCCCTGAGTGGCCACCAGACGAGCCAGTGGCAGCTGCAGACGGACCTCTCCAGAAGATCTCGGTGAGCGGTGGGGTTCAAGCCGAAGAAGGTGTTCAACTGTTTAGGGCTTTATAGGTTTTAACCAGCACCTTGTATTTTGCCCGGAAACATATCGGCAGCAAGTGTAGCTCTTTCAATACAGGAGTTATATGGTCTCTCCGAGATGACCCAGAGACCAGCCTGGCTGCCGCATTCTGGATCAGCTGTAGTTTCTGGACTACGTACAAGGGCAGCCCCACATAGAGCGCATTACAGTAATCCGGTCTGGAGGTTACCAGCAGATGTACTACTGTTTTGAGGTAGTTCATCTCAAGAAACGGACGCAGCTGGCATATCAGCCGAAGCTGATAGAAGGCACTTCTGGCCACCGCCTCAACCTGGGATACCAGGGAGAGGCTCAGATCCAGAAGGACCCCTAGATTGCATACCTGTTCCTTATGGGGAAGTGTGACCCCATCCAGAACAGGCAGATCAAAATCATCTCTCGAGTTCCGACCCTGCACAATGAGTACCTCCGTCTTAGCCGGATTCAGTCTCAGTTTGTTATCCCTCATCCAGCCCATCACCGACTCCAGGCAGGCATTTAGGGAGGTTATGCCCTCTCCCGATGATGCTGACATGGAGAAATAGATTTGGGTGTCATCAGCATACTGATATGATTTGGGTGTCATCAGCATACTGAGAAATAGATTTGGGTGTCACCAAATCACCTGATGATCTCTCCCAGCGGTTTCATGTAGATATTAAACAACATTGGAGACAATATGGAGCCCTGGGGAACACCATACAAAAGTTCAGATTTTGAAGAACAGCAGTCTCCAAGGGACACCATCTGGAACCTGCCCAAGAGGCAGGAGCAGAACCACTGCAAAGCAGTGCCTCCAACTCCCAACCCCCTCAGACGCTCCAGAAGATTACTATGGTCAATAGTATCGAAAACCGCCGAGAGGTCCAGAAGGACCAACAGAGTCACACTTCTGCTGTCAATTGTCAACTGGAGATCATCCATCAGGCCAACCAAGGCAGTCTCCACCCCATTGCCAGCCCGAAAGCCAGTCTGAAATGGGTCAAGATAATCCGTTTCATCCAAGACTGTCTGGAGCTGGGAGGCCACCACCCTCTCAATTACCTTGCCCAGCCACGGAAGTTTGGAGACAGTCCTGTAGTTGTTCAAGTCTGAGGGATCCAGGGTAGGCTTCTTCAGAAGCAGTCTAATAATTGCCTCCCACTGCCCTTCCCAGTCATGCCCTGGGACAAGGAGGCATCCTACCTTCCCTCAGAGACGCATTTATAATCTCTACCAGGCCCTCTACAACAACCCCCCTGCCAGATAATATAAGCCATGTCGGACAAGGATCAAGAGAACAGGTGGTAGGCCGCACCATCCCAATCAGCTTGTCCACATACTCAGGAGTTACAAACTGGAACTGATCCAACCTAATCACACAAAAGGAGTCGCTGGACACCGCCACATCAGACACTGAGGTAACTGTGGAGACGGAGTCTAAGTCGGCCCGAATATGAGAGATTTTCCCCACAAAGAATTCATTAAACACATCACAGCAGGTAATCGATGGTTCCAGATTCTGATTCAAGGGAGGAGGGGCACTCACTAGCCCTCTCCCAACCCTGAACTCCACCGGACGTGAACTTGCAGATGCAATACGGGCAGAAAAGAAATACAGGCAGAAAAGTATTGCCTGAGCATAGGTCTTCAAATGAGCTCCATGTTGCAATCTGTCGGATTCAAGCTGAGTCTTTCTCCACTTGCGCCCCAGTCGTCTACCTCGCCGCTTCAGCCCCCGTAATTCTTCCGTATACCAAGGGGCCAATTTTGAAGCAGGTTGGAGAGGACGCTTAGGAGCAATCATGTCTACTGCCCCAGTGAATTTGCTGTTCCAATTCTCCACCAGGGCATCAACAGGATCACCAGTAGAGAGAACACTAAATCCCTCCAAGGCTTCTTGAAATCCTATTGGATCCAATAACCTTCTTGGGCGGATCATCCTAATAGGTCCCTCACCCCTGTGAAGGTGGGAAGTGATTGTGAGTCCAACCTTAACCAGATGGTGGTCCGTCCATGACAATGGGGAAATCACAGGATTCCCCACCCAAGGAACACCACCCTGATCAGAGTGAAAGACCAAATCAAGCATGTGACCAGCAATGTGCGTCGGCCCTGAGACCACTTGGGATAGGCCCATAGTCGTCATGGCCGCTATGAACTCCTGAGCTGCCCTGGACAAATTGGTCCCAAAGTGAACATTGAAGTCTCTCAGCACCACAAGCCTGGGGGACTCCAACACCAAGTTCGAGACCAAGTCCGTCAGCTCAGTTAGGGACTCTGTCATACTTAAAGAATGACTGAACCCAAAAGAGTCTGTATCTCCCCTGTTTACTAAGTCAATTGCCCACTCTGATACAAATCACACTGCCAAATGCTATACAGGAGAACCTCGTTAATTGCAGGTCTGCAGTTGGGTAATTGACACCCAACCTTGTATATGCGTGGGGGGGTGAGGGGAGAAGGTTTAAGCCCATATATCTGCAGGTCATGGGTGGTCAGAAATGACCTTGGAGGTCATTCCTAGCTGCCATTTTGTGTTCAGGAGCCATTTTATGGCTCATTTACTTTTTAAAATGGGGGGGGGGTTTATTTTCGGCCAATTTTAAATGCCATTTTCACCCATGGGTTACTCTGGAGCATGGTAGGGCACTTCATTTGGCCTATACTGATTTGGGGGCAATAGAGGGTGGTTTGGGGGTCATTTGGGGGTGATTTGGGGCAGTCTGGGGACCTACCCCCCTGATTCCCATAGCCCTAATGCTCCATTATCCATGGATACGCTATCCATGCACATACATCCTAGAATGCAAGCCCCGCAAATAACGGGGTTCTCCTGTATATTCATTATATAAGGATATCATAAGCAAGGTTCAAGGGCAATTTTTAAGACAAATCTAGTTCATAAGAATAAATTAAAGTAATTCTTAACTTTTTGGGTGTGCTAATCAAATTCCTCTTGGGCTAACATGTTGTTCAGATTTTCTTCTTCAGACTGACAGAATCCATCTGCTTCTGTTATTATCATTTGGCACAACAGATTTTACAAACCAAGCAATTAGAAATTAGCCTTTCAGCCTGACATTGTGATGGTGTAATAAATGATAAATTGAGATATTATTTTTATTACTGAAATCAATAGGTCATTCTAAAATTATATCATGGGAAATGGAAGTCGAAATAGTTCTGAAAATATAATTAAGATGCACTATGTGTCAGATTCCACACTTTTTATTTAAGTGAAGTTTAAAGTGACTTATATATTATGGAATATCTGACCTTGAGAATAGATTACTTCAATGCAAAATGGATTTAATTTGTTATGTAGGGTTTTGGTTTGACCAAGGGAAACTACAGGATTATATGGTAGCAGCTGTGCCAAGAAGTTATTGTTTTCAGCTCTGCTTAGTAAGAGGCATATGACCTTTGATTTAAAAAATGGAGCTTGCTATTTATATTTTCACATTTGTTAACCCAGTTAGATTCTTCCAAAAAACTGTAATGAGAACTATAATGTATATTGGAAACTGAAACCAGAATGCAACATTCTCCTTTCTGCAAGTGATGGGTGAGCTGCTCCTTATTTGCCTTGCAATTAATTCAGTTTTCCTGACTGTTCATTTGTATTTTGGGGGGGGGGGAGTTATGATCTTTCCAAGGTTTATTAGATAAAACTTTTAAAAAAGAAAGTCTCAAAGAGCTTGCCTCCAGGTCTCCTTGCATTTTTCTCCTTCTCAAAAGTAAATTTGCCCTTGCAAAAGAGGGAAACAATTAGGAAGAGAGCTTGTGACAGACAAAAAACTTTGTGGGAAGCCTAGAGCCTCTTGATCATACTCGGCGGGGTGGGGTGTGTATGTGGTCACTTGCTTCTGAGGCCTCTAGGATTTATAATTTCCTTTTCCTCCAAGGTCTGTTAATCGAAATGATAAGTCTCATGCACCCTGACCAAAATGACACTTCTGAGAATGCTCAAGAATGAAGCCTACAAAGTCTATCCAGGCACCAGCAAGCAATCCCTATCACCAGTCCCTCCCCTTCACAAGGATAAGTTTGCTTTAAAAAGGGGACCAAGAACATGGCTGATGGCTAATTTAATACAAACTGGACCTGAACTTTCTGGCAGTTTAGGTTCAACTCATATTTGGGATGGAATTTCCAAACTGGAAGAATTGAGTTTCCAAAGCCCAATTCCCATTACTCCTGTCACAGAGTCGCATGAGCCATCCATCATGACCCAAGATCCCTCTCCTGGTCAGTCACTGACAGCTCAGATCCCATCAATGTATACTTGAAGTTGGGATTTTTCATCCCAATGTGCATCACTTTATACTTGCCAACACTGAACCGCATTTGCCATTTTGTCACTCCCCCAGTTTGGAGAGATCCTTTTGGAGCTCTTCACAATCCATTTTGGATTTTAGTACTTGAAAGAATTTTGAATCATCTGCAAATCTGGCCACCTTGCTGCTTACCACTACTTCTAGATCATTTATGAATAAATTAAAAAGCTCCGGTCCCAGTGCAGGTCACACTTCTTACTTCTCTCCATTGTGAAACTGTCCATTTATACTTACCCTCTCTTTCCTGTCCTTCAGCCAGTTAGCAATCCACACATGTACTTTCCCCCTTATCCCATGACTACTAAGTTTTCTCAGGAGTCTTTGATGAACAACTTTCTCGAAAGCTTTTTGGAAGTCCAGGTATACTATGTCAGCTGGATCACCTTGATTCACACACTTGTTGACCCTCTCAAAGAACTCCAAAAGGTTGGTGAGACAAGATTTACCTTTGCGGAAGCCATGCTGGCTCACTCCCAGCAGGGCCTGTTCTTCTCGATGCTTTACAATTTTATCCTTGAGGATGCTTTCCATCAATTTGCATGGAACAGCCATTAGGCTAACCGACTTGTAATTTCCCGGATCGCCCCTGTATCCCTTTTTGAAAATCGGTGTTGCATTTGCTGCTCTCCCATCCTCTGGTACAGAGCCCGATTTTAGAGATAAGTTATATATTTTAGCAAGGAGGTCGGCAATTTCACATTTGAGTTATTTGAGGACTCTTGGATGGATGCCATCCAGCCCTGGTGATTTGTTAGCTTTCAGTTTTTCCAGACAGTTTTTCCAGACATCTCTTGTCACTTCTGTCTGACAAGTACTATCGGACTTCTTTGAAGAACTTCAAGAAGTTCTATCAGACTTCTTTGTACCTCTTTGTTGTTTCAAGAAGCTGGATGGTGTGCATGTGGGGTGACCTTGCTGAGAGCTTTCCAGGAAAGGTTGAGGCTTCTGATCATGAATGCCAATCCACAGACTCATGTGTGTGTACTAGCCCTAAATCTGTAACTCACTGCAGGATTGCAACCCAATAATACAGCACCGTTTATAAATAAATTATTGATAAATAATTGATGGTGATGATTTATTCCAAATATTCAACCTCAAAAAGGCACCCAACATGGTTATCTATCATGGCAGAAAAGTATTAAAACATTTCCAAATACAAGTGGACATAACTAGTTAAAGTCACACATTGAAGAAAGAAGTCTAAATATATGCAAGATCAATATCCAATGTGCATCCCTTCAAAAACTTTCTGAAACAGCTGCAAAGAATACTGAACTTGCTGAGGACCTATTCTGAGTAAACATGTATAAGATCAGATTTCAGTTTGTTAGATAGCTAGTCAGTTTGTAGAAGGCCATTTAAGGCCATGTTAAAAGTTAGTCAGAAGACCATCACAAATACATTATTCAACAAAGGCCTTAAATGTTTTAAGGACTGAAAGAAAGAAGGGAGTGGGGCTGATGGACACTTCTGTGGAGGAAGTTTCACAGCCAAGGAGCCAACATCAAGACATTCACATTCTTGGGAACCACCAACCTAGACTCTGACAGAGGCAGAGATTGGAAGTAGGATAGCCACAGATAAAGTGGTCAGTGTATGCAACACCAGCAGTCCTTTGTTTATCCTGGATCCAGAGACATTCTTGTGCCTCTTTAGATTCAAGGTGATGTACAACATAATATAAAAATAGAAATACAATATGCAATCATATGATTAATATTCATTAGAGTTCTAATCCCTTTCAGAATAAAGTTTCAGTGGTGGGAAATATGGACAATGATTTTCTCTCCTGAATAAGCTGAAAGCACTAATCTGTAGCCAGGGGTCATAAGAGAGAGGCTACGTGTACTGAGTAAATGTAGTCATTGTAAACTCAGCTTGCATTTAACATTATGAGACAAGCTGCTTAGGAAGGGATAACTGGAGATGGTGCATGTTAAATATGATGCCGTTTGGTAAGATAGTTTAGATTTATTACTGCTATCTACCATGCTTATTTGCAGCATCTGCTGACATACATACAATTAATTTTGTTCTCAAAGTGAAGTTGCTGGAGGCAGCCAATCTGCAAACTCATCTAAGTGCTGAAGTGCACTTTATAAATACAAAAGTGTTACTCATACCAAGTACAGATATGTCTAACATAATTATGTAAGCAATAAAGATGTATATGGGAAGATAAGTTATTCTGAAAACTGAAGTACAGCCCCTTTCAGATTTGGTGTAAGCCACTCTACATACAAGTATTGCACAGAGCAAACATATTTCACTGAGCAAATGTTGGATTTGGATCTATGAAACCTGAATTCAGATATCACCTCTAGCTGTGTCAAACAGTGGTGTCAAAACAATACATTATTGCTCTCCAGTTCCCAAAGTGGGATGTATACTTTTGTAACCACTGTTTGACATGGTTGAAGTGAAGGTGATATCTGAACTCAGGTTTCACAAATCCAAATCCTTCTACAGAAACTCTTAAATGCTTTTGAAATTCCACAAAATCTTATTGGGATTCTTTTAGCTTTCCTTGGATTTCCAGCAGATGTTTTTATCTGGGCAAACCTTCCAGTGTCACCTTGCATTTTAGATTTCATAGTGGATAATATGAAACTCTTATCAATAGTTGTGAATCTTCTCAAAATTATTCATGATAATGATGATGATGATGATGATGATGATGTATATGCTGTGTAGTGATGTGAACGAACCGGTCTGCAGGCCATGTTGGAGGCCTGCAAACCGGTTCGCAAGTGGCCTGGTCCGGCGGTCCGACACCGGGGGTGGGTGGGTGTGTCTCGCTTTAAGGGTGGGGGGTTTGTACTTACCACTCCCGCTGCTTTCCCCCCCTATGGCGTTCCATTTTACAGATAAATTTTTGAGGCGGCAGCGTTCCTCCCTGCCGCCCCTGCCGCCTTGTTGACCAGTAAAAGCGGAAGTAACTTCCGCGCATGCGCCCGCCGCTGACATCCTAATGCTGTGCTGATAAATTTAAGAGAATCAGCGCTTTAAGAGGTGATTATCTTACATTTAGGAGGAGGAAAACAACTGTCCCTATCCAACCACAGCACAACATATACATATAATATTAGCAGCAGCAGCAGCAGCAGCATATATTTTATCTGAAATAGTCCCTCCAGATTTGTGCTTTGGGTCAGACTTGGTGTCAACTGTCTTTAGGAAGATCTGTGTGGCAGGGGCCATGGAGCTGCCATTTACAGTGGTGAGGGAGGAGGGCACGTGCATCAAGCCCCCTTCTCCTATGATTTTAACTCTCCTCCAGATTTCTGTCTCTTTGATAATCTGTGGGGCAGAAGTAGCCAGAAATACCACTGAGATCAGTGAGGGAGGAGCTACATCGAGCCTCTTTCTGTAAGGAGTGACTATGCTGACAGTCTTCACACCATATTGTACTATGGTGCATGTACAATATATTGTACATATTGTACTATGCTTAAATAACTCAACATGAAATAACTGCATGTTCATTCCTGGTTTAGCCATGCTTCTTTCTTTACTTTCCTCTGCTGTCTCCCTTGTGTCAATGTTATAGTGCCAGCCCACAATCTAAACGGGTATCAATTTTTTCCAGTGCTTGTAAAGTGCCATGTATACAAGAAGCACTAAAAAGAACAACATATGTAGGAAGACACCACATGATTGTGGTTCTTTCTGTCAGTAAAGTTGTGCAGATGGCAGGAAGGCTCATATTTGCACAGAAAGAAATTGCATGCTTAGCCTTTCACTGTGGTTACGTGTTCCCAGAGTTATGTAGGATTGCACCATGACAAAATGGCTTCCACTTTGGTAAGTTTGAAACAGTTCTTTGGATTTGACCATTATAGTACCCACTTGTATTTTGCTTTTAACTTTTCTGTCCTCAAGGACTTTTATTGCTTTGGCCATCTTGTCCCAAACTCTGATAACAACACTAGTCAAATTGGCAGAAAGTTACAGAACTTTCAGAGTGCAGAGCTCTCCACAGGAGGCTTGGGCAGAAATGTAATTGGGGTTTAAGGCTGCATTTTGCTAGCTTTTGGTACAAAATGTGTGCTTCGAGGAATTTCCGTCATGCATACACATCACTATCCCAATTGGGGGAAAGATCAATCACAGCTCTGAAAGAATCAATTGGGAGAGACCCCAGGAGTGAGCATTTACTTTCCAGCTCCATCAATAGCAAAGTGGAGTAGCTACTGAAGGAGACCTGGAGAGAAGATAATTACTGGGTCACAAAAGAACTCTTTTAACACCACTTATAAAACAGAGTGGTGTAGAAGCTAAGGAAATAGAACCCCCACCCCGGCAAGAAAGGTGCAATTAGCCATTAGAACATCTAAAGCTTTCAAATGAACAGCCAAGCAGAAGCAAGGAGAGAAACTTCCCATTATCAGCACCTCATTTCTTCAACAATACTCTTGCTATGTGATATCATTAGCAGCCAAGTGGATGATCCTCTTCTCTTTCTCCCTAAATAATTAAAATTCTTCATAGTCTGTGTCTAGCACCTAGTTCATCTGTAAAGATGCCCTGGTGAAAGAACAAAGAAAAAACTGAAAACAAAACCAAATGTGCTTTTGGTCAAAATTGGTTTCCTTGTCCAAGGTTCTTTAACAAATTCTGGCCACCTTCAGATGTCAAGGAAAACTTCAGGCAAACTGACCTCAGGTTCACATCCCAAGACATCTGAATTATCGGATCCCTGGTTCCTGGACCCAACTGCAGTTCCTATTCTTCCCCCAAATCTTGGAATGCACCCTCAGTTGGAAGTAAGGTATACTTACCAAACGGAGGGTCTGCAGGCTCCAGTGTGATATCTGGTTTGTGCAAGGTACACAAACCAGAGTTAAGGGGATGAAGCTCCACCCTCTCTCCAACACAATTGGCTGCTGTGACAAAATTGGTCCACACATGTGTGGGCACCATTTGCATGGTCAACACCATGCTGACCATGCTAATGACACCCATGCATGGGCAGATACCATGTGCATGCTGACGCTGCGTGAGGCTTCTAGGGATGTCCACCACCCCAGTAGGAACCTGCATGGGGTGGCAGAGAACAGGTAAGGACTTGCTCTCCTCTTTCTTAAAGTTCCCGGTCCTCCTGCCCAAAAAGTGCTTCAACCACGGCCTGAACTGCGGTTCATGCACATCCCTAGCCTATTTGCATTAGAAATATAACTGAAAATATATTATGATTTCTTTTAAAGATTCAGTGATGCTAATGTACAAACACACAAGAGTAGTTACACAGTACAGCATTACTAAATTGAAAACGCAATGGGAGGTGTCCCTGGGCCCATGAGTTTCCCTCCTAAATTAACATTATCTGTTAAAACAACACTACCTCAAAATCATCAGTAATAAAACACACACACTCGATGATAATTTCTTTCTTTCTTTCTCTTTCTTTCTTTCTTTCTTTCTTTCTTCAATTATGTAAAACTTGAGATGTAGTCAGTTTCAGAGGCCTCTCATAATGTGAGGCCCTAAACTGTAGATTCCTTACATCTGGTGCTGATGGAACCCATGGACTAGAGCAGTATTGGTACTGCGGACTATTTCACGATCACGCATTGCACACCCCTTCCATTGGGAATAATGGAATGTGATCACACAAAAGTCATCACCAGGTGATTTAAAGCCTTGCAGAGGTTCAGGCTGTTCTATACTGCCCACATTATGCTGCAGGACATCAACCATTGAGTTGACAGTACATATGGGATTAAATTTTATTTTGAAGAACCCCCATTTAATGCTTTCATTATTGAATACTTTAGTATTCAAATTTGCCTATGAATTTTTTCTTTGAGGTACTACAATAGAAAGTTTCAATTTTTCAGTCTTTCAGATCTCTTTCTCAGCTCCTTTACAGGTGGACTGTATATAGAAAAATCCCAGCATCCTATATTTATAAATCAAAATTGCTTTGAGAAGGCGGGCAGGTGGGAGTATATGCTTGGACCATATAATGACAACATTTCTATTGATTGAACCACTGACAACATGACAATGTTTTTGTGGATGCATATGTGGAACCACTATTCACAGGATGGTTGTCTGTGCGTGTCTAATTGACACCTGACCTCATTATCTTCAAATACAAAAGTGTTAAAACCCACATATCTACAGTTCCTCGGAAGCCGGAAATGAAGTCGGAGGTCATTTTGGCTGCCATTTTTTGACATTTCTGGCTTCTGAGGAACTGTAGATATGTGGGTTTTAACACTTTTGTATTTGAAGATAATGAGGTCAGGTGTCAATTAGACACCCACAGAGCCATTTTGTGGCTTTTTTAAAAAAGCGCCTTCAGTGATTTTTCATATAAAAATGGGGGATTTTGGACTTTGGGGTCATTCCTGGACATCTGGACACCTGCGAAGCTTGGTAGGGTACTTTATTTGCCCCTTTACATGTTTTTTCACCTTTTGGGGGCCAATTTTATAGCCTCCAGGAACTTAACCCCAACCCCATTGACTTTAATGCCCTGTTAGCCATGGTTCAATTATCTGCAGTTCCCCCATGGAATGGAACCCCCGTGGATAATCGGGTTCACCTGTATTGTGATGGTATGCTGAAGTGAAACAGCCTTCAAAAATTGTAGTCTTGTAAACAGCATCTGGGTGTTTTTAAAGAAGCTAAACATTCATAGTGGAATGGATACAATCAGCTTGATAAAAAAACCAAAATCTAAGTTCCAATACTTTCTCAGTGTTCAGTTCTTAGCTGCTAAATCTTCCATTTACTTTGATGGGCCAGGACATCTCACATTTAAAGAAAGTTCTACAGGCAGGTTTGGGGATCACATGGACTTTTATATAACTTCAGCTGAATCTCTGTAAAATAAATAAAAGGCTGTTAATGAAGAGTATTTCTGAGAGTGCTGAGACTGATGTTTCTAAATCAAATCAGCAGCTTTCACCTAGAACATGAATATAAAGTAGATCTTTGAGTGCAGGTTAACAGCAATCTATATTTACCATTGACAGTGAATGCCAAAAATACACAAAAATCACATCACTCATGTCTACTATTATTCTATGGGAAGTAAAATGGAACAAGTAGCTATAGATGACAATTTTAAATAATATGCATACTATACTGTCTCTTAGAAGGCAAGTCTCTTATAAATATGAGTGCAAGTATCTCAGTGTTGAAGGGAAGGTTACAACTGGAACCCTTACTCTTCAGTTTAGGAACTGGGGAATTTTTGCTAGTGGAGGTTGATTTGTAAAGCAGAAGTTTAAAAGTCTGAAAGATGTGTATAGCATGGCAAAGAAATTATTAGGAAGTGGCATGAAAGCTGTCTACTAGGAGCTTAGCTGAATTATTCACTGTAAACAATATTCATTGCAAATTTAGCTACTTTGTGAATTGTTTGCAAACCAACCGTGAGACTTGTAAATTTATTCAAGATATATACAAAATTTGTCAATGAGCTGTTTGCAGTCATAATTCACTGCAGGTCCATCGATAGAAATGTTGTCATTATATGGTCCATGCATATACTCCTGCCCACCAGCCTTCTCGGAGCAGTTTTTATTGATAAGTATAGGATGCTGTGATTTCTCTATATACATTTGGATGCAACTTGTCTATATATTTATTTCTCTTAGGTGTACCCATCGCTAATCCAGTGTGTGGCAGCTCTCACGAGAGCAGCTGCCTGGGGATAGTGACGGGGATGGGAGACAATGGTGGTGGTGGCGGCGGTGGGCAGGCCTGGCCCTGGCCCAGCTGCCAGTTGGCCGGAGGCGGCAGCAGCGGGCTGGGCTGGTCCTGGCCTGGCCTGCCCACTGGGGGGAGGAGTCGGCGGTGGCAGGCAAGCCAGCCTGGCCCTGGCCTAGCCACCAGTTGGCCAGAGGAGGCAGCAGCAGGCTAGCCTGACGAGGCCTCCTGCTGGGAAGAGGAGGCGGCAGCAGGAGGTGACAGTGGGCTGGGCTGGCCCTGGCCCAGCCGCCAGTTGGCTGGAGGTGGCAGCAGCAGGCTGGCCTGGCTCTGGCCTGGCCGCCAGTTGGCTGGAGGTGGCAGACCAGCCTGGGGATAGCGACAGGGACAGGAGACAATGATGGCGGGCGGGCGTGGCCCTGGTCTCACCGTTGGTTGGCTGGAGGAGGTAGTGGTGATGGGCCAGACTGGGCCTGGCCCAGCTGCCAGAGGAGACAGCGGCAGGCTGGCCTGGCCCACTCTCTGGGAGGAGGAGGTGGGAAGAGGCAGCAGCAGTGGGCCGGCCTGGCCCTGGCCCTACTCCACAGCCTCCCAACTGCTGCTTGGGACACAGGCTGCACAAAGGGTGGAAGGATAGGCTTAATTTTAGGTTGCTGCCCTGAGACCTGGGGGAGGGGAGAAGGGGGGCCTGCTTAGCTTAACTCATTATATATTAGGGGAGTGCATTTTGGAATTTTCTCATTTCGATTTGTATCCAAATCGAAACACCCCCGTTTTGTTTTGTACCCAAATTTTCTGAATCTGAATCACCCCTGTTTTGTTTTGTAGCCGAATTTTCAAAATCCGAATCCGAATCGATTTGAATTTTTAAAAAGAATTCCAGGGCAAAAAGAGTGGATGGTGGTCGTAGTGTCCAATGGGTTGAAGATACCACCCAAATTTCAAAAGAATTGGGCAAAGGGCTGATTTTTTGTGAATGTTTTAAGATTATGCATCTTTAAGAATTTTCCCATAGGGAATAATGGGGATTCCAGCCAATGTATCGCTTCACATTGAGGGGAAAGGGGTGGCCCAGAGCAGCGTGTGGTGGGTGGTAGTGCCCAATGGGGGCAAGGAAGCTACTAGAATTATTTCAAAGGATTTGGGCAAAGGGCTGATTTTTTTGTGATTTGTTGAAGTTTATGTGTCTTTACAATTTCTCCCATAGGGAATAATGGAGGTTTCAGCAGCCCCATAATTCCACTTGGGGGTGGTACTGGGGTTGCCCGAGGGTTTGTGTAGTGCACATAGAGTACCAACCATGCCCATACCCTCAAGCCCGTGGGGTACTGAGTTTTGTTGTTTCTGAGGTGTTCAGTATACATTCTCTGGTAGCATATGGGATTTTCAGTGAAAAACAAGAATCCACTCTCATATGCTACCAGAGAATCTACACTCAGAACACCACAGAAACAACAGAACCCAGCACCCCATGGGTTAGCAACCCTTCCCCTGGCCAATGTAGGGTCAGTAAAGAGTGGCAATAAGCAAAAGAGTCATGGGGAACAAGGAGGGAATTGTCAGCAGTCAGCCCATGATTTAGGTCACTGATCAGAAGGCTGGAAGGGTGGGAAATTCAAAGAGATGTCAAACACAAAATGGAGACTCACTCAGAGATGGAGGTCCGAAACAACAAAAATGGAGGTCCAAAACAACAAAACGTTTTATAGCCGAAACAGGGACGTTTTGTTTTGTACACAAAATTTTTGGATTTGGAAAATGGGTGTTTTGTTTTGCCTACAAAACACCCAAAATGGGCTGTTTTGGGTACAAAACATTTTGTATCCGAAACATTTCGCACATCTCTATTATATATTGCTTCTTTTCACATGAACTCCCACCCAATTACCTGGCCACTGGCTGCTGTGGAGCTCTGCTCAGTCAGCTCCTGGGAAGACTATGCCCGGTTACGAGAAGGAGAGGAGCCTTCCACTTATGATAGGCTGGGACAGGCTGGCTGAGCACAAGCAATGGGGAGCCCATTGATCTGCTTTTTTGGAAATCTGGAAATCTCTGTAGAGGCAGCCTCGCCTTGTGTGCTTTGCCTATGCATGTGCAGAAGAGCCTCCTCCGCTCACTCGTGCTGTGTGTTGCCTCATGGTGTGTGCGTGCTGGCCCAATGGTCCTGTGTCAGAGTCATGTGCTGTGTTTGCAGAGACTAACTGTGTAGGTGCGCTTGAAGCTGGGCCCAGAGGCAGGCAGGTAGGCAGGTGAGCTGCCGCAGCCTGGGTTCACCCCACCCAACCCCCTCACCAGAAGCAAGATCAGCAGGCTGCTGGAGGCCATGCCTCCCACGGGTCTTGCCTCATTCAAAAGCCTTGCAGTGACACAGCAGCCACAGCCCAGCTGCAACCCTGTCCCCCTCGTGGGAAAGAGAGATCGGGCAGGCTGGCAGAGTGTTTCACCATACTCGGCTGCTTTGTGGTGCTGTAGCACAGACCAGCTCTGCTGCCCTCCCCACCCACCCCATGGCAGCAGTGCTGGTCTGTGGTGCGCCACCACAAAGCATTTTTCGTGATGCTTTTTCAGCATGATGCCTAGGCCCCTGGGGGGACATTTGGAGCCCCTGCCCCCCACCAGAAGACCGGAATTCAAACCTAAAGTCCGGTCGAAAGAGTGCCACTGAGTGAAAATGACACATTTAACACTTTTGTCATGTTAAAGCATGACAAAGAATATATCTCAATCATACAATTAATTAATCAAAGCAGCATGTATTAAAATGGCAGCAACTAGTGCCAGCAATTTTGTGGAGCTTCTCCACAGGCCTGAGATAATAAAATATGTTTCACTTGGAACCAGGATGATGCAATGTTGGTGCTCACCGACTGGTGAGCAAATTTCAAAGCAATTTATATAAGTATTTATATATAAATACTTTATATAAATAAATAATCTGGTCAGTTTATGAGAAGCAGGCAAAACATGTTGAAAATAGAAGATTCTGATTCACGGAGATGCTGGATTCCTTGGAGTTCAGCAGATTGCAGTCCATTTGTGACCAACTAAATTTACCTTTAAATGTTAATTACTACATTTGTACATTGAACAAACTATAGTTCTAAATATAATATACCAGTCATGATCAATGTTATGAGCAAAGCAAGTTATACATAATAAATGCTCCTAAAGAAACAACATTAATTTAGATTAGGGATGTGCAAGAACCGAGGTTTGTGCAATAGTTTGGTGCCAAACTGGTTCAGAACCACAGGGAGTGGGAGGGAGAGTGGGATCTTTTTATAAAAGGAGAGCAGGTCCTTACTTACTCTCCCCCATCACATACAGCTTCCTGCTGTGGTGGCACTTGTCCCAAGTGCCTCCTCATGGTACCAGCCTGCACATGGCATCTGCGCATGCAGGGGCATCATTTGCATGGTCAGCTACACCATGCTGACCACCATCATATTTAAAATGACAGATGCCACGTAAGCACCCATGTTTAATGCTTCCCTCCAGTGGAACTTCCTATGTGACTTAAGTTGGCATGTGGAAGGGGTAGTTGTTAGTTTTTCTTGTTACCTTAGCTGCTGACAACACACCCCTTCCAATTCTTTTTATCCTCTCCCTTTCGCCTGTGCCATAGCATGAAAATATAATGCTCTTTCCACTGCCTCATAGGAAGCTGTTTTATACTGAGTCAGACCATTTGTCCATCTAGCTCAGTATTGTCTGCACAGTCTGGCAATGGCTTCTCCAAGGTTGCAGGCAGGAATCTCTCTCTCAGCCCAATCTTGGAGATGCCAGAGAGGGAACTTGGAACCTTCTGATGCTCTTGACAGAACGGCCCCATCCCCTAAGAGGAATATCTTACAGTGCTCACATATAGTCTCCCATTCAAATGCAACCAGGGTAGACCCTGCTTAGCAAAGGGGACAATTCATGCTTGCTACCACAAGACCAGCTCTCCTGACAGCCTCAACTATGAATCAACCTTTTCTCCCACATATCCCTGTATCATTGCAGGAGACTGTGGAGAAGCTCCCATTTGCTGATGGGAGGAGCGGGAAAGAAAATGGAAGAGTAGTTCCTGATGTGGACCCATCAGGAAACAGTACTGGACCCGCATGGCCCTGGGTTCTCAGCAGTTGTGAGACCTGTCAGCTTTGGTAATCATTCTTTATCTGTCCTTCACACAGACTCTATCTGTATGCCTTTTCATGTGTCCGCCTTTCATAAAAAGGGAACCACATGGCGAGCTGGACGGCCTGAAGGATCTTAGACCACAGTAACATCATTCTGTCTTCTTCTTCAGAGAGTCCCTCCTACAAGTCCCCCACCCTTGAATTTTAACTGAAAACTCTCAGGGCAGCAAATTGGTTGGTTTTTGTTTTTGCTTATTTGATTATGTAAAGAACCAGACATATTGATGGCCTGGTGATGATGTTGTTGTTGATGATGATGATGATGATGATGACAATTAATAATAAATAGTGAGGAGGAGGAGGAGTTAATGAATTGACTCAAAGGAAAAATCTTTCTAGACTGTGCAACAAGAAGAGCAAATACTGATGTATCAATCTAAGCCCTCAAGACCATTGTTTATCTCCAAGCAGAAATAATGTGGCCAGCACACAGGTGACTGCAGAGTAATTAGGGCCAAATTGCTCAAACAAATGAGTCAGCCTGTTCTGTGGTTCAACACATTTTTACAGAATTATCTGAGAAACTTCTCATTTAAAAAAAAAAAAAAGGAAGGGCAATACTGACAGGTCAATGCATGGGCAGTCACCTTGGAAACCTCTTGAATTATGACCCTATTATTCTTCTCATTATGCATGCACATGTTTTCCAGCTACTGCAAACTTGATAAGAAAAGTGGTTCCAATCATGAATCACACAAAGGACCTCTAAGATATACAAAGAAGCCCATGAGTATAGGACGAATGCTGACAAGAAGATTAGCTTGTATGATGAATGCTATAACAAGCCAATTTTCTGTGAGGAAAAGAAACACTGCTATGCAGGAAAAAAGTAAAACTTAAAATGTTAAGAACTGGTGTAGTGAAGGACTGTGATTTTAAGTTTTGAAGTCATCTGTTCAAATCTCATGGTACACACAGCTTTAGCCAGCCAAACACCATTATATCCACACACAAAAACAGGCACAATATGCTTCTGTCTATGGCCTTATTTGTATGTAATGGGAAAACGGAGTTGAAGAGGCCAGAGGCTGCCAAACCTGAACATCCAAATGTGTGAAACTCTGGCCCCATACAGCGAGCAAACCAGGCTGAAACCTCGAGTTGTAGTGAGTTCCGCTACTTGTATCCAAGGTTTCCAGCCACATGCAGCATGTCCAGATGTAGAATTGTAGGCTGGTCTGGCTGAAACCAGAGTTGAGCGAGGAAGCTCCTCGCTCTCTCTGGCTGTGATTGGCAGTGTGGGCTGTCCTTCATGCAAGAAGGTAGCCTGCATAGCCGGTTCACCCTCCTCTCTGGAGTCTCCCTGACTGCAGAGAGCCTCCTGTCAATTTTGTCCAAATGGAGTCAGGAGAGTGGAGTTGGCGGGGGAGCAGAACTGCAGGTCCATTGGACCCGCGGTTCCATGTTATGTGCACATGTATAATCTGTCTCTTCCTCTGACTGATGAAGCACCGAGGCCTCAGAGTTTTTGGAATCCACTGACATTGCCCTACATATATATGTGCTGCCTGCCCAGCCTGTCACTAGAAGATCTCAGCCATTCACTGCTCCCACTCTCTGCTCCCTTCCCTCCATTCTCTGTCATCTTAAAACAATGAGAAGAATGAAGGCTTTTGCATTAAAGACTCAGAGCTGATGCCCCAGAGCGCAGCCCCTGCTCTAAAACAAGCTATATGAAGTATGGCTATTCCTGCATTTGTCGGATATTTCTGTTCCGATATTTTTTAAAGGGACACTTCATTTGTGTACTGTGTCCCAAAGCACTCCTTGAAGTCCTATCTCGGTGCTGACATACTCCAAGAAGCTGACATACATCCTCCACACACTCTTCACAGTTATGATATTTGTCTGAAGAGGCAAATGCTTGAAGAGTGGTGGTGGTTGTTTCTGTGAACAGAAGACTATGTTGCCCCAGCCTTCTGATCATGGAAATGGCTGCCATTAGATTTGTTATTTATTTGGTTTATATACCGCCCTTCCAAAAACGGCTCAGGGTGGCTTACATCATTATTCTGTTTGTATCTTCAGACAAATGCTTAATTGTGAAGAGTGTGGGTAGGGTGATGCTTCCCAGCTTATCAGTGCTGACGTATGACTTCCAAGTTCACACTTGGACACTGTACATACATACAGCATTGCTCTTTCCCCCCATGTCTGAACAGAGTGGGGGAAAGTCCATTTCATTGACTTCATTTTATTATGGGTTTCATTATATGGTTTGATTTTTGAGGGCTCTGTGTGTGTGTGTGTGCGTGCGCGTGTGTGTCTGAGATTTCCCACCAAAAAACCCCCTTCATATGCAGTAGAAAAGTGGTTGACAATAAAATAAATCAATAAATATGTATTAGTTCCTTTCTTTTCTTGCTGTAAAACTCTTATATCAAAATGTCACTAATTTGTGATATTTAATGGTACCTGATGCAAAGTAGCTAGTAGAAAAACGTATCCAATTTAGATTTCCAGTCTTTTTATTCAGGGAAATGTAGTCTGGCTACAGTCAAATGTCAATGGTATAAGCTTCTGGCTTTGTGGAGATTGCTTTCAAATCAAAGTACCAGATCTTTTATTTACATATTAATCCTGCATTGTAATCCGTGTTGATTTTCTGTGCCTTGATAGAACTGAACAGAGTCAGTATGGCTGCATGTTATCTCTGAAGGAACTGGATACAATTATGATCAATACACAACCTCACTTTTCTGGTCTACTGCCCAGTTTCAAATGAATAGTTGTTCTCTGGTTACTAGTGAACATCCAGATGTTCTACACAAAAATGCGGGGGTGGGGGGTGGGGATAGCAGACAATATTAGTTAGAGGTCCTGAGAGCATCTTATAATTCAGGAGAAATGTGTAATACTCCCTAAAGAGCCCACATCCCCTTGATGTAGCAAACTGTTCCTGAAGTGACTATTTGCAGCACATAGCCACTTCAGGGGCAAATAGTAGGGCTTTGTGAAGCATCTCTGCTTTGAATCAGAGGCTGCCTCAGCACTTGGGGCAACCTTCATGAGATTCATAGGTTCAAAGGGAGGTACTGCTTAACATCAACCAAATCCAGAGCCAAAACTTTGATTTGGATCTTAAGCTTCAGTCTCTACCACAACCATCTCTGAACTTCAGCATGGGCAGGAGACAAAATGGTTCTATTTCTATTTTTATCCAAGCACAGCATGGTAACAGCATCTTCCACAACATCATTTTAAAATGACTCCCAGAAACTAATTATTTTACTTCTTCACCTGCAGTCCTGGTGAAGGAGTAGGATTCCTTGGGAACTGTAGTCTCTTCTGGGGCTGCAGCAATGACCAACCACAGAAATGACAATTCCCAGAGAGCATTCTACCTTTCCCAAGTGTGTGTGCGTGTGTGTGTGTGTGTGTGTGTGTGTGTGTGTACTTTACAATGATACTGGGAGGCATTTCAAAAGTCTTCTGGGACGCATTTTACAACAACCACGGCAGGAAATGCTGCTACCTTGCTACCTCAGATAAAAATAAAAAATAGAACCACCCTGTATCTTGTCCATGGCCAGTATTATTATTATTTATTTACACAGTCAGACAGGTGTTATTGACTGGTTTGTTTTATCCAGACATCGAGTCCTTCCCAAGGACCTGGGATGGCTGAATTTTATTGTCAATGTTGTTGCTGTTGTTATAGATATTGTCGCAGAATATAGGCTGTTCCCAGTAAAGTTGCTTTTTGTAATTGGCTGATGGTGATTTCTGTGGCCCCTATGGTGTTGAGGTGCTCTTCGAGGTCTTTTGGAACTGCACCCAGGGCGCCAATTACCACTGGGATTATTTTGGTCTTTTTCTGCCACAGCCTTTCAATTTCAATTTGTAGATCTTTGTATTTGGTTATTTTTTCTGTTCCTTTTTCTTCTATTCTGCTATCCCCTGGTATTGCTATGTTGATTATTTTAACTTGTTTTTCTTTCTTCGTGACTACAGTTCTATCTGGTGTATTGTGTGGCAGATGTTTGTCTGTTTGTAGTCGGAAGTCCCATAATATTTTTACATCTTCATTTTCTACAACTTTTTCAATTTTTTGAGGTGAAGACAAAGGGGACGTTGCCTGGTTTTGATTTTGAAACAGTTCAACCACAGTGGCATCCTCGATTTCCAACACCTCCTCCACCTGCGCCTGAGCAACTGCATCAGTTGGTGGTAATTCTTCTTCCATATCTTGAGCCTGTGTTGCTCTTTGCAGTTCTTCCAGCTCAACTCCTGTGAATACTTTATTTCTTATTATGAATCCTCTCTGGTCTGCTAGCCTTTGTTCTGTTATTTCTGTATCTGGATGCTTCTCTTTCCATATTTGGTACATTCTTTTTAAATAACCTCTTCTAGTTGGACTAGACTTGTAATAGCAGATCATTATTTCCTTGTTGGCATTTTTCGTATATTTTTTTCGGTTAAGCGACGTTTCTTACAGTAACTTTGCAATCTCCAGCCCTGGTTGCTCAACTGAAGATCCTGAGTCCTGTAGCCCACGTCACCAGATGTCCAGGGACTCCAGCACCTGGCGCCGTCCTTGTTGACCCGGACGACGACCGATCCGGTATAGATTTATTAAAGTTACATCTCACCATATTGTTGATGGGAGAGGCACTCTTTGTCTGGCTCTTCTGGTGAGACCTGTCCAGTATGGTTGGACCTCTGGCATAGCTCTCACCTTCCTCAGAGCACGCAAGCCCCACAACCACGCCAAGGTAGTGCCTCACTGGGGTTGTTGTTGTTGTTGTTGTTGTTGTTGTTGTTGTTATTATTTCTGAACATACCTGCCAATTTTGCATGGACAATCAAGCAGGGCTGTTCTTCTGTTGTTATTCTGAGTCCTTGGCCCACTTAGCCCAGTTCTGCCTCATCTTATTTATTTTTATTTACTTATTACATTTATATCTCACTCTTCCTCCAAGGAGCCCAGAGCAGTGTACTACATACTTGAGTTTCTCTTTCACAACAACCCTGTGAAGTAGGTTAGGCTGAGAGAGAAGTGACTGGCCCAGAGTCACCCAGCTAGTTTCATGGCTGAATGGGGATTTGAACTCAGGTCTCCCCGGTCCTAGTCCAGCACTCTAACCACTACACCATGCTGGCTCAGTACCTACTGCGGTCAGTATGAGATGAGGGGGAGAGTTCAAAGTGGCCAAATAACATTAGATGCAAATCAGCCCAGTTCAGTCATAGTTACTTCTGTTCAGACTGAACTGGTGGCCTGCTGGTTTGGAACTGGATCTTTGATGGCTGAATAAGGTTGACTCTCCTTATAATAGAGTTGCCATGCTCCCGAGAATTTTGGGTTTCACACGGATTTCAAACATCTCACCCAGATTGCTTAGCCCACCTGGATTTGCCTGGATTTCAGCTTTCATTTTTTAAAAAAAGAACTAAGCTCTAGCCCTTATAGAAGTGGAGTTTTGGAGCAAAATGTGCAGTTATTATTCTGCTCAACCGCTGGACTTGGATTAAGAGAGGAAGCGCACAGGATGCTAGCTGGGAGGGTTTCATTTTTACAAGTACAGTAATCCCCTGAGGAAGGTTGTTGTGTTTGTTATCAGCAGGGGATCTCTATCGGGCAGTTGAGAGGATAGCGTGCTTTTGATGTAAATCACTACCTGCCTACCAGGCTGTGTATTCTAATGTTTAAGGACTTTCTTGGCTTTATGTTCAGTGCATGCCTACTTAGAAGTAAGCACTGTTGGTTTCAATCAGATCTTCTCTCAAATATGTATGTACAGAATCACAGCCTTAATTAAAAAGCTGTGCTTTTGTTGTTGTTGTTCTATTGCTGCTGTTAATATGTCAAGGAAAATTGGTCAGGCAAAGATATCTTCTCCAACTATTGTAGGTAGATATCCAGAGCAACTACAAATCAACTGGAAAGTGCAGCTGCTAATTTGCACATGCAAAATTATTTTAAGCCAATTTACATAATGTGCAAATTAGGCACCCAGATTTGGAAAGCCAGCATATGGGAACCCTACCTAAGAGTCAACCAGAACTTTGGACAACCTTAGCAAATAGCCATTGGAGGAGTAATTTCCATCATTAAAATGGTGCAAGAGGAAAGTGTTAAGCTCCCCACACACCTGCACACCTTAGTCATGAGTGGGAACAGCCTACAGCAGCTGCTTTTTGACAAAAAAAAGGAGAGTTCTGATCTACTTCCTGTCTTAAATCCATCTCTTAATGACAAACTTAATATCACACATCGATGCTGTTCTCATGAGCAGCAAAGACTGGGCTAGGGCAGCTAAGCCTGGGCTTGGTTGCCCATGGGAACCCGCAGGAGTCAACCAACTGCTCCTCAACCATGTTTCTCTGATCATCTGTCAGCGCTGGCTGCTTTCAGCCAGCACTGCAACACTGACAGACATTCACCCATCACTGGGAGAAGCCCCACAATGCACCGTGGGATTCTCAGAGGTTGGGACAAGGAGTCCTGGCCTCAGAGCGATTGGCCTACTCCTTGCTGCATGGAATAGGGCTGGTTGTGTGGGAATGCAGAGCTCTCTCTGACGCAGGCTTCTGAGGATTGTCTGGGGGGAAGGGAAGGTTTGGGAAGCCTTTCCCCTGCCCGCCTGCCATGCTGTTTGTTTGGAAGAGAAGGAAAAAGCAGAGAATGCATCAGAGAGAGCAGACATTTAGCTGGGAATTACAGTAAAACTTCATTTGCACTGCAGCATCTTTGGAGCCTTAGTTTTAGTTTTAGTTTTAGATATTACCACAATAGAAAGACCTACCTAACTACCAGCTGCTATTAATTTCATTGCATTTGGGGGCTATCACGGTCAGACTAATGCTTTGTCTAATGGAACCAACATTTTTTTTAAATGTACAGTATAACGAGGCTGTTAGATTTTATTATTGTTATTTGCTAAGGAAAATCAGATTTGGATATCTGTTACATTCTAGAACAACTAGTTTGAGAGGGCAAAGGGATGGCAGAGTATATTATTAGGGGAGTGAGGATTTTGCTATACATCCACACAACTGTTTGGGGATGGCTTAGAGGACAGGCAAGCACCTATCTTATCAGCAGCAAATGAGTAGCAACTCCATTTGGATCTGCAAATCCAATGCAGCCACTGGTTCCATTACTGAACTTGGTGGCTGCAAGCCCCACCCCTTCATAGAAAGTCCTCTGAGGGGACCTCTGCCTACTCAGCATAATTTGTGGTGCCAACAGACTGGAAAGCTTCATAACATCAGCAGTCCCTGATTAGCCTGTCCTCTGATTAGCCATAAAGGAGCTGGAGGCGAATGCAGGCCAGCCAATGCTTTCACAACTTTGTCTACAGTGTGCTCTACAGGCTAGCACATCCATTGACATCAGCCACTGCAGCCAGAGCTCTCTATGGTTGTCATGCGGGGTGGGTGGGGTCAGAGTGCATTCGACCAGGTGGAAGAGGCATGTGAGTTCTCATGACCAGATCAACAAGGTAGATCCCCTCCACTACCGTCAGTTAAAAGCTGGGTACAATGGTAGTCTTGCTGGAAGCAACCTAGGCAAGAGGGATTTGAATCGGTTCTAACGATCATGCAAATGTAGGTAACCCAACTTTCTACCTTGATTTTAATGGTCATGTGAACCAGCCTACTAACTAAGGTAAGGTAATTAATGTTAGTTAATTTACCTTATTAATTAAGATTGCTAGACTTTTTCAAACATATTTAGAAAATGAGCCAGATTCCTCTTAGAAAATTCACTCGACCAAAATCCCTGGTGGCTAGAGAGGGCTGGGGGATAGGCAGAATTATTATTTAACTAATTATAATTGTCTATAAGAAAATATGGGCTGAATCCAGACTAACACTCCATATACTACAGACCTTAGATAATTTTGACTAGGGTAAAGCATGTTGGGATATGCAACAGCTGCAGCTTAGCTTGCTGTATAGTTTCCATGTAATCCTATACCATAAAATGGTTAGGTGTGCGGCCGTGCTGCCCGTGTCTTTTTGGGCAGTTCTGAGCATGCGTGGAGCGGTGTGGCCGTGCTGCCCGTGTCTTTTGGGGCAGTTCTGAGCATGCGCAGAACTGCCAAAAAAGATACGGCCACCCAGACACGGGCGGCCATGTTGTATCTGAGCAGGGAAAGGCAGCGGCGGCAGGAAGGACTGGCCCCGCTGGCGGCAGCCACCGCCGCGCTGAGAAGACTGGCCCCGCTGGCGCCGGCCGAAAAGACTGGCCCCGCTGGCAGCGGCTGAGAAGCCTGGCCCCGCTGGCGGCCGCCGCTGCCGAGAGGACTGGCCCTGCTGGCGGCGGCCGAGAAGCCTGGCCCTGCTGGCGGCAGCCGACGCCGAGAACACTGGCCCTGCTGGCAGCCCAAGGTGAGGCCAAAAGCAGCACCCCCCCACTAGAGCCCGTTATTAAAACGGGCTTACAAATACTAGTCTACTATAAAGCCAGAAGGGACACTATAGTTTCTTCTGTATTGGTTGGGCTAGCTAGGAGTTTCTGTTCTCCTTCCTGTTTTTGTTTGTTCCTGTTCCTTTGTGCATGAGGCAGTGAGTTAAGTACTGACTCCTGAGTGTCTTTGTCTCCTAAGTAAAGTTATCTTAAGAACCTTTCACTGGTGTTTGCTCTGTAATCCACACAGACAGAACACATTCTGCACAGGGGGCTTCAGAGGGAAGGGGAGATCAGTGAATATCATCACCCTGTATTGGAGTGTACACACAGCATTAATCTGATTGTAAACTATGGAATTTTAAGTATCTGTAAATTTAGTGCTCATTTTTTATTGTTTCTTAGTAAATTTATTTCTTTTATTATTGTTGGCTTACATGATGATGCATCGTGTTATGGAGATGTAACGCTGTGCTCTGGGGTTGCTGCAGATTTCTAAGAAACAGGAATGTTCAGAAACAGGGATTGCATGAGCAGCACTTCTGCCCTTTCCCCCATTTGTTGCACATGAGGAAAACTGCTGTAGTGCTGCTCGCACAACAGCTGCGTCTGAACTGCTTTGGGGGGGTGTTTACATCTCCATAACACTCTGCATCAGTTTCCCAAATTGTTCTCAGATGAGTTATATTTCAGGGCTGTCCCATAGCACATATTGTATTATGAGGACAATTAAAATTACGTACAGTAGCCCATCCCACAGAACCTAGGACTTCAATGTAGAGTTACAATGCCCTAAGAAAAACTACAGCTGTACTTAAATTGTTTCTGTTACACACTCTGCAAGCTTATACCCTATAGCTGTTCCATAAATCCCAGGGTTCCAACCAAGATCTGAGTCTGCCATCAAAATATGCAGTTCAGGTCTAAGGAGAGATCCACTTTCCAAAATGGAAGAGTCTGTTTTGGCTGGATAGCACTGGAACATAGGGTCAGACTGAAAGTGACACATCAGTTTAATTAATTAATTAATTAATTAATTAATTAATGGTTGTATAGTTCTTACTATCTGATGGGTTCCGAATGTATTGTAACAATTTTTTCAGCCAGACATATTTCTGTACCTAAACAACTCTCCACTAATTATAGATGTTCCCCCCCACACACACCCTTGTCATAAGAACATAAGAAAAACCCTGCTGGATCAGGCCAAAAGCCCATCCAGTCCAGCATCCTGCAGTGGTCAACCAGGTGCATTTATAGTGCACATATCAACTTTCTTTCCACTCTGATGAAGAGCTGTGTGGTTTCTTTTCTTGTGCAGATTTTTGCTGGGGGGAAATCATTATCAGAAGGTTTTGCTTGGCAACAATGGAAATAAATAGTTTCTCCCCTTCACCAAAACATTATGTTATCATGATTCTGTTTACTACCAGTAGTCAAACTTTAACATAACACAACTTAACATACATATGAATAGCTTTCCCTCATGGATTAGAAAATTAACTATTCCTTTCAGACTAGAACATGGAGTAGTTCAGGGAACAAAAATGATTTCCCTTCCTGCAAGTAGTACATCTTGCAAAGTACAAGTTGTCTTTTATTATGCTCAAGCAGTCCCAGACTCCCACTTCTCTCTCTCTATCTTCTCTCCCCTGAACCTCAATGCCTGTTGTCTCTTTATTGCATCTATTCTTCCACACCTAGGAATTCAAGTCACTTATGTCCAGCAGTGCATGATTCCTGGGCACCCAATGAATCTCCTGTGGTTTGCTATAAGATTGCTTTTTGTGACTGAACAATAAATGTAGGAATGCAAGGTATGTTTTGGTAACCCAAATAGTAAAAGATAAGATTACAGTTCTCTGGGAGATTTTGTCTTGTAGCTAGTGTGTGACAACATGAACTTTCACGGTCTACTGATTTCAGAAAATCAAAATGTCACCTGAGGAAAGCAATCCTCCTGGATATGCATCACAGTTTATTTTAATATATTCTTCTCGGAAGTTGACAATATGGAGTCCTAAATATTTGGTAATCCGACAGGTAGAATTAAGTTGACACCAAACTTCCATATTTACCTCAAGCAGCTTGACATGTGACAAGAACGTCGCCTCCCTTAATAAAGAGAAAAGATTGAGGAAATTTGGGGTGAGATGAAACTCTAATGGTAGTCATTCTGCAGCAATTTTACAAGGTAATATTAAATATTACAGGCAGTTCTTTTTCAATTCAGCTATTTGTGTACGGTGGGAAAACCTATTACTGCTGCCAAGGGATTATGTCTTGTGACGAACCGATTCAGCTGGAGAGGTTTGAAGAAATAGTAAACAACTGTGAATAATGAATGGGCAATAAATATCCTTTAGCTTGACTATAGAAGAGTTGATGACTGGCAAGCTACATTCAAACTGTGGGTAATAAAACAAAATCTCCTATGGGTAATTTGCCAGAAATGGCAAAATAATTAAATATAAATGTGGATGCTTAAATCATTTTAGGTTGATACGCATAAGGAGAGATGGCTGGTGCAGGTGGGGAAAGGGCTACAAAGCAAAAGATAAGTACAGGCTGAGGTGGGGGGTTATTCCTCTGACTTAGGTCTGTTTGCAGTGCAAATTTGCCAGGGGTTAGAAAAACATTGAGATTTTACAGTACACAGGCACCAGAATCTCCAACCCATCTTTACAGAATCCTCACTAAAGCCCTGGGCAGGATTGGTATCAGTGCAGACGCACAGTGACAGTGAGCTTCAGGATCCTCCAAAAAAAAGGTAGAATTTGTTGTTATTGCTTAAAAGAGGAAAGTGCCTTGATGTCAGTTTAGAACTTAGATGGTGAACAAGAATGCAAAGAAGTTTCATATAGAACATGCTCCATGATGAGGGATTCTGTGGTAAACCTTGATTTTCTACTACTGAAGCAAAAATCACATATTTGCTATTCTCTCTATATGTATCCTGCATAATTGATTGATTTTTTAAAAGCCTTTTAATGCAACTGTGGCGGGTGAGGTGGGGGTCAGGTCAGTTCACAGTGTCATGCTTTTGATTGGGGCATTCCATTGTGCCTTCAGCAAATGCAGGAAAATTCCTATTGTCCAGTTTCTATGGAGAGAATGTGAAGAGAAGTAGGCACTCAAGCACTATTGATATCTCACACTTTGTACAATATCCCTAAATGCTGTTGGTTGCCTTGTGGGGCTTGTAGTCGAAAAGGTGGGCTGTAAATCTGTAAGGCCACCTTTAGATATAAAGCAAAATCAGAGGAGAACAAGCCAGAGATTCAATTTCGTGGTCATCCGTATGTGTGAAACTGCAGTTTCATCACAAAAGCAACTCAAAGTTTCTGGTCCCAAATCATTATATGAACCTTGTGTTTGTAGTGAGTTTGACTGCTGCAACCTCAGGTTTGAAGGCACCATTGTGTCATCTGAATTCCACCACCACTGTAACCTGGGTTCCATGCTAAAGCTCCTCCCACTACCATCAAGAGGCTGGCACAGAGCAGACAAAAACAGCATCAGTACTAGGGCAGCTGAGTCTCCCACTGGCCACCTCTCAGAGATGACACACCACCCGCTGCCATCCTCTTCCTCCTCCTGCCACTGCTTAGCAACAGGGATGCTGTGTCCCTCCAATCACAGCATTTAAAGGGAAAGAAGCACATTGGTGGAGGCCTGCTTTCCGCTGCATGTTTTGGGATTTGGTTGCTCCCTGCCATGGAGGAACTGTTGGAGATGGTCACATCAGGAGAGGTTCTCCTGCAATTCAGCTCTGTGGTGCCTTGTGGAAAAAAGACATGTGGCCCTTGTAGCATGAATCATGGAGCGTGCCTTCCATGGCACTTCTGACATGCACAATGTGGCCCCGCCCCACTAAACTATATAAATGTGATACTTGCTGATAGAAGCGGCCAGACTTAAAAACTCTTCTCTATTTTGTAATATTACTTCAGGATGCCCTGGCCGGGACTCATCGTCCCAGACTTGCTGTAGGGTAAGGGAGGCACATTTCCATGCACACTTTGGTAGCGCAAATCACTCCACCCCAGAGTTAGAGCTTCTGTCTGAAAATATTCAGAACTGGTATCCAGTATGGATAGCGGAGGCCAAACAACTAATTGATCAACTCAGAAGTGGTAAAGCCCCTGGGAATGATCTTATCCAGTTGAGATGATCAAGGCATATCCTGAGTAGTGGGTACAAGTGCTGGCAGCCCTATTTATCCATATAAACAACTTGGCCTGCATAGCAGAAGACTGGGGACAGTGTAGTGTGGTACCTATCTTCAAAAATGGTAATAGGAATGATCCATGTAGCTACAGACCCATAAGCTAGGAGTGTGCACAAAACTGACTGGCCCGGTTTCATAACTGGACCGGACCAGTTTGGCTTTGGCCCCCTGAACTCCACCAGTTTGGTTTGGCTCGGGGGAGTGGGGTTCATGGATATTATTATTTTTTACTTACCCCCTCTAGGGGGGCTCCTTTGAGGCCATGGACAGGTATCCATGAATGTTCCCCCTCTCCCTGCCGGCCTCCGTTTTGCTAAAAAGCACCCAATTCAGGCAATCTTCAGCCCTTTCCGGGCCTTTCCCCCATTGCAGTGGCCATTTTGGAGGCCACCACACATGTGCAATGGGCCCTGTGTGGCTGGGACACGACCCAGGCCATGTAGGGGCCCATTGCATATCCCTATCTCTATCTCTATCTCTATCTCTATCTCTATCTCTATCTCTATCTCTATCTCTATCTTAGCAAACTCCCAGAACAGCCTGGGTGATGATGGTTTCGGCTCGACATCGAGCCATCAGACTGAACAGGTACAACTTTGAAGAGGTTCGGATTCGAACCTGTTCACACGTCCCTACCATAAGCTCACTTAATAACATCAGCAAAATGTATTCAAGGCAATTATGGTTTTAATTTTTAATTTTAGTTTTTAATGATTTTAATGTTAATGATTTTAATTGTTTTAATGTTTTAAATGATTTTAATTGTAAACCACCCAGAGATGCGAGTTTTGGGGCAGCATAAAAGCACGTGAAATTATTTATTTATTTTATATTGATTAAAACATTTTTATACCACCCACAACTTACGTAATTAGGTAAATTAATTAATTAGGCTGTGGTGGAGTGGACCACCCCAATCTGTCAGCCCATCCTGGCAAACAGGGATGTCGCACCCATCCTCGCGCCACAAGAGAGGATCTAGAGCAGCAGCAAGAAGGCACAGGCAGTAAGAGTGACTTCCACAAGAAACGCATGGGAGCATCTTGCCTGCCATGAAGGCAGGCAGGTGCATGATGTTGGAAAGGCATGCCACTCTTAAGGTAGGAAAAGCTTGGATGCCTCCAACAGCTGCAGCTGTGGTCCTGTAAATGATCAATCCAGGATACACCTGGAGTGGCCACACCCATTGCAACCCTTCAATGATTTGATAGAAAAAGTAAGTGTTGACCTTTCTCCCCAAAAGTGTGCTGTATGCCTATATCAGTGTTACCTGCCCTTTAACTAACCAGCATGTGCACAGGAAACTGGGGGATGAGAGGCTTCTGCACCAGGTCTAAATCTTTGCTTCTCCTCTGCTGGCATTGTACTGCAGAGTTGCCCCAAGGGCTTAGGGGGGCAGAGAGCCCTGGTAGGGTGTGCGGCCTGGGGCAAATCAGCCACTGCAGGGCCCCCTTCCGGTTAATTCTAATGCGAGTTAAAAGAGCAGGGCCCAGGTTGGTTGCCCTGCTTGCCATGCCCTAAGGACAGCCCTGTGGGGCGGGACCCGATGTGAAATGGGGAACAGATTGGCTGCTTTGTGGAGCACATCAGGAAAGAAAGTTGAGGGACATGGAAGGGACATAGAAGGGTTGGCTTCAGATCCACAGGAGGAATTCCTTGTTACTGGGGGCCATGGGCAAAAAATGTCCTTGTGCTAATGCCCGGAGCAGAAATAATCAGGAACACAGGTGGTGGCAGATGCTGCGAAAGCTCTTGCAGTCTGTCATTAAACAGTTGCAGTGGGAAGATAGGGGCCCAATCCTCCCTTCATTCTTTTTCCTTTCTAAAAAAAATACCCCCCCCCTTGCCAAGCTTAAACAGAATGGATGGTTTTGTGGGGGGAAGACACTAGCAGGTGTGAGTGGGATCACAAGGTGCATTCAGTCTACCTTAGGGATATGTACACCAGCTCAACCTTGAGTCAGTTCAACATCAAACTGGTTCAGATCAAAAACCCCTGGGCTGGCTCAGGAGCTATAGATGGTTTTTAATAACGCACAGACTGACTACAAACAAAGGCATGACAAGGTAGCAGGGATGATACACTGGAACATCTGCAAAAAATACAAGCTACCTGTAGCCAAACATTGGTGGGAGGGACCATCAAATTGAAAAAGTCGTAGAAAATGAAGATGTAAAAATATTATGGGACTTCCGACTACAAACAGACAAACATCTGCCACACAATACACCAGATATAACTGTAGTCGAGAAGAAAGAAAAACAAGTTAAAATAATTGACATAGCAATACCAGGGGATAGCAGAATAGAAGAAAAAGAAATAGAAAAAATAACCAAATACAAAGATCTACAAATTGAAATTGAAAGGCTGTGGCAGAAAAAGACCCAAATAATCCCAGTGGTAATTGGCGCCCTAGGTGCAATTCCAAAAGACCTTGAAGAGCACCTCAACACCATAGGGGCCACAGAAATCACCATCAGCCAATTACAAAAAGCAGCTTTACTGGGAACAGCCTATATTTTGCGACGATATCTATAACAACAGCAACAACATTGACAATAAAATTCAGCCATCCCAGGTCCTTGGGAAGGACTCGATGTCTGGATAAAACAAACCAGTCAATAACACCTGACTTACTGTGTAAGTAAATAAATAAGAATTAATAAAATTACCACTAGGTTAGCACCTCGGGGGGTGCTGCCATGGCCATGGAGGTCCTACCGAACTTCCCCCTCCTCCTGCCGGCCTTCCCCCACTCTCCAAAGGGCCACTTCAACCCATTTTCTGGCTGTTTCTGCCCTTTCTGAGGTGGTGGTGGCCGTTTTGGAGGCTGCCACAAATGCGCCCTGACCATTTGCAGCGGGAGGAAGGGGCCTCAAGTCTCCCCTCTCCATCTGGGGAAGATGGTTTGTCTTTCCCCAGGGAGATTAAAAGAGGACCCCCCACAAGTGGAACAAGGGGATCTTCATAATTCAATAAACAACCATTTTTCTGTCTGCTTATAGACAACCAGAGCCAGCCGGCTGGCAAGTGAATTCCCCCTAGAAAGAGTCCCCTTGCTGCTCTCAGGCTGCCATCAGATGGCAGGGTATGCTTCAACACAGGGAGCACCGGGGGCGGGGGGGGAGGGGGGAGAATTGCAATAGTGAAATGGAAGTACCATTGCAATGGCATTTACACACTCCTTAAAAGGCATGCAGCCGTCTCACCATTGGAAGCAGCATGAGTGTGCCTTGGAAGCGTGCCTATTGCTTGGATAGGCAGCTTGCTGCTCAGTATGGAGGGCAAGGAATAAAAAAAAAATTCAACATATATAGGCCAAATTATGTGGTCAACTCTCATATTTTATGTGCCTTTAAAAAAAAAGTGTGGTCAGTACACTATGGAAATGATACAACACCATGCATAGGAACAGGTGCTCTCTCTAGAGCAGATTATTTAGATGAAAATGCTTTCTGAAACCCATGCCAAACCATACCTCTTTTAATCTATTCATGTTTTCCTGAGCTATCTAAGATATTTTTTGGATAAAGCTCACTTTGAGCTAATTTGGGAATCCTTTAGCAGCCAACGAAACATATTTTTAGCCAATAAGTGGTGTAGCTCTGCAGTACCATCTATATTAGAAGGCTTAAATGAATGTTGGGAAAATACCACAATGGCAAGGAGGACAGGGGATACAAATATATTGGAAGAGAAGCAAAATACAGGGCATTTTGAAAGAGAGAGAGAGAGAGAGTGTGTGTGTGTGTGTGTGTGTGTGTGTGTATAATTAATAAGTGGTTTTCAGAAGAGAACTGTACATTGGCGGTACATGGCTACTACTACTGAAGGAGATGCTAAGGGAGAGGCAGGGCATGGCAAGGCTGGAGTAGGCCCTAGGACATAAAGTGAACGGGAGCCCCTATCAATCTCCCTTATTCTTCAGGGAGGCAGAAGAGGGAGAGCAAAGAGCAAGCTGTCACACGCCGGGGCATCCTCCCCCATTAAATTGTAGCTATTCCCCTGGCCCCACACCCTGACCAGGCATTGTTGTGTGGTGCTGTTAAAGACAAGATCAGAACCATGTAGACATGAAGCAGCTGATTGGCCAGCAGCACTCTGAACAGAAGAGCATTCTCCTGGGTCCACATGGTCAATTAGCAGCTGCGTGCCTGCATAGCTGCTGATGCAGACGTTTCCAATGCTTCCATGCAACATACTCTCCCTTACTGTTCAATAGACCCTCAGCAACTGCTGTTGGAAATTATCAAATATTAACATCTTTGTAAATGTCTTGGATGCCTTTTGTGTTTAAATGGCTGACATGTCCCACAGCATAGCACAACATTATTCCCAATGGAAGTAGCATGTGACGTGATTCCACAAGAGACAGTAGTGCTGGTGTTGCCCTCTTGTGCAGCAGCACCACTGGGTGATTTAGAGCCTCATGGCAGCATGAGCAAGTCTGCACCACCTATGTTACACTGCAGGACATGTCAGCCAATGTGTATAATGTTTGCTTTGAAAAGGAGGTACTTAAAGTACCTCCTGCAGTTGATATCTCACATTCAGCATTTTTAGCATAGAGCTGCATAAATTCAGGAACTGGCAAGTCATGGAGGGTCCTCTCCTGCCTAGGTGAAGTTTGTGCTTGTAGATGAAATAAAATGTGTATTAGCTGCAGTGGTATTGATTTTCAAGGAATGTGCAGTGGAAAGAATAAGATCCTGAGTTCTGCGCTGTCCTTCTACCAATACCAATGAGACGACTATGCTTTAGCTGCAGCAGCTGATATCTGATCTTGCTACAGCTCCCAGTCCTTTGTATGGCTTTCAGCAGGTGTCCAAAAATTACTATCCAAGGAGTATTCTCTAGTAGCTAGCTGCAGTACCTACTACTGCACTATCATAATTTTAGTGTGCTTTACAGTGAAAGGACTTTTAGAATTGCAGTCATAAGCAGATTGCTAGTTGTATTTAGGCATTTAATAAATAGATACTATTGGTTTTTGTTTTTTTAAAAGTAGCCAAAAATATGGCTTCCTTTTCCCTTTTGTGTGCACAGTAAACAGGTCTTGCAGCCTTTCAAGTAAATGTTAAAGACATTGGGCTAGTTTGGGTAATACTTCATCCACTGACCATTGCACATGTGATAAGGGCATGCATGTGCAATCTCTTCCTATTTTCCCTGGAGTACACACTCCAGAGATTAAAAGTGAAATAACGGAGAGAAAAAATAAAATAATAAGCTATTAAGAGCATTAATATGTATAAATCCATTTAAATTGGCTGCCATATCATGGAGCAAACCACAAATCCAAGAGAGATGGGGGCTGGCTGCTTCCACAGCATTCACCAGCCCATCAGTTCTCCTAACAAAAGCAGTATAGGCTACATGCCAGTGATAGTGTGCATCATTGTTGCTGCGTCCTACACCCATCATTCCCAATGGGAGTAGGACACTGCAGTGATGACACACAATGCTGTTGGCATGCAGTCCCCCCTTCTCACCACTGACGGAAGCAGTTCTTGGATGCACAGCTCACAGTACAGTATGTCCATCACTCACAGATGTATACACATACTATACATATCTGTTTTCATATTAAAACAGTAGACCTCAAATTCAGTCCAAGTTTGGTTATGCATGAGGATAAAAGCAAACCAAAAGAGAGAGAAGACAGTAAAGTTGCAGGAGAAGATGACCTTAGCTGCAGGGCTGGAGAGAGCTGGGGTGGGGGGAGGCAGGAACTTATCTGCCTTCCCCCACTTGAGTGGCAGCTCACTCAGACTCAGCCACACAGCTGCACAATCAACACCATGGCAGAGTCCTGAGGTGGGATCAGGAGCAGGAAGTCCTTCTGCATCCCACAGGGCACCGTGTGAGCAGCTGCTCCACGCTGCATGGCCAATCCTTCTCCTGCCTTGCTCCCTAAAATGGCGACCAGTCTGTGGGAAGCCCAGCTACCCAGGGCGATCCAACATACAATCACCTGCTGAGGTAGAACAAACTGCCAATCCATTCTAGCTTGGTAAATCACCTAGTAGAAAAGTCATCCAGTAACCCAGGCAGCTCTTGCCATGTGCATAGGCTTGGTGTCTAACAAATTATGTAATATACAAAATGGGTGAAGCAGCAAATCCTCAGGCTTATCTGGAGTTCTCCCTGGCACCTGGTGTTAACCTTCTGACTAAATATGTCAACCCTTTGTCAACCCCACCACCTCTCAAGATAATCTGGGGATGTCCGGTTGAGGCTGCCACCAGCTTGGTTGGTGGCAACTCGAAACCGGGCCTTTTCTAGAGTTGCCCCGGGACTCTGAACTCACTTCATAATGAAATTAGAGTTTCCCCTTCTCTGAATGTTTTTAATAAGGAACTAAAAACATACCTGTTCAGTTAGGCTTTTAGTTTATAGTTTTAAAGTTTCAGTTTTTAGAGATCTGTTGTATTTTAAATTGTTTTAATTATGTTGATGTTTTAATGGTTTTTATATTGTGAATCACCGAGGGACTTTTTGTATTGGGCGGTATATAAATGCACTAACTAACTAAGGTAGTTCACACTATCACTAAGAGCATAGAACAAGCTTCCAACCCAGCTTTGGGAACTATGTGTGCTCCTGATTTTCTATTGTCTTTTAACAAACAACTAGGACAATTAGGTAGGAGGAGGGGAGAATGATAATCTGTGAGACAGACACTGGGTAGCAAGGCTTTTCCTCCTGCATCGTTCAAGTGCTGAGTACAACTGCTGGGAAGGACAGCAGCATAGGACAATCACTCCCCGCCCCTCCTACCTACCTGTTTGCTAACAGACCACTGAGAATCGGGATGCTTGTTGTACCCTCTTAGTGTTCACGTGAACTGTTGTAATGAATGCTGATCAAGAACAAAAGGGTGATGTTCTCTTCTCCTTTCAGTAGCTCAGACTTTATACTTTCTCTTATCTCCTTTCCTCGCTGACTTCACAAACTCATCTTCATAATTTTATGAAGAAATCTCCTCAAGATCTCTTCATTTTTCCTCACAACGTCTGTCCTCAGAATCCTTCTCCCTTTCTGAGATTATTTCCTCAGGACCAAAAAAGTAGAATGAACTCCTCATCCAACAGAGGGAGAGAGAGAGAGAGAGAGAGAGAGAGAGAGATGCACCATGAGTATCCACATCCTTTCCTCCTCAACATACCAAGGTGTTTTTCAGTGGCAGAGTCAATCGAACAGCGGGCTGTATCCAGCTCTGCTCAGTGGCCCCACCAGTGACACCCCGTGCATGTGATATCATGCACACATGGTGTTCTCAGGCTCCAGGGAGCCCTGAGCAAGCTTCCTCCCTCTCATTTCAGGCAGTGTTTGCTACTTGACAGTGTTTATTTCCATTCCTCTCCCTTGCTGGAAGGAGAGGAAGGGAAAAAAACATGGTCAGGCAGCAAATATTGCCTGAAATGAGAAGGGGAAAGCTCGCTTGGGCTATTCCAAGCCACACCCCCATGAGCATGGTGACACGTGCAAAGGGGTGTTCCCAGGCTCTGGAGAGCCTGAGTGAGCTTAACCCCTCTCAGTTCACAGTGTTTATTTCTCTTCCTCTCCCTCGCTGGAGAGGAAGTGTTGCCTGGAAATGAGAGGGGGAGGACGGGGGCAGGCCTTCTGGCAATTGAGTCACACCCCCTTTGTACTGGATGTCATGTGCAACAGGCGCTCCGGCAGCCCTTTTCATTGGCAGCCCGGGTTCCTTGATCCAGTTTGCTCAATGATGGCTCGGCCCTGCTGCTTTTGCCTAACATTTTTTCCTCTACATGCACTACATATACCAATTTAAATTGACCCCTTTTTGTTTATGTTTGCTCCATATACTGTAGCTCCATATTTCTCAGGCAACACATTATGTTTTGTAGTACTTTTGTGAATGTGCTTTTAAAAGTTGCAGCCCCTTCAATAGTGATGACTACCTTCAGGCAGTTTCCACAACTTTTGTCTGCACTTACTGACAGATAGGATGTTTCTCTGCTTTTCAGAAGCTCAATTCAGGCTTTTCATTGGCTGGGGAAACTGGAATCTGAAATGGCATATAAAGTAGATCCACCTCTCACAGTTTTCCATGCACCCCCATCTTTATTCAAAAGCATATCCCACAGAGTTCAGTCGTGCTCTCTCCCCAATAAATATGCATAGGATCATTGCCAAAGGCTTCAATCCTAATCACATTTATTAAGGAATAAGCCCTATTGCACAATGTGGGAACTCATTTCTAAGTAAAAATGCATAGGATTCTGCTGTAAGGCTCTAGCAGTGTGATTTCTGCACTGCTCCCCATATTCTCCAAGTCTCAGTTCTGAGCCATTTTTAAAAACCATGTATTTGTTAAACTCCTTGCCCTAGAGGGACAGCTGCCCTTCATTCTTTTGCTCAGGTCATTTTGCTCTACCTCCAAGTCAGGAATCAAACATTCCTTCACAACATGGATGCACAAATACAAGAAAGTGGAGGAAAGCATTATGCCTGATTCGACCCAGTGGATATGTCTGATCAGCCATGCCCATTTCTAGAACTACTGTACATAATTAGGGACAGAAGTCCAGTTCTCCACCCCACCCCATAATAGATGCTGGGTAGCTGGGTTGAGATATGAACAGCCTCACTGTTAATCACATGGTAGGATGGATCATCCAAACTGACCCATCGTTTCTCTCACTACCAGGCAGGAATTGTTGGAGAAGCCAGGAACTGACCCTGGGATCTTCAGCATGCAAAGCACTGCCACTGAACTATGCCCCATCAGTAAGAGTTGCAAAGGGCAAAGTTTTTTCTTTTACCCTTCAGTCTTCTGTGGCATCATTTTCAAAATTTACAGCAGCAAGTGATGTTAGAGTGCTTGGAGAGGAGATTTGCTTAACTACCCCAGCTGCAGCAGAGGTGCACCGGTAAGAAGAGCACTGCTAATTAATATTGTCTGGAGACATGGAGTTAAAGTTCTAAATAAAAGAGTTGATTTTGGAAATACATCAAGGAGATAAATAAGCCTTCATGCATGGCCGGTTGCTACTGTACATACAGGAAGATGGCAAGCGGGGAGATGGAAGTCTCTCTCTCCAGGTGAGAGAATGAAACCTGAGATGATCAGTCTAACAAAATGGAATCAGAGTAGAAAGCATGGTCAGAGCAGGAATACCCTTACTGGTTGTCTCTACTCCTAATGCCCCTAGTGGCAAATAGGGTAGCTGACTTAGGAGTTGATGCCATCAGGAGCTGCATCTCCAACAAATAATACATGCACTACAGACATAGCAACATAGAAGGAATGTGAATACTAGTTCTTTGGAGAGCATCATGTTGGCATCATCACACATTCTTTCAGAATAAACCTTTCATATGTCTACTACAATGACTGGTCAAGGGTTTATTTATTTATTTGATTTCTATACTGTGCTTCCAAAAATGGCTCAGGGAGGTTTACACAGAGAAATAATAAATAAATAAGATGGATCCCTGTCCCCAAAGGGCTCACAGTCTAAAAAGAAACACAAGATAGACACCAGCAAGAGTCATTGGAGGTACTGTGCTGGTGGTGGATAGGGCCAGTTACTCTCCCCCCTGTTAAATAAAGAGAATCACCATGTTAAAAGGTGCCTCTTTGCCAAGTTAGCAGGGGTCCCCAATGCCCCCAAGCACATAAGTATGTATGTATTTATTTTTATTTAATTTATATACCACCTGACTCCAAAGGCTCTAGACGGCTCACAAAAGTAAATGCAATAAAAGCAGAATATAACAACCATTAAAACAACATATTGTATCCATTTATATATGCAGATGCCTGCATGTATGCACTTGCAGACATGTCAAACAGACAGTCTGTCAGCAGTGAACCATCCTAAGGAGATGAGCTTCTTGGACTAAAGCAGGCCTGCATCATCTAAAACCTGGGGCCTGCATCTGGCCTGCAGGACCACTTTTGCTGGCCCCCAGATAGGAATATCCTGCAGCAACAGCAGGAGCCATTAAGAGCTCTTAACTTTTCCCACTGGTGAGCAACAGATGCTGTTGAACATTTGAGAATGGATGAGATACATGTGGCAGCAATGGACTGACAAGTGAGATAGCCAATTGCTGATCCTTGAGCAGCTGCTGCAATGAATTGAGGGGTTTGGAACAGTGGCAGCAGCAGCATCAGGTGGGCATGGGCAAAGCATGCCCCAGAAAGGCAGAGGAACTCTTTTGGTCATTTTCCTCTTCTCCAAGAGTGACCGTCTTCTGTCCTCTCTAGAAACTGCCTTACAACACCATCCTTTGCATGTTTAATTAGAAACATGTCCCATGGTGTACCCAGGACAGCTTATTCTCAAGTAAGCATGTCTAGGATTGCAGCCTGAAAGCAACCGCAGATTAGGGAGAGGAGAGGACTTGGCATTTGTTTGGGGCTGACATGAACACCAGGTGTCTCACTAACTGAGCAGGGAGAGGGCCTGTTCTCTGGTCATGATCCTTGGTTAAAATTGTGAGTGCCTTGATTGGGGGAGGGGGATCCACAAGTAGTTAATAACTGCTTTCATTAACATTGTTAATTAAATGTCAATGTAATATTGCACTGACAATTGACCTCAGACTCCGCACACCTAGTCATGGTTGGTTCTGGCCCACCGGGCATTTGAATTGCACACCTCTGGACTAAAGATACAATCATGCTCACTTCCCTGAGGGTAAGCCCCAATGAATGCAGAACTCACTTCTGAGTACCTATTCATAATAGACCACTGCAAAAAAGTAAATAAATCATATGAACAAATCTGTAAAGCGCCCCCTACATACACATGGATGAACACACAAGCATGAACATACATACCTATCTCTGACTTATCTCTTTGCTGTCAAATAAATGCTAGAATCAGGTACACATTCACATGCATTTGATCTTATAGAAAACAAATACCGTAGGCAGTATACAGAGATAACTGAAGAGTATGGACGTTACAAGGAATTATTTTATTCCTTATTTTATTTTATTCCTTAATTTATAACCTCCTACAGTGGTATCCGCAGAAGTGAAACAGAATACGCTGCTGGAATTCCAGCACTTCCATTGAAAGATTTTATTATTTCCAGCAGGACTCAACCCCTGTCCTCAAACAGTATAATTGTAAAACATCAGCTACAGATGTCACAAAAGCCCATGTTTCTGACTCAGAGATAATGAGCTTTGGGAACTTGTGACCCCATAATTATTCCCTGGCTCTTCTCTGTCCCTTCATGTTGTGAGTCAGAATATGGAATATCTAAGTAGCAATGACAGCTAATACTATAGTGTTCTGCTTGTTAGCTTACCAGGAACACCTGAGTGGCCATTATTGAAGACAAATGCTGAACTAGATGGATGTTGGACTCTTCTAGTCACATGCTAGGCCTGTTCACACAACAAGGTACTAGGGTAGAAGGTATTCTACCCTGGTTTGCATCATTTTGTGAACTCACAAAAACCCCTGAAACCCATGTTGCTCTAAGCAGGGTAACACAGCTTTTGTACCCTGCTCTTAACCAAGGTAGGAGGAGGGTGAGCTCCTTGCTTTTCTGATCATTTGGGTCCACTTACATTTTCTACCAAGCCACTGGGACTCAGCAGGCCAGGAAACAATAGAGAGCTGTGGCTACACGGGCTGCCACCCATGGATGTGCCACTCTGCAAAGCACACTCTATAATTCTGTAGCTGGAGCCACTTTAGTAGGACTGGGTCCACCTCTTGCTAGTTTGTGGGCTAATCAGAGGGCAGCTGCTGACATCATGAGGCTTTCCAGTCTGCTGGTAGCATAAAGCTAGACTTGTAAAAAGACATTCCCCTGCATTATTTCGCATAGGAGAGAATGTTTTGGAGAATTATTCTACCCATTCTATTAAATGTATCACAGAATATTCTTTTACAAGTCTACATAATCATATTGGGAAGACCTGTTAGGCCTTTTGGAGGACTTTTCATGCTCGCAGCTCCCCATTTCAGCAATGGATGCCTCACCTGGCTTACTTGTATGCTTTTTGTGTTTGATGACCCAAGCAGAGTTTCTGTTTGTGTGCCTCTCTCTAATCTTCTAACTGACCCCCATGCTGTCATGTGAACAGGTCTATAGTCTTCAGCAAGGTTGTTCTTATTCTTTCCTCAGACCTACATACCCATGAGGTTTTGGAGTACTATTGGTTTGGAATCCATTCTCTAGTAAATGTTAGTTATAGTGAACAGAAAGTCTTGGAATATATATATATATATATATATATATATATATATATATATATATATATATAACAAGCTAAAATGAAAAAAGGAAGGAGCAAATTAAAATTCAACTGCTAAAAGAGGCTTAATCCGTACACAATTTTGTTCTTCCTTTTGAGTAATAAATAATTCATTATTGACTAATACATTTGTTTTCCCTAAGAGTTTTGCTGAAGAGTTTAGGAAGTTGTAATTTCACCTTAATTAGTGTCACCTAATAAAATGATTTTTGCTAATAAATATTCATCATTAGTTGTCCTTAATCCTAAACTAATCCACATAATTAAAGTCTGTCCCAATTCAGTGTGTTGTTTAAACCAATTTTTTGGGTAGATGGAGAAACTACAAAGATATTCTGCTCAAATGTTCTGTAAACATCATTTTAAACAATGTCTGTGTTCAAATATTTTGTCCTACGCAGCTGATCCAAATAGCTTCATAAAGTAAGAGAAACAGGTGCTGAAATGGTAGTCTGACAGAATCTTGCATGCTCTGAATCCTAACAAGCCACACACAACCTGGATTACATTCTGAATATATGATCATTTGGACACAGCATTTAACTTTCCCATGAGAGATATCAGAGAAAAAGATAGCCAATCAGTGGTTTAACAGGACAACAACCTAATGGTACTGGCTTACTGCATGATCCAACTTCATACAAGGGGATGCAATTTGAATTCTGGCTTTCCTGGTTACATTATGATTAGAAGCGCTGCTATAATTAGCAACCAGTTTATTTTCTAGCATGCTAGGCAGAAAATGTAGTCCCTTAGAAGGTAAAAATGGAAGCAGCAAATTAAAGTGGATCTGAGCCAGTATCCTAGTAGATCAATAACTGGCACAGACACATCTGCATAGCAGGTTTCTACTAAAGGTTGATTTTGCTGCTAGGAGAGACTTACATCCTTCACAGAGATACTGAGGAGCAGAAGACGCTCAGATATTCCAAACTTAAGCACAGTTTCACATTAACAAATGACTCAAGATGCTCTTTGACCCCAAACAAACAAACAGACACTGCTGCACAACAAATGAGTACAATTAATATATTAGTCACACTACATCCATGAACAAGATGCAACAGCAGCTGGTGAGGACGCCGGTGGAGGGGTGGCGAGAGGCACCTTTAAGAGAAAAAGAATAGGTGCTTACCTCTGCTCTCGCTGCACCTGAATACTGCTTGGAGAAGCAGCGTGCTGCCCAGCACCCCACGCAGTGGGGGATCACCTCTGTCACTCACCTGGCTTCCACAGAGCTGATCCCCCACCCACGGCCAAGTGAGTGGCGGAGGTGATCTTTCCCCCCATTCCCTATTCTAGTAACATGCTAACACCAATCCAGCATTCAAAATGAATAGGTATGCTCTTCACTTGCAGTCCAGTCTATTAAAATGTGTGACTTCAGGAATGAGGATACATGGGGGCTTTCCTCATTCATTTTGTTTCAGTTGACAAACTAACTGATTTTATCAATATTTGTACATAATGGTAAACGTGTGCTTAATATTTGCTAGATTGTGACAAATATTCCTGATTTACATTTAATGCAGTAATTAATCTCTTGAAAGAATATCTGAATGTAATACTTCAATACTTTGATACTTTGATTTGGCAGGGACCACATCAGCTGTTTCTCTTTATTGGTTCAGTGAAAACAGTGATTAAGGTTGTTAAAGTAAACCTGAACACTGCGTGAAGATGGGAGGTTTTTTTAGTTGGTTATGACTTCTTGACCTAATGTGACAAATTCAAGTCCAAGTATGGAAGGTTGTTCTAGTAAATTCCGAGACTGCTGCCAATACTTATGTCCTCTATAATGGTTGCTTTGTCCTTTTTGAGAGATATCAGTTATAGCTGTTATCCTTTCCAGTTTATTTTTCTGAAGTTTGTCCTTAAGAATCTTGGTAGAAACCAGTGCCCTGGAGAGGATGGAGGAGGAGTCAAAAGATGTAAGAAAAAGCCTGAGAATAAAGAAACAAATTGTTGGTGTCTAGTCTTTCTTCTTTCCCCTTACAAGGAACAAAGTACAAAACAATTCAACAGTGCAATGAATCATTTAGCTTTGTGGATTTGTAAGCACTTTTTACTCACTATCATCTCTCTCTGGAGTTCTGGAAAGCTGCTGGCCTTCTACATCTAACAGTAAATAGTAAAGAGCCTACCTTTCTCTTTGTTGCTCATGGAGCAGCCATAACTCTGAATGATCTCAATGCCTTCCATTGTGATACTTTCAACCATGTCACTGATGCCCCTTCCTTACTTCCTTCCTTCCTTCCTTCCAGAAGATTGTCAAGTATTTCCTACAATCAGAGATTTACCACAAGATGAAACCCCCTATGATGTTGCCTAGGCAGACATTTTAATTCACTGTTGAATGTTGTATCAGAGCATTTTAAACTCTCTTATTCATTTTCAGCTACCTCGTGAGCCCCTTGGCTTGCAAGAATTGAATACAACGTGTGTATCTGCATATTAGATAATAAGAGATCAGATTGTTGTGTCGTGACCAAAAAGCCATGAGAACCTGCTTATGACAAAAGATGTGGATCTTGGGGGAAAACAATTAAAATTACTCAAAAAATGGGAAGTGCTCTTGACTGTGTAAGATTGTTCTCCACCAGACTGGATCACTCAGACAGAGTAGAAATACATGCAGTGCAATATATGATGATTAGCCAACAATCTTCAAAGAAAATATGGGAAGGATTTCTTGACTTAGAAATGAGGCTAATTGTGGGGAAAATTTAATGAAGCAAGCCTATTCCCATCCTTTTGCAATGACATACTGACTTATCAGTGTTACTGGTGTGCAAATCCTAGCAATATGGCAGCTAAGCAGCATGCAAGAAATACAATAAGAAAACACATTTCGTTAGGGTCTGAAGTCTTCTGTTCATATTGTCAGAAGTTTCCATGGATGATGATGATGTTGTGGAGCAATTTTCTGCCACAGTCTTTGGTATTCTCATCTAGTGCAGATAAATGGCCATGAAATGAGAAAGCTGGCAGATTCTAGCTCATCATACCCCATTGTTCCATATCATCTGTACTCTGTACTATTTGCGAGTACTTATCCATTGCTCTATCTTCCAAATACATCCAGGAGAAAATGGCAGGTCTCCCATAATTATTAAAGACTATTTTACTGAATATCTTCAATACAGGGGCGAGTATATACAGGTACAGGTATATACAGGTATATAACCCAAAAGGGTGTTTCCAAACTATAATAGAATAAAGCGAACACAAGTAAAGAATGTAGCTATAGCACTAAGAAATCCAGTCAAAGAAGAGATTAACAAATTATCCCAAGGTGGCCTTTCTGACAGATGTCTGCTCCTCCAGGGGACGTTCAGTGTATCCCAGGGAGGTCTCTCTGTTCCTTGCACCATTTGTGCTACCTCCATGGAATCTATCTTCTTCCCCTTCATACTTTGTGGTAAAAAAAGGTAGGTATTAGTAGTGTGTGTGTCGGATTGGTATAAGGTGATTGGGAGCCCCTCCCACCGCCACAAAGCTATGGTCTTGCCTGCTTTCTGTTCCCAGCTTCTTGTTGACTGTACCACTGTAGCCCACGCAAAAGGTGGCACTGTGCTAACTGAGCAAAGAGGCATCTTTTAAACGTGATGATTCTCTTTATTTAGCAGGGGGAGAGTAACTGGCCCTATCCACCCCCAGCACAGTACTTCCAGTGACTGTTGCTGGTGTCTATCTGATGTTTCTTTTTAGATTGTGAGCCCTTTGGGGTTTGGGACCCATCTTAATTATTTATTTATTCTTTCTCTAATTAAACTGCTTTGGGAACTTTTGTTGAAAAGTGATATATAATATTTGTTGTTGCTGTGGCATGCTTGTTTCAGGCAGGCTGTGTGTTTTTTGTGCGTGGTCTGATGTGTTGAGGTAATGAGGGAATGTTTCCATCACCGTGTATCGATTGACGCCTTCCATGCCTAGCCCATGTTGGGTTATCAATGGCGTGCTGTGGAGTTATCATTGGCACACACCATGATCAGAGTGTGCTGATGCTGTTGCCATGGGTGAGGTACTGGTAGGTTGCACTGATCTGAGTTTCTTTTCTTCAGCTTGTCTTTTGTCCTCCCACCTTATACACCTTTTCTCCTCCCAACTGATACAGAATCCCAACTAAGTTACACTGGTGAAAGGATGGAATTTTTCTTTCTAAATTACCCATCCTTTAAAAAATAATATGTATGTATGTATGTATGTATGTACAAATAATAGCTAGTCACAGTATTTGTAAGTTATTGTACAAAAATTAGCAACAGTGTCTCACAAAGCTATGAGCAAGCACAGCCTCATTCTTGGTGATATTGTACATTCTGGTAAAAGGAAAATTGTAATTCCTGCTGTGAAAGAGATAAAGTCAGGAAAATAAACAGCATTCAGTGCATCTAAATCTTCTCCATATTTGCATAGAATTATCTTTAAAAGAGATGGCTCCCTGGCCATCTAGGGGGATTGATTATACATGCATAATAGGAACTGGTCAACATGAATTCTTTACCTTGAGAGAATGCCTCTGAATGCAAAGTATCAGCTTCTTGTTTCCTGAAGTAAATTATAGTTTATATATAAAATTATACTGGCACAGTCAATCCAATATAGTTAAGACAGAGAGTATATTCAACATTCTACCATTATAAGCCTTGAACATGCTATTGCTTATAAAATCAAAACCACTTGTCCAATCTGCCTGATCATCAGTACATTTTCCCTAGGTGGCAACAGATACCTCTCCTGCAAATTTGGTGAAGATCCATGGAAAAAATGGCTTAGGTAGAGAAGTTTTTCTCTTTTGAACAGGGGTTTAAAGGGTCGGTGATGTTCTTTCAGACTGAACAAGTGGTATTTAAATGATTTTGTAGTCCATTTGCATAGTTTCAGCCTGTAGACTGCATGCTAGAAAAGGGCCTTTTGTATAGTTATGTATTTATTTAGCACATTTTTATACCACCCACAACCTGCGTCTCAGGGCAATTTATAGTTAAAAACATTTAAACATCGATTAAACAAATTTATGTTCCATTATATCCTCTGGGACCTAATTGATGGTTATTTCACAGTTGATCCTCAAAGTTGCATTTTAAGAGGCTGAAAAATACATCTTTACTGCAAAAAGAGCCCACAACCAGTGTGGTGGCCATCATCTTCTTCTCTGTCCAAGCCTTGGGAGCACAGCCCTTGAATTTCCTTCCCTGTCCTCTTCTTTCCTCCCCCACTGCAGCTATTCCTTTTAATACTGCTCCTTTGCCTTAGAAAAACTGTCCAACTCTGGACATGAGCTACTCCACAGACATCGGTTCTTCAAAACCATGTGTATTTCATCCTGACCTCCAGCCCAAACCAGCACGCTGCTCTGGGCAGCCCGGTGTAAGCAGGAGGTGGGTGGAGGGAAGGAGACATGCTCTGTTTAGCTAGGCTGCAAAGGGCTCATCTGGGCTCATCTAGGGGTGTGTGTGTGTGTGTGTGTGTGTGTGTGTGTGTGTGTGTGTGTAGTGTGTTTGTGGGGTGGGGATAGCTGGAGTCTATGTAGAAATGGCTGTAGAGTGTTCGCGTGATGGTAATTTGTTCTCCAAACCCATATGTGTGAACCTCATTATGGGTTCATAAGGATGAGAGAGCCATCATAGCACAGTGGTTAGAGTGTTGGACTAGGACTGGGAAGACCTGAGTTTGAGTCCCCATTCAACAATGAAACTCACTAGGTGACTCTTGGCCAGTCATGTATCTCTCAACCTAACCTACCTCACAGGGTTGTTGTGAGGATACAAAATAGCCATGTACTCCTGAGCTCCTTGGAGGAAGAGTGGGATATAAATGTAGAAGATAAAAATAAGTAAATAAATAAATAAATACCCCGCTGCTTATTAAGATCTTCAGGGGTGGTTCATCTGAGGGTGCCACCAACTAGTCTGGTGGCAACTCAAAGGTGTGCCTTCTCTGTAGTTGCTCCAGGACTGTGGAATGCACTACCTCCTGAGATTAGAGCTGCTCCATCCTTGCTGGCTTTTAAAAAACAATTAAAGACACATCTCTTCAGTCAAGCTTTTTAGTTCGTTGGTGAGTTTTTATGGATATTTTAATCTGATTTTAATATGTTTTAACTGTTAAATTCTTGGTTTGCTTTATTCTTGGTTTATACTGTTTTATACTGTAAATCACCTAGAGGTTTTGGTAGTGGGCGGTATACAAAGTTATTAAATAAACTAACTAACAACAACCCCCAATGAAGCACTATCTTGATGTGGTTGTGGGGCTTGCGTGCTCTGAGGAAGATGAGAACTATGCCAGAGGTTCAACCATATTGGACAGGTCTCATCAGAGGAGCCAGACGAAGAGTGCCTCCCCCATAAACAATATGGTGAGACATAAATTTAATGAATCTATACCTGATCGGTCTTCGCCCGGGTCAACAACGACCGTGCCAGGTGCTGGAGTCCCTGGACATCTGGTGGCAAGTGGGCTACAGGATTCAGGATCTTCAGTTGAGCAACCAGGGCTGCAGACTGCAGGGCTACAGGAAGAAATGTCACTTAACCGAAAAAAATACACAAAAAACTCTAACAAAGAAATAATGATTCGCTATTACAAGTCTAGTCCCACCAGAAGAGGTCATTTTTTAAAAAAAGTGTGCCAAATTGGAAAAGAGAAACATCCAGATACAGAAATAACAGAACAAAGGCTAGCAGACCAGAGAAGATTTATAACAAGAAATAAAGTATTCACAGAAGTTGAACTGGAAGAACTGCAAAGAGCAATACAGGCTCAAGATACAGAAGAAGAATCACCACCAACTGAAGAAGTTGCTCAGGTGCAGGTGGAGGATTCAAATGCAAAACCATTTCAAATTCAAAACCAGGCAACCTCTCCTTTGCTTTCATCTCAAAAATCTGAATGCCATTTAACAGAGAAGCACTAAAAACAGTTGCCAAAAACCAACTTTCTCAGGCATTAAAAGATATAAATTATTATTATTATTGATTCGATTTCTATACCACCCTTCCAAAAATGGCTCAGGGTGGTTTACACAGAAAAATAATAAATAAATTATTATTATTATTGATTCGATTTCTATACCACCCTTCCAAAAATGGCTCAGGGTGGTTTACACAGAAAATAGATCCCTGTCCCCAGAAGGCTCACAATCTAAAAAGAAACATAAAATAGACACCAGCAACAGTCACTGGAGGTACTGTGCTGGAGGTGGATAGGGCCAGTTACTCTGCTGCACATGTAGAAATAACAACCAATAATTTGCAAGAAACAAACCAACTAATGTACAGCGCAGCAACAATAAGAAAACAAGAGCTTGCATATAGGATCAGTGGAACTCCAAAAAAAGAAAAAAAAGAAAAAGAAATGAAAAAAAAGTAGTATACCACCTAAGTAGAAGATTAGATTAGAAAATAAAATCTCCACGCTTAGATCAGATGCTAGTAAATAGAAAAATATGAAAGACAAAAAGCTGAAGAATTAAAACACCAAACAGTATCTGACTCCCAAATACCATCTAGATTCCAGGAAAATTACAGAAGTCATGGAAATAATAAAGAAGCAAATAATAGCAGTGTCAAAGAAGATGAGCAGACACGAAGCCAGAATTACACAACACAGGCAGAATCTCCAATTCCAGACAAATCAGAAATGCTTCTATCAAAGCACAGAACGAGAAACTGCAAGAAACACAGAAATCCCAAATAAAGATGAAACAGTGCAATTCTGGGAAAAATTATGGGACAATCCAATAGATTACAATAAAAAAGCAGGCTGGGTAAAAGAGGTTGAAAAAATGTAACCAACAAAAGCAAGATCTAATAATAACACCAGAATTGATAAATGAAAGAGCAAAGAAAATTAAAAATTGGACTGCACCAGGTGATGATGAACTGCATGGCTTTTGGCTTAAACACCTAACAAGCCTTCATAAACAACTATCAAAACAGTTCAATCACATTATGAAAGGCGGTGATATTAAACGATGGTTAATAACTGGCAAAACTCAACTCATAATGAAAGACCCAGCAAAAGGTGCAGTTCCAAGTAATTATAGACCGATAACCTGCCTGCCAACCATGTTCAAATTATTAACTGGAATAATAGCAGATGAAGTAATGCAACACCTATTAACCAATAAGCAGCTCCCAGCTGAACAGAAAGGAAATTGCCCAAATACCAGAGGCACAAAAGACCAGCTGCTGATTGACAAAATGATTTTAGAAAATTGCAAGAGAAGAAAAACCAATCTAAGTGTTGCATGGATTGACTACAAGAAGGCCTTTGACTCATTGCCTCATACATGGATACTAAAATGTTTAGAAACAACTGGTGTCTGCAAAAACATTCAGATATTTATAAATAAAGCAATGAGCATGTAGAGTACACAGTTAACAATCAATGGCGAGACACTTGGACAGGTTAGCATCAGAAGAGGTATTTTCCAAGGGGACTCACTATCCCCTCTGTTGTTTGTAATCGCTATGATTCCACTTTCTCAAATATTGAAACGGGCCTTAGATACCAAACATCTAAAACATCATGTAAAATAAACCATCTGCTGTACATGGACAATTTGATGTTTTATGGAAAGTCCCAATCAGAAATAGAATCACTGCTAAACACTGTCTGCATATTCAGTAGCGATATAGCAGTGGAGTTTGGACTAGATAGTGTGCCATATTAATAATGAACAGAGGAAAAATAACAAAAACAGAAGGAATAGAACTGCCCAATGGAAGCAACATCAAGAATCTGGAAGAGAAAGAGCATTCTCCAGGCTGATTACATTGCACACACAGAAGTTAAAAGAAAAATTGGAAGTGAATACATCAGAAGAGTTAGAAAAATTCTAAAGTCCAAACTCAATGATGGGAACACCATACAAGCCATCAACACCTGGGCTATACCATCATTAGATACACTGCAGGAATAATAGATTGGACTCAGGCAGAGCTAGAGATGCTAGATCGTAAGACTCAGAAAAAAATGACCATCAATCATGCTCTGCACCCCTGCAGTGATGTAGATAGGCTCAGGTGGAAGAGGAATGCTGCAAGTCCACCTAACAGTAGAGGAGGAGAAAAGAGGCCTTGCAGAATATATAAAGGACAGTGAAGAAGATGCATTTAAATTGGTCAATAATGAGAAACTATTCAACACCAATGAAACAAAGCAGGCCTACAAGAAAGAACAAGTAAAGAACCGAGCAGAAAAATGGAAAAACAAGCCACTGCAAGGATGATATTTGCATGATATAATCGGAAAATCAGACATCACCAAGACCTGGCAGTGGCTCAAGACAGGCAACTTGAAGAAAGAAACAGAGGGCTTAATAGTGGCTGCACAAGAACAGGCATTACGAGCAAATGAAATAAGAGCAAAAGTAGAAAAATCAACAACAAATAGCAAGTGCCGCATCTGTAGAGGAGCAGATGAAACAGTGGACCACCTAATCAGCTGTTGTAAAAAGATGGCACAGACTGACTACAAACAAGGGCATGACAAGGTAGCAGCAATGATACACTGGAGCATCGGCAAAAAATACTAGCTACCTGCAGTCAAAAATTGGTGGGACCACAAAATGGAAAAAGTGGTAGAAAATGAAGATGTAAAAATATTATGGGACTTTCGACTACAAACAGACAAATGTCTGCCACACAATACACCAGATATAACTGTAGTCGAGAAGAAAGAAAAACAAGTCAAAATAATTGACATAGCAATACCAGGAGACAGCAGAATAGAAGAAAAAGAAACAGAAAAAATAACAAAATACAAAGATCTACAAATCAAAATTGAAAGGCTGTGGCAGAAGAAGACCAAAATAATACCATTAGTAATTGGCGCTCTAGGTGCAATTCCGAAACAACTTGAAGAGCATCTCAACACCATAGGGGCCCACAGAAATCACCATCAGCCAACTACAAAAAATAACTTTACTGGGAACAGCCTACATTTTGTGGTGATACCTATAACAACAACAATATTGATAACAAAATTCTGGCATCCCAAGTCCTTGGGAAGGACTCGATGTCTAGAGAAAACAAACCAGTCAATAACACCTGTTTGACTGTGCAAACAAAAATAATAACAACAATATACCAGACTGCACAACATTTTTATAACTTACATGGCACAGACGTTAAGATGGGCACTTTAACTTGCAAATTTCCATTCCTTTTATAGCGCAAGTGAAAATGTAAAGCAGCTTAACTCTCATCTTAAACCAAAGGCTTTTGGATTACTGAATAGCTATAATCAACATTCTGGGAGGGGTGAATCAACAAACGTACCAACAGGAAGACAAGTCCACTACTTAACCTCTCCCAAGTATTTCAAATATAAAATGTCTTTCACAATTTTTTTTAACACCTACAATACAGCAGTGTTACTAGACTGCATGACTTCAGGGTCTGCTTTTATATATTGTTCCTTTCCCCCCTCATTTTTTTTCATATTCTGTATTTTGTTTCTTCCCTCTCTCAAACCAAATCCAAAACACCCAAGCTGCTTCTGTTCACATATGAATTCAGGTGTAATATCCGCTTAGCAATATCTTCAGATCATGTTCCGAGAGCAAAGAAAGCTGCATGCCATGGATATTAGAGATATGGCATAGCTGAGGAAATTGCATGAAGAAACAACCATTTTAATTAATATGAGCTCCACATCTGATGGGCACAGTGGCCTGTGGCCCACTGGGTTTTTAAAAAAATTGTTATTCTTCTTCCCTAAAGTGACTCATCATTTTGGTTATATTACAAAATATAAATACGGTAGCTACTGCTGAAGGTAAAATATATTCTAGCGTATAGTTCCTGATATTAAGATACATTGGCATGTGATATTTTTTGAAGAAAATTTTTCCTGAAACAAGACTTCAGATAACTTTTTCAACAATTATTATAAAGAGGTGGGAGTTCTGAACATTTACTTTCCTGTAAATATTTGGTTAGGCGTCAGGTTAAACTAAAAGTTATAGAAGACTTGGAGCCCTTGGTGGTTTAAGGTGCAGAAATACACAGGAGCCAAAGAGCAATGGCAACAGTGGGGTGATGCATTTTCCCAAAGTGAATTTTCACCATTTTTATTTTGTTAATTGAACAGAATAAAATATCTATTACTGTTACACAATGAGGCTATTCACACAAGTGTGCAAAACTGGCCTAAGGGAGCCTAGCCCAGTTTTACATGCTCATGTGAGCCACCGGGATTGGGCCCGATCCCAGCGACTACACGGTGGCAAACAGCGACTACACGGTGGCAAACCAGTTAAATGAGGTTAAGGGAACCAGCACTCTCTTACCCTGATTTTTCTGATTGTGTGTCAGCCACAGCTGCAAGCAGCCATGCCTGTCATACCTGAGGTGAGGGAGAGGGGATCCTAATAATGCACCGTGCACTCGCACAGTGCATTATTGGGGCTCCAGGGGGCAGGGCAATGCATCCAGGTACCCCAACCCTGGGAGCTACAGTGGGAGCTGCTGCTCATCTGGGCAGGTGATCCACCCACCCAGGGACTAAAACCCAATCATCTGCAGGGAAGGTAAGTTAAACTCTCCTCCCTCACAGACCATCCACGAGCTCTATTCCCCACAGACCTCTGTTGCCCACAGACCACCCGTGAGCTCTATGACTTGTGAGCTCTATGATTCATGGGCTCAGAGATCGTGAGAAGAGCTCTATTGTTTCCCCAAACAACTGCTGCTTCAGTACCATTTTTTCTTTATAGTTACTGTATCTTCTTCCTGAGGATAGTCACAGAAGTGATTCCTGCTCAACATAGATCGTGCAATGAAAGGGATGGTAGTCACAGATTGGTAATGTGCTAACATCATTACAGGCCGGTGCCCAAGATACAGTCCTCGGCACACACATTTATGGAGGGGACGCTCCAAGAGCACACTTGTTTGGATGTCTTCTGCTTTTCCTCAGACACCCTCTCGGTGCATCAATTTATTGGGGGGGGAGGTGTCATCTAATGAGCTCCAGACCCTTGTTTAAAGAAGTATTTGGAGTTCTTGTATAGGGGTCATTTGGATGAACAGCCCATCCATGTGATAAAGGGATGAGTCAGAAGAACTTTTAAAATGATGCCTGGGGAACAGCCGATGGGAGCTGGGCAGTATCCCATTTGGCAAAAGCCATCCCTTAAAGTGTGTGGGTGCAAAGGATTCAGATAAAAGAGAAGGGGACAGAGCAGAAACTCATAAAGAGCAGAGGGGAGCCTGTGCCAGCAGGTCAAAGAGTCAAAAGAATAGCACACATCAGGTGAGAGATTCAGCGTATAGGTGCTTATATGCCAATGCCAGAAGCCTCCAAGCCAAGATGGGTGAGCTGGAGTGCTTGATTGCTAATGCAGAAATAGATATAGTGGGCATACAGAAACATGGTGGAACAGTGAGAAGCAGTGGGACACTGTTATCCCTGGGTATAAACTCTATAAAAAGGACAGGGAGGGGCGTCTTGGAGGTGGAGTAGCACTGTATGTTAAACAAGGGATAGAATCTAACAAGCTAGAAAACCTAGGTGGACTGGAGTCCTCCACAGAAACCCTGTGGGTGACAATACAAGGCCTGAAAGGGAATGTGCTACTGGGGACGTGTTATCACCCCCCGGATCAAAATGCCGACAGTGACTGGGAGTTGCAGGAGGAAATCAGGGAAGCGTCAAGGAGAGGCAGGGCTGTAATTATGGGTGACTTCAATTACCCACACATAAACTGGGTAAATTCACAGTCAGGTCAGGACAAAGAGGTCAAATTTCTAGATACACTAAATGACTGTGCCCTAGAACAGTTGGTCTTGGAACCAACCAGAGAGAAGGCGACCTTGGACCTAATTCTGAGTGGCACCCAGGACCTGGTGTGTGATGTCAGTGTCATCGACCCTTTAGGGAACAGTGACCATAGTGCCATCAAATTCAGCATATATGCGGGGAGGCATATATGCTTCCTTGTACCGTCAAGGAAGCCATAAAAGGGAAGAAGACTTCCTTCTGAAATTGGAAGGCCTGTCCAAATGAAGAGAACAGAAAGGAACACAAACTCTGGCAAAAGAAATGCAAGGTGACAATAAGAGAGGCAAAAAGAGAGTTTGAGGAACACTTAGTCAAAAGTATCAAGGGGAATAACAAAAACTTCTTTAAATACATCAGAAGCAGGAAACCTGCCAGGGTGGCAGCTGGACCATTATACAATGAGGGAGTGAAAGGGATTATTAAGGAGGATATGGAGGTTGCAGAGAACCTGAATGAGTTCTTTGCATCTGTCTTCACGGCAGAGGATACTGAGTATATGACTGTTCCTGAACAAGGATTTTAGGGATGGAGGCTAGAGACCTGAGTCAGATAGAAGTGACAAGAGATGATGTTCTAAACTGGAAAAACTGAAAGCTAACAAATCACCAGGGCCGGATGGAATCCATCCAAGAGTCCTCAAAGAACTCAAATGTGAAATTGCTGATCTCTTTGATAAAATATATAACTTATCCCTGAAATCAGGCTCTGTACCAGAGGACTGGAGAATAGCAAATGTAACACTGATTTTCAAAAAGGGGTCTGGGGGCGATCCGGGAAGTTACAGGCTGGTTAGCCTAACATCTGTTCCATGCAAATTGATGGAAAGCATCCTCAAGGATAAAATTGTAAAGCACCTAGAAGAACAGGCTCTGCTGGGAGTCAGCCAGCATGGCTTCCGCAAAGGTAAATCTTGCCTCACCAACCTTTTGGAGTTCTTTGAGAGGGTCAACAACTGTGTGGATCAAGGTGATCCAGTTGACATAGTATACCTGGACTTCCAAAAAGCTTTTGACAAAGTTCCTCATCAAAGACTCCTGAGGAAACTTAGCAGTCATGGGATAAGGGGACAAGTACATATGTGGATTGCTAACTGGTTGAAAGACAGGAAACAGAGGGTAGGTATAAATGGAGAGTTTTCGCAATGGAGGGAAGTAAGAAGTGGGGTCCCCCAGGGATCTGTACTGGGACCGGTGCTTTCATAAATGATCTAGAAGCAGGGGTAAGCAGCGAGGTGGCCAGATTTGCAGATGACACCAAACTCTTCCAGGTAGTGAAATCCAAAACGGATTGTGAGGAGCTCCAAAAGGATCTCTCCAGACTGGAGAGTGGGTGACAAAATGGCAAATGCAGTTCAATGTTAGCAAATGTAAGGTGATGCACATTGGGATGAAAAACCCCAACCAAGTATATGCTGATGGGATATGAGCTGTCAGTGACTGACCAGGAGAGGGATCTTGGGGTCATGGTGGACAGCTCATTGAAAGTGTCAACTCAATGTGCGGCAGCTGTTAAAAAGGCAAATTCCATGCTAGGGATCATTAGGAAGGGGATTGAAAATAAAACCGCTAGTATTATAATGCCCTTCTACAAAACTATGGTGTGACCACACTTGAAGTACTGCGTACAATTCTGGTCACCACATCTTTAAAAGGACATTGTAGGACTGGAAAAGGTACAGAAGAAGGCAACCAAGATGTTCAGGGGCCTAGAGCACCTTTCTTATGAGGCAAGACTACAACACCTGGGGCTTTTTAGTTTAGAAAAAAGACGACTGCGGGGAGACATGATAGAGGTCTATAAAATTATGCATGGTGTGGAGAAAGTGGAGAGAGAGAAATTCTTTCCCCTCTCCCATAACACTAGAACCAGGCGTCACTCCATGAAATTGATTGCCAGGAGGTCTAGGACCAACAAACGGAAGTACTGTTTCACACAATGCGTGATCCACTTGTGGAACTCTCTGCCATAGGATGTGGTGACAGCCAACAACCTGGATGGCTTTAAGAGAGGTTTGGATAACTTCTTGGAGGAGAGGTTTATTAATGGCTACCAGTCGGAGGGCTGTGGGCCACCTCCAGCCTCAAAGGCAGGATGCCTCTGGGTACCAGTTGCAGGGGAGTAATGGCAGAAGAGAGGGCATGCCCTCAACTCCTCCCTGCGGCTTCCCAAAGGCATCTGGTGGGCCACTGTGCGAAACAGGATGCTGGACTAGATGGGCCTTGGGCCTGATCCAACAGGGCTGTTCTTATGTTCTTACGTTCTTATGAGCACTGGGAAGTCTACAGATGATGTTCTGCTGTGCACACTCTTGAAGCATCTCTTCCTAATTTTGTGTTTTTGAGTTTGTATCAATGGAACTGTGGGTATCAAAACTGAATGAGATGGCAATGCTTCCTGACAGAAGCCACATGTGTTCTATGCCATTGAGGATCACTAAATAAACAGGATGGCATGCTACTATGACATGCTACAATTCTACTTCCAATTGTAGGGGGGCGGGGGGAGATCAGTCATGATGTCCAAATCAGTTAATCTTAGTTTATTCTAATCAGAGTGCTGGGCGGGGAGTGGGGGGCAGAGATATGAACCAATACTTGAAGTGGGTTCAATGTATTTCAGTTACTTTGGTTAAAGCTGGGAACAAAATCTCTCTTTGAAGAGATTTGAAGAGTATTTCAGGTTTCCTCCCAAGGAAAAACTTGCAAAAGATTTTCTCAGATGGATTATCCACATCCCTAAAATAAACCAATCAGCTCATTTTGGGTGATCTTGGCATGTTTCCAACTCCAATTGGAAGTAAAGTTCTTCCAGCTCATGCTGGCAGGGGATGGGAGAGTGCACATTCTAAAGGCCTGAAGATGTTGCAGAGAACCAATATTTAACTATGGTTCCATGTGATATCTGCATCTGTCTAGTGTTTCCTCCAGTGCTGCTTAGGTACCTCCCCCCCTCCCCGTTTGGTCTCTGCTTCTTTCTTTATCTGAGTTAAGTCATATGGGCAATTCTTTCTCAGTAGAAGTCACCAGGATGATGATACAACAATACATAGCAAATCAGATTTATCTACATTAAGGCAAAGAAACCAACTGAGACACAACATCAGAGGAAAATGTACAGTAAATGAATAGACAAACATTTTTGCAGGCTTTGTTGGTGGGGGGAACATTGAAAGAGGAGTACATTTCTTGATCCTGCTGAAAATGTCCCACAACTACAATGAGTCATTTCTGTTTAGCTGTAAATTGGATTTATCTGATTCTGGGGACTGCAAAGGCATAGTATCAACAAAATCTTTCTCAGAATGTACTTTTGAGGCAAAAATAGAACTCTGTGCCACCCCCCACACCACCACCAAATAAAGACTTATAATTCCAGATATCTGATTAAGTTAAAAAAATTCTCTCTTCATATTTGGTATATATCTTCTTTAGGAGAGATCATAGTCTTTTTGGAACAATGTGGGGGTGGGGATCCTTTCAGACATATGATTATGGCCTTGAGGCAAGTGCCATCAAATGTTATTTCTAGGATTAAAGCAATTCTGTCTAAGGCCTAGAAATCTCTGCAAGCAGAATTGCAATTTTTTAAATAGGAAGGTCTATTTTTTTTTTACCATTAATTTAATCTATACTGTGGATGTTACTAGTTTTTATTGTCATGGGATGGGTCATCAGCACTTTCTTTCAGTTTTATCCAGCCCATCATAACTAAAATAGTGATCTATTGTGATTGAAAACAAAAAATATCACTCAGCAGCTTATCTTGTTATATGGCCATACATTGAGCTTTCAGGAATAAGGTTTAATGATTCATGATGGACTTCCTTGATCCCCCCTCCCCACAAAGGGATACAATTCACAGTCTACCTTTTTTTTTTTTAGCACTGGGCATATATTTGACATAATAAGTTGCTAATTATGATCTGGTAAAAGAAATCTTTCAAGCCCCTTTTACGTAATTGTTCAAGCTTTGTTTTTAACATTCGGATGTATTTCACTCTAGATACAGACTGTACAGCAATTTTGCCATTGTTTTTCAATACAGCAGCTGTATAACAAGGGCAGAAGAAGGGTTCCACCCTTGCAGAGAGCAGCGTACCTGCACTCAAGCCTTACTCTGCAGCCCAATATGGGTGGAGGGAGAGGAGAAAGTGATTTTTGCTTCTGTCCCCTCCATTCAAAAGCCTTTTCGCTGCTGGGAATATATCCCCAAGGGACGAGCAACCATCAGGGACATATTCCTTAAAGCACAAAGGGCTTTTGAGGGAAGTGAGAGAATTAAAAAATCACTTCCCCCTTCCCTCTATCCATACTCAGCAGCAAAACAAGGCTTCTGTGCAGCTAGGCTCCTGCCATTCTGCCTAGGCAGAGCCCTTTTCTCTGTAATGCTGCAGAAGATGTCAACCAATATTTACATTTATTTATTTATTCATTTATTTAATCAAATTTGTACACTGCCCCAAACTTTCATCTCTGGGCGGTTAACAATAGCATAAAATAAGTTAAAACATATACATAAACTTAAAACAATTTAAGAATTTAAAAATCACCTACAAATTAAAACCTTGAAATTTTAAGGAACTGAAAAAACCTTGGGTGAAGAGGTGGGTTTTTAAAAATATTTTCTAAAAATTGTCAGAGATGGGGAGGATTGTATCTCAGTAGGAAGCACATTCCACAGTCTTGGGGCAGCAACCGAGAAGGCCCGTCCCTGTGTGGCCACCAGCCAAGCTGGTGGCAACTGGAGAGAGATCTCTCCGGATGCCTCAATGGGCGGTGGGGCTCATAATGAAGATGACGTTCTTTTAGATACCCAGGGCCTAAGCCATTTAGGGCTTTATAAGTTATAACTAGCACTTTGTATTTTGCCTGGAAACTTATTGGCAGCCAGTGTAACTCTATCAACAAAGGAGTGATGTGGTCTTTCCGAGATGACCCAGAGACCAACCTGGTCACCGCATTCTCTACCAACTGAAGCTTCCGGACTATGTACAAAGGCAGCCCCACATAGAGTGCATTGCAGAAGTCAAGTCTGGAGGTTACCAACATATGTACCACTGTTTTGAGGTCGTTCATCTCAAGAAACGGACGCAGCTGGCGTATCAGCCAAAGCTGCTAGAAAGCCCCTCTGGCCACCGCCTCAACCTGAGATACCAGGGAGAGGTGTGGATCCAGAAGTACTCCCAGACTGTGAACGTGTTCTGTTTGGGTAAGTGTGACCCCATCAAGAACAGGGAGATCGAAATCGTCTCTGGAGTTCTGACTCCGCACAATAAGTACCTCCGTCTTATCTGGATACCTGATCATTGTATGGGCAAACAAAATGTATACCCCCACATGTCTTTTATAATATGTTTCTGGGTAACCTCCAACTTTTTGAAGGAAGCTAAGAAGTAAAGATTAAGATGTTTTAAAAGATTTTGTAATGCTTCTGCCCCATCTGCATTTGATTACTCATTGCACATACATCTTTGAAAGCCTATTTTTCTTAATGCTGTGAATGAATGTGTAAATATTTGTGATAACACATTGGCTTAAAGGCATCCTGAGCCCTTTCTCATGATCACGTGAGAGGGCTGCAAGGCGGGTGGTGGGGAAGGCAGCATAAGCTCACCTTCCCTGCAGACGGCTGCTGGATCTGGGAGGGTCAGGACACATGACCCCACATGCCCAAGTGATCCGCTGTTTGCCCTGGCAGTGTGGAGGTACGGGGGTTGAGATGTGTTGTCCCAGCCCCCAGAACTCCCATATTGATCTGTGCAAGTGCACGGTGCATGGTGGGGATATCCACAGTGATGGGCAAGTGCCCATCATTGTTGCAGCATCTGCTGAAAGCAGTGTCAACTGACACTACCTCACCATCAAATGAATGGAGCTAAGGGAGTACTCACTCCCTTAGTCTAATATAAGAGGTGGGCTCCATAGGTGGTCTTTCTGCGGAGATACCGTTGGTAGCCGGGAGCTTCCCGCTGGTTCTCATGCACAGAAAAGCCCAATCTTGACTGTGTGTGAGAACAGCCTCACTCTATTTTTCATTTCAAGCACATCTTCAAGCAATATAAATTCTAAGGGTGTGCATGAAATGATTTTTTGTGATTCAATTTGTACCCGAATCGAAATGCCCCCGTTTCGATTTGTGTCCGAATCTGACCCATCTGAATCAGCCCAGATTCTATTTGGATCCAAATTTATCCAAATCTGAATTGATTAGGATCGGAAAAATGGGTCGTGGGGTCAAAAGAGTAGGGTGGGGTGGTAGTGCCTAATGGGTGGAGGCTACCACCCCAATTTCCAAAAAAATGGGCAAAGGGTTGATTTAAATTTTTTTTTGAAGTTTATGTGTCTTTAAGATTTTTTTTTTTTTTTGCTATTAGCAGTAGCAAATGAGAGTGGATTCATGGTTTCTTATTGAAAATCTCATATGCAACCAGAGAATCTACACTAAGAACACTTCCAAAACAACAGAACCCAGTACACCATGGGTTATCAAGCCATGGAGGTGGTTGGCACCCTATGTTCACTATGCCACCACTCTCTCTGGGCCCGCACTCCCCTGCTGCAACCCCAAAGCCCCGCGCTCCCCTGCTGCAACCCCAAAGCCCCGCGCTGCGCTCCTCCAACCCCAGACCCTGCGCTGCACTCCTCCAACCCCAGACCCCACGCTGCGCTCCTCCAACCCCAGACCCCACGCTGCGCTCCTCCAACCCGACCCCGCGCTGCACTCCTCCAACCCCAGACCCCGCACTGTGCTGCTGCAACCCCAGACCCCGCACTCCCCTGCTACAGCCCCAGACCCCGCGCTGTGCTGCTGCAACCCCAGACCCCGCACTCCCCTGCTACAGCCCCAGACCCCGCGCTGTGCTGCTGCAACCCCAGACCCCGCACTCCCCTGCTACAGCCCCAGACCCCGCGCTCCCCTGCTGGCCAATCTGCAGGCTGGAAGGGCTGGAAATTCAAACAGATGTCAAAACTTAAAATGGAGACTGAAGGAGAAAGATTTTTTGTGATTGCAAAATGGAGTTCCAAAACAGCCGAAACAACAAAATGTTTTGTATCCGAAACAGGGACGTTTTGTTTTGGCTACAAAATTTTCTGTTTTAAGCATTGAGTGTTTTGTTTTGGCTACAAAACAGCCGAAATGGCCTGTTTTGTGCACAAAATTTTTTGTATCCGAAACAAAACACACATCCCTAATAAATTCCATTGAGGTACACAGATTCATATTATGGTCTGAAATTAGCTCACAAACTACATCATGTTTCCCATTTCGAAACACATTCCTAAACTGAGTTGCATTGTGGGACATGGATGCCGTCGATGATCTGAAACTCACTTAAAACTTGCACTATATTCCTACTGGGAGCATTCATATTATGAGCTGATATAGAGTTGGAAGTGACACATTGTTTGAAATTTCCCCATAGATATACAGAAGCTTGTACACTCAGTTCCTGCTTCCCACCCCCACATCATTTGCCACATATAAAGGACACTAGCTATTTATGCTATTTGCATTTGTAAGCATAAATTGTAGCCATTCACAACATCCACAGAAATCCCATAATAATATACCAAAACTGGAAGCTTGGCTACAGCAGTGACAAAACACAGGCACCCCCCCTACAGTTAAGTACTTTTAAGTCCAATTGGTTTCAATGAGATGCAGCTGATCACATGCTTAACTCTCTCTTTGAAATCAATGGGCATTCAAAATACTTAACTTTGTCTGGAGTGTCTGCCTTCAATATACAAACAAAGTGACAAGAGGCAGGTGCTCAGCTTTGGACCTGAGACATTGAAAACAGCTTGTCAGTTGGCCCACTGATCTCCTGTTCTTCACCTTCCCTCTCATTGCTATAGTTCCCAAGTCTTTTCCTGCTGTTCCTGGTAGCTCCTTTCCATGAGTGAGATGTATTGAGATCAGCAGTTGAACTTAAATAGATGGTGGTCTATGTGATGTGGGCATGGTTGCTGACTTAATGCAGGTATGCAGGTGCTAGCTGCTGATGTTCTCAGAAGGAACAGTGCAGTCAGCAACCATGTGATTGCACAATTCTGCCATGGTACCCTTCTGCACCCCCCTCCTGTCACCTACAGGTAAGGGTAGAAATTTCTTTCATCACCAATAAGTTGCTTGTTCTTCCTAGCAAACCATTTCACTTGCCAACACTGGATTGTGTCTTCACTGAATCTCCATCTCTGGCCACCAGAATCAAGTGGTGGGCATTTTGTTGCTACGTGTTGTTTTTATTTTCTTTCTGATTTTCCTCTCTGCTGATTTTTGTTTAGAGTTTGCCCACTGATATAATCCAAGCATCTCACAAATAAAACTACAGCCTGTGTTTATAGTGTTTGATACAGAGGGCAGAAATCCAGTAAGATATCAGGGAAGCCACAGCAATCAAAGTGTACAAGTTCATTAAAAGCAGCAAATTAATTCCCCATGTTCACCAAATAAACAATCAATAGAAATTTACATTAATTAAAAGATAAACTCAGCCCAGATGCATTCAATAAATAACCTCTTCTGAAGAAAACAAGGTATACTGCTGTGTGGAATGCAAGATGCTTACATTATCCATGGGCTCTTCATTCATTCACTCAGAGCTCACTGCTTGCAGTTCTCTTTAAGCTAGAACACACATTACATTCAACACAGGGATGCTACCAAAAATAACATCCCATGGCAAGTTCAACTACTTACTTCTGGGGCATAAAATGTAGAAGTTCTTCACTGTAGAATACAGAGTTAGAAATTAGTATAATTCATTGTGTACTGAAGACAAAATCAGAAGGCACTGACTAACGTGATACACAGCATAATTGCTCCATAATGACCCCAAATTTATTTTACCTCAGATGCCCACTCCTATCCAATTATAACATCTGGCCTACAAGATATATGTCTGTCTGTTTTTGTTCACATATCTACACCATATTAAAAAAAAAATGTCCATAGACAAGTCCCCTCCTGCCCTCAATCTATCTATGCGTCTTCTTGAAACCACTATGTGCAAAACTGAATGATGTTAAAACTGTTTGAAAAACTGTCAGAAGTTGTTCAGGCTTCTAGACAAATGGAGTTTGATACCAACTGTTTACAAGTGTCTTGACCTTGTTAGCCATTTCAAACCTATCAAGTCAAGAAGTTTCTTAAGCCTGTCTGTAATACTTTAGATACTCTTCATAAACATTGGGATGGTGGAAAGTGTTACCCTGGAGCAATGTCATGTGCAGTATGGTTATAAGCAAGAACAATGGTGTAAATATTATGCCATCCTTAGCAAACTGCACAGTTACTTGTCAGCTTTGGGGCACAAATCAAAGTGTTGATGTTTACCTTAAAGGCCAACTGTGCAATCTTGAGCTCAATCTATTGAGCAATCAATAGAAGTAAATCTATTGAGTTCAATGGGCACCACCTTGTAAGAATGCCTAGTTTTAATGCATCCTAAATTATCTAGGATCTCTTTCCAGGGAGATCTGGTCTGCCAATTGGAATCAGCCGGTAGTCCAGCTCCCTGAGGTGGGCTGACACACCAAATCCAGAGCAGAGGGTTGGTCTACCTGTCAATCCCAATTAGTAGACCAGCTCTCCCTGGAAAACCAGGAAAGCTGGTCTAATGATTGGGATTGGTGGGTATACAAACGCTCTGCTCCCTGGGGGAAAAGTGCCATTTTGAGCCCCAGTTTTCCAGCAAAATAGGCCTCAAAATGGCATCCAAATAGCCCAAAGAGATTTGGGTTGAATTGCAAGTGATTCTATTCTATCCCGAACCTGGCCCTATGTTTTCAGGGTGATTCAATTCAGGGCAAAATAATCTAATCATCCCCAATTTGACTGAAATCGATTCATGGGCAAATTGATCTGCACATCCCTAATCCCCTTATATCCTCTGAAAAGGCTACATTGGTTCTCTTCCAATCTTCTAGAAAAGATGGCAGTAAATTATATATTTTAATAAATAGTACAACATTTTGACATTTGGATTCTTTTAGAATTCTGAGTTAAATACCATAAAGGATGTCTTAATTTTTGACATGAATTATTTCTAAATCTATTATTTCTTTTACCTGTAGTAGTGAGTGCACTCTAGATGCAGTGCCTTCCCCCAACCCCTGAGTCTTCAAGCGGGGGGGGGGATATTCAGTGATCAATTTCCTGTCTGTCATCACCTCCTGTTGTCAGCTAACAACCCCCCTGACTCTCTGGCTGGTTTCCTAGTTCTGATATTTCTAAAGACATTTTTAGGTATTAGTTATCCTATTTCTAGCAAGCTCCTATCTTCAATTCCTTCTTGGCTTATGCAGTAGATTTACATTTGGTTTGGCACAGTTTATAATCTTTTAAAAACATTTACTTTTTAAAGAAAGCTTTCTTGTGTTTTTGTAACCTTCTTGACTTAACTTCTTAACCATCTCTGATTGGATACAAGTGCTCATGTTGCTGTAGCCTCACCAGAGTGGAAGAGGAACAATGAGACCTGTGAAATGTGATTCAGAATATTTGCAGGGAATTGTCTTGCTGTTGTGCATTTTAGATTGGTAGCAATTACTTTGATCAAAGAATCCCCCAAGGTCTGTGTCTGATTTTTTGGCCTTCGCATAATCTGCTACAACAGCACACTGAAAATTAAATATCTACTTGGCAAGCTAATTATGAAGTTTATATGATAAATTCTCTTTTTTTAACCATATCAGCTTTATCATTTGGAATATTTAACCATCAATTATGTATTCCAAATGTAAAGTAGTTTATTTCACGGATTCCCCAGGCATGCATCTAAAATCTAAATTGCCCAAATTTTGCTGAAATGGCACCTCATCAGAATGTATAATAATAATAATAATTTTTATGCTGTGTAGAAACAAGTGGGTTTGCTGAAGCAAGTGTGACTGCAGGAGAGATGTCTGTGGCCAGCAATGCTCTCCCAAAGATCTGAAAGGAAGATATTCTGCATGTTTCTGGCACATTGGTGTCAGACCCAAAGTTGCAGCAGATCTCCCTACCACTAATGGCATGTTACAACGCAGCTGGGTGGCAGGGCAGTGAATCTGGTTGCAGTTAGCAAAGGGTGCTACAGATGTGAGTGGAATGAATGAGAACAATTCACATTCTTCAAGATCAACCTGCAAGGATCAAAAATCCAACAAATCTTGAACCATTGGGCAATGGGCCAGAAAGGAGGGAAAGACAGCAATGATTAGAGTCATTCCAGAAAAGTACCTGGGATTTAGTGGAGGTAGAAGTTTCAGGAGTGTTGGGCCAAAGGCATTATGAATTATGGATCTACCTATATGGCTTATTTTATTTTATTGTTAGATTTATATACCACCTCACGACAAAACAATCTCAAGGCAGTTTGCAAAATATTTTAAACAATCTAAAGTTATAAAACAGTTACACAATACAAATATTAAATCAGAATCTAAAAACACAAATTTAATTAAAAGTTTTAAAAAACATATACAATGAGATCATACAATACAGAACAGCAGCAACAAAAACAACACTCATTAAAAAGCCTGGGTAAAAGCCAAGATTTTCACTTGCTTCCTAATGGAGGAAGCGGATGCCCACTGGGAGAACATTCCAAAGTCTGGGGGCGATAACTGAGAAGGCCTTGTCCCGTGAGCATGACAGCCAAGCCTCCATCATTGTTGGAATGCAGAGCAGAGACCCCTCCGATGTCCTTGTCAAGTGGGAAAGAAACCCATGGGAGCAAGCAGTCACTCAGGTATCCAGGGTACAAACCGTTAATTTTATTTTATTTATTTATTTATTATGTATTTATTTAATTTATATACTGCCTGGCTCTGAAGGCTCTAGGCAGTTCACAAAAGTAAATACAATAAAAACAAAATAAAACAACCATTAAAGTAACAATTGAAAACAATTTAAAGCATTCACAGTTTACTAACAGCCAGGCTAAAAAGATGTGTATTAAAGGCTCTTTTTAAGGCGGGTAAAGATGTTGAATCACAAACGGCTATAGGGAACGCATTCCAGAGCTCAGGAACAACTACAGAGAAGGCCTGCTCCCAAGTCACCACCTGACAAGCTGGCGGCATCTGGAGATGGACCTCTTTCGATGACCTTAATGTGCGATGGGGCTCATGCACATTGTCTTGGAATGTGGCCAAGTTTTGCTATGTAGACTGGAAAATCCATAAGGAACTCACTATCTGATTATTGTTGGCAGTTATTGTTTATTATTGCTGGTCAATGGCCGAAATAAAGCTATCTATCTGTCTATCCGGATCGTGCAGAAGAAGGCACTCTTCCAGGTAACTCACTCCTAAGACATTTAATTACCAGCAATTTGTATTTTGCCCAGAAACCTATTGGTAGCCAAGGCAATTGCTTTAAAACAGGTATAACCACATTTTGGACGAACTGAAGTTTCTGAATCACATACAAAGGCAGCTCCACATAGAGCGCATTGCAGTAGTCAAGCCTAGAGGTTACCAGAGAGTGCACCACAGTTCTGTGATTATTGTCTTCAAGGAATGAATGTAGCTGTCGTATCAACCAAAGTTGATAGTATGCACTCCTGGCCATAGCCTCAACCTGAGAAAGCAGAGTGAGGCCTGAGTCCAGAAGCATTCCGAAGGTATGTAACTGTTCCTTTGGGGGGAGTGCAACCCCAACAAGAACAGGAATATCTATCATGTCCCTTGAAATATAACTCCTTACCATGAGTACCTCCATCTTATTTGGATTCAGTGTTGGGATGCCATGTTACCTGGTCGCTTGGGTGGCCCTGTGAAGGCTGGAGAAGGACTGGGCATCCTCCTCTGAGGCTTTCGTTCCCTTTAGGGGGCAGTGGGATGAGAAGGGCCCAGGCTGGTTGGATCCCAGTGGGGTTGAGAGGGCAAGGCAAGAGGACTGCAGGAAGCAGCTCTAGGGAGACAGCTAAGTTGGATATGGCAGGAAATAGGAAGCAAGGTCAGGAAGGGGGTGGGGCTGGAAGTGGGCTTTAAGCCCTGTCAGCTCTGCACTGGGGTATTTAAAGACAAAGGAGCTGATGATAAGGGCTGAGTATGGGAGCCAGGAGTATGGGAGCCAGGAGTTCTCCAGGAGGGAACTGGCTGAATGCATCAAGCCAGGAGCAGAACGACTCTGGTGACAAACTAACTTCCTCCCCTGGCTGTTCCTGAGGCTGACCTTTTTGGGGTTGCTCCAGTCATTCTGGAGTTTAAGAAGGGCTAGGAGCCCACCTCGTCCCCCTGGGAGTCTGACATTCAGTTTCAATTTATTATCCCTCATCTATTCCATTACTCCCTCTGGGCAGTCATTTGGGGGCATTATGACATTTCCTAATGATGATGTCATGGAGAAATAGATTTGGGTATCGTCAGTGTATTGATAACACCCTGCTCCAAATCTCCTGATGATCTTACCCAGCAGTTTCATGTAGATGTTCAAAAGTATCAGAGATATCTTATTTTTATTTTTATTTATTGTTAAATTTATATATCGCCTTTTATTAAAAACAATCCCAAGGCGGTTTACAAAAGTCAAAACACATATAATAAAAATAACAGTTAACAGTAATTAAGCTAAAAATATAAAAACAGATCTGATTTAAAATATATAATATACAAGCACAACAGCTATACATGGATAAAAACACACAGAAGCAGCAATAAAACAATCATGTAAAGGCCTGGATAAAAAGCCAAGATTTAACCAGCTTTCTAAAAACTGTGATGGAGTCTGAGGAGAGAATGGCCACTGGGAGAGCATTCCAAGGCCTGGGGGCAGCAACAGTGAAGGCCCTGTCCCACATGCACAACAACCAAGCCTCCCTCATTGTTGGCACCTGGAGCAGAGCCCCCTCAGATGATCTCGTCAAGTGGGCAGAAACCCTTGGGAGCAGGCAGTCCTTCAGGTAGCCTGGGCCCAAACTGTTAAGGGCTTTAAAGATCAAAACCAGCACCTTGAATTGGACCTGGAAACACACTGCTAACCAATGCAGCTCTTTCAAAATAGGTGTGATGTGATCACACCGGGCAGCTCCAGATAGAACCCTAGCTGCTGTATTTTGTACAAGCTGCAGTTTCTGGATATTCTTCAAGGGCAGCCCCACGTAGAACACATTACAGTAATCCAGCCGTGACATGACTAAGGCATGGGTAACTGTGGCCAGATCTGCCTTCTTGAGAAAGGGGTGTAGCTGGTGCACTAGCCAAAGCTGTTCAGCTATGATAGAGCCCTGAGAGACACCATACAATAGCTCTCATTTCAGAAAGCAACTATTTCCGAGCGACATCATCTGGAATAAACCTGAGAGATAGGAATGGAACCACTGCAGAAAAGTACCTCCTATTCCCAGTTCTCCCAGGTGATCCAGAAGGATACCATGGTTGATAGCATTGAAAGCTGCAGAGAGGTCCAAAAGAACCAACAGAGTCACACTCCATCTGTCCATTCCTTGGTAAAGATCATCCATCAGGCTGAACAATGCTATTTTCACTCTGTAGTAGGGATGTGCAAATCAGGTTTGAATCTGAACCAGTTTGAATCCGTACCAGTTCAATTTGAAGGTTCAAACTCAAACCAAACAGGGCATTGAACTGGCAATGCCTGTCCAAGTTCAAACCAAACAGAACCTGGTTCTTTTTCAACCACTTTGAACTGGTTCAAAGGTTTTAAGTCTCTAAAACTAGGTTGGGGTGGTAGGCACCCATGGGTGCCAGCTACCACCGAAAGCAATCAGATACACCTGCAGTTTTTAATGATTTTTTGAAGATTTTTCCATTTTTTGCATATTCCCCACAGGATATAATGGGGACTTGAAGCGGCCCATTATTCCCTATGCAGAATGCCTAGGGGCACAAAACAGAGCACCTAGGGGCACAAATCACCCCAAAGCAATTGGACACTGATTTTTACTGATTTTTTGGGGGGGGAGAGATTTTTACATTTTTTGCATTTTTTCCATAGGAAAAAATATTTTATTAGCCATGAAGCTAACATATTTTATTAGCCATGAAGGGAAAGAGTGCACAAAGTTGCCCGCAAGTTGTCCAGGATCTTGTCCACATCCTCAGGCTGCACTAACTGAAAATAATCCAACACAATGGAAACAGATGGTACCCAAGGCACATCTGTTGGAACTGCCAAAACCCAGGAGTCCTAATCAGCACAGATCTGAGTGACTTTATCTGCATAGTGACATGCAAATTGATCACAACTGGCTGTAAATGGTTCCTCCCCCATTACCTGGGGGGATGTGTGGAGCAATGCCTTTGCTACATGGAACAGTTCCACTGGTCTGCAGTGAGCAAATGCAATGGAGGCAGAGAAAAGGCGTTTATTTGCCGACCCCACTGCCATGGAATAGTCCCTAAAATTGGCTCTAGCCTGTGTCCAGTTGAATTCATCACAACACTTTCTCCAGCATTGTTCCAGCCATTGTCCATGTTGTTTCATTGCCTTAAGCTCCAAGGAAAACCAAGGAGCAGAACAGGCTCCACCAAGTCGGAGAGGTTGTTTAAGAACTATTTGTCAACAGCCCAGACTGTCTCCATGTTCCAGAAATTCACCAGTGTCTTGAAAGAGTCACCAGCCCTGGACACTGAAAACTCCCTGAAAGCTGTCTGGAAACTGAGCAGGACCATAAGCCTCCAGGAGTGGTCCACCTCAATTCAAGATGGTGGACACATAAACTTTCGAGGTGCAAGTGCACTAACTTGTAGACAGTTTAACCGATTTGAAGCAAATTTGCTACAGCTGGATGGAAACATAGGGATGCCCCAATGGTGTAGTTTGTGATGATGTCACCCACTCATCTCAATCCAAGATGGCAGATGCATAAACCTTTGAGGCACAAGTGCACTAACTTGAAGATTGTCTAACTGATTTGTACCAAATTTGGAACAGCTGTAGTGAGTGACACAAAGGGACACCACATTGGTGCAGTTTGTGATGATGACATCCACCCCAATCCAAAATGGCAGACACATGAACATTTGAGGCATTAGGGTGCTGCTGCTGAATGCCAGGTCAGTTAATGCAAAAACTTCTCTCATCCACGATTTGATTGTAGATGAGCGTGCTGACCTGGTATGTGTGACGGAGACCTGGTTGGATAGGCTGGGTGGGGTTGGTCTCTCTCAGCTCTGTCCTCCAGGTTTCCAGATCGTGCAGCAGCCCCACCTCGAGGGTCGGGGAGGAGGCGTTGCAGTCATCTTTCGAGAGACCCTCCCCGTTTCCAGGTGCCCGGTCAGGCAATCTCAGAATTTCGAGTGTTTGTCCTTGAGGGTGGGCCTCCGAGATGGGCTGGGGATTCTGCTGGTGTACCAACCACCCCACTGCACTTCAGTCTCCCTACCTGAGCTGGTGGGGGTGGTCTCGGAGGTGGCCTTGGATTCCCCCAGGCTTATTGTTTTGCGGGATTTCAATGTCCACACTGAGGCCCCCCTAGTGGGTGCAGCTCAGGATTTCATGGCCTCCATGGCAACCATGGGCCTGTCTCAATTGGTATCGGGCCCTACCCATCTGGCAGGACACACTCTGGATCTGGTTTTTGACGACCGGGAAATAAATGATCTGGAGGTGGGGGAATTTAAGGCAACTCCCTTGTCATGGACAGATCATCATCTGGTGGGGTTTAGTTTGACTGCTCCATCTGTCCTCTGCAGGGGTGGTGGGCCGATTAAGATGGTCCGCCCCCGGAGGCTTATGGATCCGCTTGGATTCCAGATGGCCCTTGGGGAGTTTCCAGTGTCCAGAGCTGGTGACCCTGTCGAGGCCCTGGTTTATCTCTGGAATGCAGAGACAGCCCAGGCTGTTGACATGGTTGCTCCTAAATGCCCTCTCTGGCTTGGTAGAGCCCGATCTGCTCCTTGGTTTTCCTCAGAGCTTAGGGCGATGAAGCAACTCGGACGACGGCTGGAACGACGCTGGAGGAAGAGTCGTCACGAATCCGACTGAACACGGGCTAGAGCCCATTTTAGGGACTACTCCATGGTAGTGGGGGCGGCAAAGAAATGCTTTTTCTCAATTGCATCTGTTCAGTGCAAACAGAGCTGTTTCGTGTGGTAAAAGACTTGCTCCACACATCCCCCCAGACAATGGGGGAGGAGTCATCTACAGCTCTTTGTGATCAGTTTGCCGGTCACTTTGCACTTTGTCAGTCCCAGCAAATGTGCCTCTGGTACCATCTCATCCTGTTGTGTTGGATTCTTTTCGGTTGGTGTGGCCTGAGGTTGTGGACAAGATCCTGGGCAGTTTGCGGGCGACTTAGCATACTCTTGACCCTTGCCCTTCATGGCTAAGAAAAGCTGCCAGGGAGGGGACGGGCAGATGGTTGGAGGTGATCATTAATGCTTCATTAAGGGAGGGCAGGATGCCATCGTGCCTCAAGGAGGCGGTGGTAAGACCACTACTAAAAAGGCCCTCCCTTGATCCCACCAACCTAGATAACTATAGACCTGTTTCTAATCTTCCCTTTTTGGGCAAGGTGATGGAGTGTGTGGTGGCATCCCAGCTGCAGAGGGTCTTGGATGATACAGATTATCTGGACCCTTTTCAATCTGGCTTCCGCCCCGGGTATGGGACTGAGACTGCCTTGGTAACTCTAGTGGATTACCTACACCAGGAACTAGATAGGGGGAGTGCGTCCCTGTTGGTTCTGCTGGACCTCTCGGTGGCGTTCGATACCATCGACCATGGTATCCTTCTGGGCCGCCTCTCAAGTATGGGAATTGGAGGCACTGCATTGCAGTGGTTTCGGTCCTTTCTTGGGGGAAGGGTCCATAAGGTGGTACTGGGGGACTACTGCTCGGCCCGTGGCCGTTGGCCTGTGGGGTCCGGCAGGGATCGGTCTTGTCCCCCATGCTGTTTAACATCTACATGAAGAGGTCATCCAGTGACTTGGACTGAGTTGTCAACAATATGCGGATGACACTCAGCTCTATCTTTCCTTGTCATCTGATCCTAGGGAGGTGGTGGATGTCCTGAATTGGGGGCTGGAGGCTGTGATGAGTTGGATGTGGGCTAATAAACTGAAATTGAATCCGGTTAAGTCAGAGGTACTGTGGGTCAGTAGGAGAGCCAATCGGGATGAGGAGATTTTACCATTTCTGGATGGGGTTGTACTCCCCTTGAAGGAGCAAGTACGCAGCTTAGGGGTACTACTGGACCCGGCTCTGCTTTTGGAAGCTCAGGTCGAGGCGGTGGCCAGGAGTGCCTTTGCACGGCTTCGGCTAGTGCGCCAGCTGCGTCCCTTTCTCGAGAAGGCAGATCTAGCCATGGTTACCCATGCCTTAGTCACGTCGTGGCTGGATTACTGGAACGCGCTCTAGGTGGGGCTGCCCTTAAAGAATATCTGGAAACTGCAGCTAGTGCAAAATGCGGCAGCGAGGGTTTTATCCAGAGCTGCCCATTGGGAGCACATCTCGCCCATTCTGAAAGAGTTGCATTGGCTGCTGGTTCGTTTCCGGGTCCAATTCAAGGTGTTGGTTTTGACATTTAAAGCCCTTAATGGTTTGGGCCTGGGATATTTGAGGGACCACCTGCTCCCAAGGGTTTCTGCCCACTTCATGAGGACATCTTAGGGGGGCCCTGCTCCAGGTGCTGGCAATGAGAGAGGCCCGGCTGTCGTGCACTCGGGACAGGGCCTTCTCTGTTGCTGTCCCCAGACTCTGGAATGCTCTCCCAGTGGCCATTTGCTCCTCTGACTCCATCACGGCTTTTAGAAAGCTTTTACATAATCGTTTTTACTGCTGCTTCTGTGTGTTTTTACCTGTTGCATTGTTTTTATGCTTGTATTTTATAGATTTTAAATTTGGTTTGTTTTTATATTTTTTAGCTTAATATTTTTATTGTCTTTTAATTGTATGTTTTAACTTTTGTAAACTGCCTTGGGGTTGTCTTTTAATGAAAGGCAGTATATAAATGCAACAATAAATAAATAAAATAAAATCTACCCCAATCCAAGATGGCGGACTCATGAACATTTGAGGTGCAAGTGGGCTAAATTGTGGACTGTCTAACTTATTTGAATGAAATTAGGTACAGTTGTAGTGAGTGACACGCAGGGATACCTCAGTAGTGTAGTTTCTGATGATGTCATCCACCCTGATTCAAGATGGCGGAACCATAAATCTTTGAGGCGCATGTGAGTTATCCTGAGAACCACATAACTGATTTGAATCAAATTTGCTACAGCTGTAGGGACATATAGGGACACCTCAACAGTGAAGACTGTGATGATATCATCCACCCCAATTCAAGATGGCGGACATGTAAACCTTTGAGGCAAAAGTGCACTAACTTGTGGATAGTCTAACCGATTTGAACCAAATTTGGTACAGCTGGATGGAAACATAGGGATGCCCCAATGGTGTAGTTTGTGATGATGTCACCCTCCCCAATCCAAGATGGCAGATGCATAAACATTTGAGGCACAGGCACACTAACTTGAGGACTGTAACCAATTTCAACCAAATTTGGATCAGCTGTGGTGAGTGACACCAGGGACACCTCAATGGTGCAGTTTGTAATGATGACATCAACCTTGATCCAAGATGGCAGACACATAAATATTTGAGGCACAAGAGATCTAACCTGTGGACCTCTGTTTGCACCAAATTATTCCAGATGTAGAGACAGTGAAAGGAAAGTAGGCTGATTAGTTCTTACTGGAACAACTTGTTTACATTGAAAAAGGTAAGTTTCACCAGACTCCAGGGTTAATTTACGATATGGATTTCATTGCTAAAGTAAATATCTATAGTATTAAAGGATTAGTATTTGTAAAATAGTCATAAGAATAAAGTAATTGGTAACCCTTTTCAGTTAGTGGTCCCTATGGCACATCACCATTTGAATCTAATTGGAATGAACATGACATTAATACATACATTCACTATGTTAGCTCTAAGCACTGACTATAATACCCTTTGAGACTTAATAGCATCTGTTTGCTGCTATTATAATATACAACACACTAATTTGGTTAGTCAGTTCATATTTAGAGTTCCTGAGATGAGTATCAGAAACTCTTATAACTTTTACTGTTTTCCATAATCTTGCCCAAAATTGGTATGTTATGTGCTTTTCACAAAGTGAGTGTCTACTACATTACTTTGACCTTTAGAAATGCAACTGGTACTGCTAAAATAGCAATTTGGTAGTAATGTTCCAGGATAAAAAGGTGTCCTAATTTGACTTCAATTAGCCACTTTGACTTTACCTGCATCCTTTCAAAGAGTGCCCCAGCCATCATTTGGGCAGCAAGCAAACCAGCCAGCTGAAGGTTTATATCAATTCTAGGGATGGGCAGGAGCTGTTCATGCACCCACTGGTGGTGCAGAGAGCAGTTCCATTTAAAAGCATTTAAGGAGCTCCTTATCTGCTTGTCCCCACCCCACCACAGTTCTGCTGGCAGCACCCACTCTCTCAACAGCCACACAGGGCTGCGGTGCTGTTTCCTACAGCCCAGGCAGGATTAGGCTGGTCATGAGAACAGCCTCAATGTATGAATATGGCTTGTGGGACAAAGAGAGCTGGAAACTTAATAATTCCAAAAAGGGTATTGACAGACTAAGACTGTTTGTCCCTCCCAGATTTAAGAAGAAAAAGAATTAGGTGCTAGTACTACCCTAATGAATAACAGTGCCGTATTAATGTAGTTGCTCCTCTGAGGAGCTGAAGAGGAGAGCACAGGAGGGAGGGATGAGCCCCCTGCTTTTATTTTGGGAACAGAGAGAGAGGAGTGCTTGGAAGGAAGTCTGGGAGGCGCTCAGGTGAGGAAATCAGAGGTTAGGAATTCCATCCCACCCTCCATCCTAGCTATTTCCATCCTAGCAGTGGAAAACTGACCAGACACAGAAGTTTGGGGTGGTCACCAAATTAGACAGACAGACAAGTAAGTAAGTAAGTAACCTACCAACAGCTAATTATTTTCAAATTGTCATGTTTATTTAGCCCAACAGGTAATGTACACAAAACATCAAATCATCAAATATGGAGAGTTTCTCAGGAAACAGAACAGTGCAGTCAATGTAGATATCAAAATAACAAACAGGCAAGGGATTAAGACCTATTTTCTTGTAAATGAATATAAGAAGTTTGTACATAGAAGTGCATCTGTTCTGCTATGGAGAGTAAAAGTTGCCCTTAGGCAACCAGGCAGAAAATATACGTATTGTTTCTCTCTTATAGACCATAAATGAATAATATAAGCCTGTTCTTCCAGGAGAAAAAACACAAGGATTCAATGTGGAAAGGAGACACATCCAAACAAAAATACAGCAGCAGTCAAACAACATGTACCAAAATGTGCTTACTCAGCAGGGACATAAAATGGACCTACCATCATTCCTCCCTGTTTATCCCCAATCAATCAACTCAATAAAGCCAAGCTGTTCAAGGTCTCCAGAAACAAAACACCACTCTGATCAGCACTCCAACCCTGGCTTGAACTTCACAGCGGCAGGCACAAAGTAAAAACAAAGGAAATTAAACTGAGCATGTAAAGCTCCAAGTGCTCCTATTTCTATATTGAATGTACCATACACACTGGGGTTACATTTGGCTTGCAGATGTAGTTGACACACCAAATTCCCCAGGGATGAGGGGAAAAGAGACTCACTCATTTCTTCCATACCACTGCTGCTGATGGAGCAGCAAGCCAGATAAGCAAGTGACAGGGAGGAGGTTCATAGAGAGGTTGATTAAAGGTTTGAATGCTCATCGGGGAGTTCAGGAAGAGAGCAGATCACATCATACCTCCCTATGGCATTACTGGTGGCATAATGGGGTCCAATTTGGTTCAGAACAAGCAAGCTATTTGATGAGTTCTAAGGAAAACAACTGATGTTTTCAAGAGCAGCAGTGAGTCTGAAGAAGAGAATTTGCTCCATCACTAGTAAATTTTGAGGTCTTATTATTAAGGATGGGACATATTTCCAAATGTATCTCCATCATGGTATATCTTCATTAAAAGAATATCATTCTGCTAAATGGCAAGATTAGGGAGAGGCCGAAATCGTTCTCCCCCCTGAATGTTTGTATTTAAAACAATTCTTAAAAAAAAAAAAAAAGCGCAACAGAAAGCCATGCATTGGGAGTGGCGGGCGGGGGGGGGGGGGCAACGAAGCACACAGATGGCTTTCTTCAAACAAGTTGCCAAAGGTAGTTTAGCTTCTGTAAACTGAGAAATAGATTCCAGGAGAATTGATATGGCTGAGTCCTGTGTCTGTTATCAGTTCAGTGAAGTGTGATTGTTCTCCAGGGTTGCAAATGTCAACACAGTGAAAAGGTTGAGGAACTGAGGGAAGTGAACTGTATTAGATACCTGTAGGGATAGCAACAACTTCACATACTTGGGTTCATCATGCATGTGTCTTCCACTTGTGGACAAAAAGAACTGCTGAGACATTTTTCTGTTGTCTGGACTGTGAGACTGCGCTAATGAGTACACACAAGCTAGCTCTGCACCTCCAGCATTGTTTTGTACACCAACTCTCTGAATCCAGCTTCTGAACATTTGAATGTTTTTTTCCTTCCAGTTATGTGGCACAGCTGCACTTTTTGTAAAGACATAAGCCCCTAAAGCATGTGTGATGTACCTCAGTACAAAATACACGAAAGCATGCTGGCAAACCTTGCCTCAAGCTATACTTGCAGAGAGACCATTTCCTAATGATTGGGAATGCTGAGCACCCAGCATTCCCAGTTACAGAGAAAATTTCTCCCTGAATACAGCATTTATCTCACCAGGCAAACAGGGACGGTGTGGCAATGATGCTATGAAGCATGTCAGTATTCAGCTGGGATTGCCGGTATATTTTCATGGATGCTAAACCAGGGTATAGCATCCACGCTTTATGAATACTTTATATGAGCAGAGCTAGGCTAGTAAAGGGCCACTCTGTGCTGTTGAGAGAGTGCTACCTCAAGAGACTAGGCAGGCAGAGGGGAAGGGAGAATTTTCTCTCTCTTAGGTCACAAATGACTACCACAGGTATGTTTGGACAGTCAGTCTAGATAAGCATCCACACTTTACCAAACATAAACAAAACTGTAAGCCCCTTAAAACAGCAGGTTAAGAAAACAGTCACTATTTACCGATGATGTCATCAAACTAATAGATGTCTGTGACAATCACACAACATTTCTGTTAAGCACCATCTCAGGGGACTTGGTGTACTTGAAGTAATGTCTCATAAACACCTCGGAACCAGATTTTAATGTAAACAAGAGTACTGAGGTAGAGTGGGGTGTGTGATGGTTCTACCATACCTGCCAACGTTTCAGAATGAGAAATAGGGACAATTTTTTTTTTACTACATGCCCCACCCAACCCCCGCATAGCCAGAGCAAGTAGATGGCAACAAGCCAAAGCAGCCATTTGATCTCAGAAAAGCAAAGTCAGTGTTCTGTCAAACAATCTGACCCTTTTCTGCAGAGATATAAATTGGATTTTGAAGCAAGTGCTCTCTCAAATGAATCTGACACTTTTCTGCAGGGATATATATAAAATGAAGAAATTAATATTCTGAAAAGCAAAGAAGTCAGTGTTCTATGAAATAATCCTACCGTTTCTGCAGGGATATGAAGCAAGTGCTCTCTTAAAAGAATTGCATCCTGCTTTCCTGCAGGGAAATCCACACGCTCCTAGAGAGACCTTGTGGCCAGGCTCTCTTCAGAGAGACGATGTCTCTCCACCACGGTCTCCTCCCTCAAAGCTGTGTCTCAGATGCAGACAACTCTCTGAAGGGAGGGAGGAGGAGGTAGAAATTGGGATTTTCCATTGCATGGTCGCAAGCCCGGGAATGTGGTGGGAATTCATGGCTGTCCCAGGTAAATCAGGGCAGTTGGCAGGTATGGCCTATAAACCTCCAAACCTTTCGCTTCCCTTCTGGTGCAGACCACTTTTACATGCTTTATTACCCTATCAAGGGTAGGGTAGTAAAGTTTACGTGATCCATGCCAAATAAGAAGGACAGAGGCTTCTGAACATTTTCACATTCCTAGTGATATATTTGAGAGTATGCTGTGGCACAGAGGCCCCCCAAAAGACTGCATCCATTCAACATTGTCTTATTTAATCCAAGTTTCATTTACAATATCCATTCCAGTTCAGTTGCAGACTCCTGCCTGAAACCTTGGAGAGCCACGGCCAGTCAGTATAGTCAATGCTGAGCTAGATGGACCAATCAAACTCTGTCTTGATCATGCTAGTCAATCAATCAATCAATCAAATCAATCAAACATAAGATAAAATAGTTAGTGGTTTAAAATGATGCAGAGCTGATGCAAGGGAATGGCCTGGTAGTCACGACCCGACGGATCGAACTCACTGCCATGCAGAACTTGGCAGTGTTATTCGTGAAGGCTGGGTCTTCATCTGAAAGCAGCAATTGGGTATAGACATGGTTTGGGCAGCCAGGGTACTTGTGAAGTAGCAGAAATATAAGCTTGGCCCAAATGTCTCTGTAAACAGGGCAAAAGAGGAGTGCATGTTCTATGGTTTCTACCTCCCCAGTGTCACAGGGACAAAGTCTCTCTGCAATTGGGATATTTCTATATTTGCCTTCCAATGAAGCGGAGGGAAGGGCATGACAACAGGCAAGAGTATAAGGCCTTCTGCGGCTGGGGATTTCTAGCTGTGACAGGTCTGTGGTTGGGAAGGCAGAGAATTAGTGTCCTTCCGAGGATAGGAAGGTTGGCTAGTCAATAGGGATGTGCAAAATGTTCCGGGTACAGAACGATCTATACCTGAATCTTCCTGTTTGGGCGATTTGTATACAAAACAAATTGCCGCTCTGCAGGCCCAGAAAGGTTCCGGTCCAAAACAAATCTCCTGAATTTCAGAGCTGAATGTTCTGTTGTTTCGAATCTCCATTTTGTGGTGATCTCCGTGTAGTCTCCATTTTGTGTTTGATGTCGATTTGAATTTCCTGCCCTTCCAAGCTTCAGATTGGTGAATGAAAGCATGGGCTGATCTGCTGACAATTCTTTCCTGGTTCCAGATTGGCTCTTTTGGCTCTTTCCACTCCTGACTGACCCCACATTGGCCAGAGGAAGGGTCGAAGAAAGGGCAAGGGTGGGGGGAGTTCAAGGAGGGATTTTCAATGAGATTTAAAGAGGCAGCAGGCCACCATTCTGCCTTTCCGCCTCATGGAGAAGAGAGAGAGAAGGCTTTGATTTGCTTTGATTTGCCTTGCCTTGCCTATTGCCTTCTGCCTTGCCAGCCTGAGCCCAGCCTGCCTTGCCACCCTGCCTGCCTGCCCTTGCTGCATGCCCGCCTGGAATGGATTATCTGCTACATTGCATTTTTGTTCCTGACGGAAAGAAAGTTGAATTTTATAATTATTTAGAACAGAAGATGGCTGAGTTATCGAATGTTAACTTGATTATATTGGGAGATTTTAGTGGTGTTGTCTCTACATCTTTGAATAGAAAATCTGATAAACCTGAAAGGAACTTACAAGGCAAGCTTCCTAAAGCGTTTTTTTTTAATTTAGCAGAACATATGGATCTTTATGATCTGTGGAGAATTAAAAATTCAAATGCAAAAGAATACACTTATTTTTCTGAAAGATATCAATCTCATTCAAGGATAGATATGGTCTGGACATCAAAATCTATTACGCCATGTATAAAAAGAATGGACATTCTGCCCAGAACCTTTTCAGATCATAATCCAATTTGTTTTACATGGAAGAAGAAAGGAACGGTTTCCTTTCATTGGAGATTGAATGTGTATCTGCTGAAAAAATCAGATGTTGTGGAGAAAGCTAAAAAGAAGCTAAAGGACTATTTTGAACTGAATTTAAACCAAGGATTGGACAACAAAATAGTCTGGGATGCAGGAGGTTTCTTTATACAGCAAATGCATACTTTAAAAAGCAAAGAGGATTGAAAAAAAGAGACATTATTGATGCAGATTTCTAAAAAAGAAAGATAATTATTATGGGCCAAGGATAAGAAGACAATTACTCAAGCTATCAAAATGCTCCAACAACAACTTTCTATGTTAGTATCAAATGAAGTTGAATGGAATTTAAAATATGTCAAGCAAAGGTCATTTGAGTTCGCAAATAAACCAGGCAAGTTGTTGGCTTGGAAAATTAGAACTGAGGGAAAAAATAACTACATATCTAAAATACTTACAAAAAATGGGCTCTCTTATGATGGTAAGGAAATAAGAGGAGAATTCTTTAGATACTATTCAGAACTATTTAAAGGAAATATAGTAGAAGATACAAAAATTAAACAATTTCTTAAGACCAAAAATATCCCAAAACTTTCTAAGGAACATATAGAAATTATGAATGCTCCGATAACAATAATGGAAGTAACAGAAGCAATAAATCAAAGTAAGGCCAGTAAGGCGCCAGGACCTGATGGGCTATCAGCTTTGTACTATAAATCATTTAAAGATCAAATTCTACAGCCTTTGCAATGGACTATGAATGACATTTTGCAAAGAGGGATTATGCCAGAGACTTGAAAGTATGCTAATATTGCAGTAATCCCAAAACCGGATCAAGATTTAACGCAAGTCAAAAACTACAGGCCAATCTCACTTTTAAATAATGATTATAAAATTTTTGCCGCCATTTTGGCAAGAAGAATGAAGGCTATATTAAGACTCTTCATTCATGAGGATCAAGCTGGCTTCTTACCTAAGAGACAATTAAGAGATAATGTGAGAACAGTTTTGAATGTATTGGAATATTATGAAAAACACAATGACAAACAGGTGGCTATGATTTTTCTGGATGCAGAGAAAGCTTTTGATAATCTTTCCTGGCAGTTCATGTGGAGGTTATTAGATGCAATGGGCATTGGTAATAATTTTACTAGGGCTATCAAGACAATCTATTCAGAGCAATATGCTAAGATTATTGTAAATGGGGAACTATCAGACAATTGTAAAATACAAAAAGGAACTAAAGGATGTCCACTTTCCCATTACTTTTTATATTAGTATTAGAAGTGCTCTGTAGAAATATTAGAGAAGATGATCAAATACAAGGCCCAAAAATTGGGAAACAAGAGTATAAACTAAGAGCCTTTGCGGATGATGTCGTGCTTTTTTTAGAAAATCCATTGGACAAGATCGGAAGACTTTTGGAAAAAATACAATTTTGCCAATTGGCAGGGTTTTATATAAACAAGACTAAAATGAAGGTGTTTTTCTAAAAATATGGATCAGAACTCTAAGGATAGATTTTTTTGAAATTAGTGAATTGAAAGTGGAGAAGAAAATTAAATATCTGGGTGTTTGGCTAACAAATAATAATTCTTTGTTGTTATCAAATAATTATATTAAAATATGGAATACATTAAAAACTGACTTACAAAGATGGTCTAATATGAACTTATCTTTAATGAGAAGAATTTCAGTGGTGAAAATGAATGTCTTACCCAAAATGTTGTTTCTTTTTCAGACTATTCCTATAATCAATACTTGTTTTAAGCAATGGCAGAAGGACATAACTAGATTTGTTTGGCAAGGGAAAAGACCAAGAATTAATTTTTAAAAATTAACAGATGCAAAAGAAAGAGGCGGTCTTACCCTACCAGACTTAAGGTTGTATTTTGATGCTGTTTGTTTGACGTGGTTAAAAGAATGGATAACATTAAGAAATCCTAGAATACTTGATCTGGAGGGATTTGACAGTAGGTTTGGATGGCACTCCTATTTGTGGTATGATAAAAGTAAAGTACATAGAGATTTTCTTAACCACTATATAAGAAGGAGTTTAATGAGAGTCTGGGTAAAATATAAAAAATGGTTGGAACCTAAAACTCAGTTATGGTTATCCCCGATTGAAGCTCTAGTACGTAAAGAGGTAAATATGCAATCACACAGTGGTACCTATAGGGATTTGTTATGTTTTCAAGAAAAGGACTTTAAGTTAAAAAGTTTAAATGAAGTACAAAATTTGGTTAGTAATTGGTTTCAGTACCATCAGTTAAATGAAGTTTATAAGAAGGATCTTAAAGTTGGATTTGAGGATCAGATGTCGAGATTTGAGAAGGAGCTGTGTGAAAATGATGAAAAATTAGTTTCTAAAATGTACAAGCTCTTGCTTTTGGAGGAGACAAGAGATGAAGTGGTTAAAACGACTATGGTAAAATGGGTTCAAGATGTGGGGTATAATATAGAAATGGCAGCCTGGGAAAATTATGGAAAACTGAATTAAAGTTTACTTCATGTTATGTTTTAAAAGAAAATTATTATAAAATGATGTATAGGTGGTACTTGACACCTAAAAAACTGGCATTAATGTATAAAAATGTTTCAAACAAATGTTGGAAATGTGGACACTCTGAAGGAACCTTTTTTCATATGTGGTGGTCTTGTAGGACATGATATATAATGAGTTAAAGAAAATATTTAAAATGACATTTCCTAAGAAGCCAGAATCCTTCCTGCTGGGAATAATGCAAGGAGTGTTTTCTACAACCAACTTAACATTCTTTATGTACGCTACCACAGTGGCCAGAATAACATATGTGCAGAAATGGAAGAGTAATGAACTGCCCTCAAAAGAAGATTTTTTCCCATTCCAAAGATATTTTTAGCATTTTTAAAAAACAGAAGCCTGTCCTCCAGCCTTCTGTGCCCATAAATTATCAGTATTACTATTCTCTGCCCAGCAGCCTACAGACTCTGAGTGAGCAGAAAGGCACAGACTCTAGCATCCTCCCTCCACCCATTTACCTCCCACCTCCAACTGCAGAATTCTGAGGCCATGGCAAAAATTAACCATAAACCCACAAACCCTTTCGCAGAGTACACACACGCACACAGGTATACTATGCTTTCCCCCTACATAATCTTAAGTCTAGCAGTATATATATTATGCAGTTAAATGCCCTGGATGGTTTGTTGTTGTGCGTTTATTTTGGGGACCTCATGGATGGGCATAGGACAGGTTCTCTGTCTCTCTGTTTGTGGATTTCTTTGCAATGAAAATTGGGTTCTAGCATCATCATCATTTTTATTCAAACTAGATTGCTTGCATCTACAGTACTATAGGTTGTGCTGGTGCCACAGGCTCCGATCTGTTGCAGAAATGTTTAAAAAAAAGGGGGGGGGACATTTTGTGCCCTTGTTGTCATCCTCATCACTCTTCTACTTGTGTAGGAGGGAGCAGGGCCAAACCTTGCTGTTCCACTGGCAAAATGTTGTTTTGCATCCTTCCTTAACCCGCTTTTATGGCCAGGTGCCACAGATGTAGCTGCATCTGTTGCTTGTGGATGAAAAATGCTTGGGGGAGGGGAGGCAGGGCACATTTAATGATGTCATTGGCCCTAGTCTGCTGCATCTGTGATATCACATTTACTTGCTTGCTTGTTGCTGGCTACTGCCGTTGTTACCCTGCATTGGGAGGGAGTGCGTGGGGCAGTGCATTTCATTGTTGTTGTTTCACACTGTTGTGTGTAGATCAATTGCATTTCTTGGGGTGGGGGGGACACAGTGGATGTGGTGAGTGTATGGCACAGTGGATGAACGTGACCTTTGGAAACCTTGTTCTTTGCAAAGCTCTGCTGTTGTTGATGATGTTTGCTGCATCCACTATATCAGACAATGGGGACAGACAGTGCCCATTTCTGCCTGTGGGTGCTTCCTGGGAGTGCCACAGTAGGTCGGGTGGTGGTGCCCCAATGGGTGCCTGCTACCACCCAGGTTTCAGAGTGATTGGGCAAAGGGTTGATTTTTAAAGGATTTCTGAAATTTGTGCATCTTTGGGGCAGAAAAGGGGCTCCCGGGGCTTCATTGTTTGTCATTCGAAATGAATCCAATGCAGCAATATCACAGGTAGCGGGCAGAGAGAGGTATGCGGTGAGAGTTGGGCAGGCTGTTACAGGGGAAAACAGTACAGGCAATTGAGGCCTATTCCTTTTTCCAACTCTTCTCCCAATCCACTGACCCCAGGGAGCTCTGGGAACACTCCTTCGAGGATTAGGGTGCTGCTGCTGAATGCCAGGTCAGTTAATGCAAAAACTTCTCTCATCCACGATTTGATTGTAGATGAGCATGCTGACCTGGTATGTGTGACAGAGACCTGGTTGGATGAGCTGGGCGGGGTTGGTCTCTCTCTGCTCTGTCCTCCTGGTTTCCAGATCATGCAACATTCCCACCTTGAGGGGAGGGGAGGGACATTGCAGTCATCTTTCGGGAGATCCTCCCCATTTCCAGCTGCCCGGCCAGGCAATCTCAGAATTTTGAGTGTTTGTCCTTGACAGTGGGCCTCCAAGATAGGCTGGGGATTCTGCTGGTGTACCGACCAACCCACTGCACTTCTGTCTCCCTACCTGAGCTGGCGGGGGTGGTCTCGGAGGTGGCCTTGGGTTCCCCCAGGGTTGTTGTTTTGCGGGATTTCATTGTTCATGCTGATGCCCCCCTAGTGGGTGCAGCTCAGGATTTCATGGCCTCCATGGCAACCATGGGCCTGTCTCAGTTGTATCGGGCCCTAACCACATGGCAGGACATACTCTGGATCTGGTTTTTGCCAACCGGGAAATAAATGATCTGGAGGTGGGGGAATTTAAGGCAACTCCCTTGTCATGGACAGATCATCATCTGGTGGAGTTTAGTTTGACTGCTCCGTCTGCCCTCTGCAAGGGTGGTGGGCTGATTAGGATGGTCCACCCCCAGAGGCTTATGGATCCGCTTGGATTCCAGATGGCCCTCAGGGAGTTTCCAGTGTCCAGAGCTGGTGACCCTGTCAAGGCCCTGGTTGCTCTCTGGAATGGAGAGACAGCCTGGGCTGTTGACACAGTTGCTCCTAAATGCCCTCTCTGGCTTGGTGGAGCCTAATCTGCTCCTTGGTTTTCCTCAGAGCTTAGGGCAATGAAACAACTTCGGCAACAGCTGGAACGATGCTGAAGGAAGAGTCGTGACGAATCCGACTGAACACGGGCTAGAGCCCATTCCGTGGTGGGGCGAAGGTGGCGAAGAAACGTTTTTTTTCCGCCTCCATTGCATCTGCTAAGTGTAGACCGGCGGAGCTGTTTCATGTAAGTGTAGACCGGCGGAGCTGTTTCAATGTCAAAAGACATTGCTGCACTCATCCCCCCAGACAATGGGGGAGGAATCATCTACAGCCCGCTGTGATCAGTTTGCATGTCACTTTGCGGATAAAGTCATTCGCATCCATGCCGATTTGGACACCAGAATTTTGGCAGTTCCAGCAGACGTGCCTCTGGTACCATCTGGTCCCATTGTGTTGGATTCTTTTCAGTTGGTGCAGTCTGAGGATGTGGACAAGATCCTGGGCAGTGTGTGGGCATCATTATGTGCTCTTGACCCTTGCCCTTCATTGCTAAGAAAAGCTGCCATGGAGGGTAGAGGTGAGTGGTTGGAGGTGACTATTAATGTTTCATTAAGGGAGGGCAGGATACCACCATGCCTCAAGGAGGCGGTGGTAAGACCATTATTAAAAAAGCCTCCCTTGATCCCTCCAACCTGGACAACTATAGACCGGTCTCTAACCTGCCCTTTTTGGGCAAGGTGATAGAGTGTGTGGTGGAGGCCCAGCTGCAGAGAGTCTTGGATGATACGGATTATCTGGACACTTTTCAATATGGGTATGGGACTGAGACTGCCTTGATTGCTCTAGTGGATTACCTCCGCCGGGAACTAGACAGGGGGAGTGCATCCCTCTTGGTTCTGCTGGACCTCTCGGTGGTGTTCAATACCATCGACCATGGTATCCTTCTGGGCCGCCTCTCGAGTATGGGAGTCACAGATACTGCGCTGCAGTGATTCCGGTCCTTTCTTGAGGGGAGGTCCAGAAGGTGGTGCTGGGGACTACTGCTTGTCTCCGTGGCCACTGGCCTGTGAGGTCCCGCAGGGTTTGGTCTTGTCCCCCATGCTGTTTAACATCTACATGAAAACTCTGGTAGAGGTCATCTGGGGACTTGGACTGAGTTGTCAGCAATATGCGGATGACACTCAGCTCTATTTCTCTTTATCATCTAATCATAGGGAGGCAGTGGATGTCCTAAAGCAGGGGCTGGAGGCCGTGATGGGTTGGATGTGGGCTAATAAACTGAAATTGAATCCCGACAAGACGTACTGTTGGTCATTAGGAGAGCCAATAGACATGAGGAGATTTTACCAGTTCTGGATGGGGTTGCACTCCCCTTGAAGGAGCAAGTATGCAGCTTGGGGGTATTACTGGACCCGTCTCTGCTTTTGGAAGCTCAGGTGGAGGCGGTGTCCAGGGGTGCTTTTGCATGGCTTCAGCTAGTACGCCAGCTGCGTTCCTTTCTCGAGAAGGCAGATCTGGCCATGGTTACCCATGCCGTAGTCACATCACGGCTGGATTACTGTAACACGCTTTAGTTGGGGCTGCCCTTGAAGAATATCCGGAAACTGCAGCTAATGCAAAACACGGCAGCTAGGGTTTTATCCAGAGCTGCCCGATGGGAGCACATCACACCCATTCTGAAAGAGTTGCACTGGCTGCCAGTTCATTTCCAGGTCTAATTCAAGGTGCTGGTTTTGACCTGTAAAGCCCTTAACGGTTTGGGCCCGGGGTACCTGAGGGACCACCTGCTCCCAAGGGTTGCTGCCCGCTTGACAAGGTCATCTGAGGGGGCTCTGCTCTGGGTGCCGACAATGAGTGAGGCTCTGCTGTCATGCACTCGGGACAGGGCCTTCTCTGTTGTGCCCCCCAGACTCTGGAATGCTCTCCCAGTGGCCATTCGCTCCTTGGACTCCATCACAGTTTTTAGAAAGCTTGTTAAATCTTGGCTTTTTATCCAGGCTTTTACATGATTGTTTTTATTGCTGCTTCTATGTGTTTTTACCCATATATAGTTTTTCTGCTTGTATTTTATAGATTTTAAATTTGGTTTGTTTTTATATTTTTAGCTTAATATTTTATTGTCATTTTATTGTATTTTTTTTAACTTTTGTAAACCGCCTTGAGATTGTTTTTAATGAAAGGCGGTATATAAATTCAACAATAAAACAAACAAACAAACAAATAAATCCACTCTCATTAGCTACCAGAGAATCTACTCTCATAACACCTCAGAAACAACAAAACCCAGTGCCCCATGGGCTTGTACCCACAAGGTATGAGGGTGGTTGGCACCCTATGTGCACTATCCCACCACTCGCTCTGGGCCACCCCGGTGCCCCCCAAGTGAAGTTATGGGGCTTCTGAATTCCCCATTATTCCCTATGGGGGGGAAGATTAAAGATGTGCAAACTTCACAAATTCTTCAAAAAATCACCCCTTTCACCAATTTCTTTGAAATCTGGATTGTAGCAGGCACCCATTGGGGCACTACCGCCTGACCCACTCTTCTGCACCCAAAACAAAGACATGCTACAAAGACATGCCAACTTCAAAAATCAATTTAAAATCAGCCCTTTGCCCAATTTCTTTTGAAATTTGGGTGGTAGCTTCCTTGCACTGATTCGACACTACCACCCACCACAACCCACTCTGAGCCACCCTGGTGCCACCCCCCCCCCGGAGTTATAACTAAGGCTGCTTTTAAAAAACTATTTATTTTTAATTAATTTTAATTTTTGTATAAATGTACAAAAGAAAACAAATTACCAAAACAAACAAAAACAAAACAAAAACCAAGAATGGGTTTATAATTCAAAGCCACTACCACTACTGTTTTCTAGCCTCACTGCTGAAAGTGGTAGGAGTTTGCGCTCAGCAGATAATTCCAAAAATAGAAGGGGAAATATTTTTTTAAAGTTTTTGTCCTATGATTTTGTCCTGTGCATCATCAGAATATGTTTTGTCTACTCCAGTTAATGAAAGCAGGCTGAAGCCTTGTAATTTTTATAATTTTAAATGTAGGGATTCAATGCCATCCTTACATTCTTCCTCTCCCCCTTTTCCCAGCAAGCAGTCAATTCTGTTAAAAATAAAAGTACCCACCATCTAGTCAGGAGCAGAGATCTTCACATGCAACACCATGCCAAATGGATTAGAGTGTTATCTCACCTATACAGAGGAGTCCCATTGTCAGCAACGGCAGATGAAGCTCCAAGGATGCATGAATTGCTTTCCTCTGCCTTTTGTTTTAACACTGTGAGTATTTGGCTTCAGGGGGTATCATAGGGAAGAGTTCAGTGAGATAGACTCTAAATACATTTTTCTTCTTCAGGTCGTAACAGACTACGATAAAGTGGGACATGTTGGGGGTAAAGTTGGGGGTAAATATTATTTTACTGGTGAATGTGCATAAATACTGGTGATGGTGCACATGAACTTACTAATATACAAGCAGTGCGGCGCTGCACACATCAAATCTCCAGAGAGAGGCTATGCATCCCACAAGCTGCTTTCAGCTCAGCCCTCTCTCTGTTCCTTACTATGCCCTTTTCAGATACATAAGGTTCAACACAGCACAATCTATGTACAGTATATGCATGTACATATCTATGCACACATACAGTTATTCATGTATTATATTCAATGCATGTACAGCAGTATGGTTCCTTGAATTTGAGAAACATGTACCCAGGTTCACTTTTAAAGTGAACACATGTACAGTCATTCACACAAAATGTGGCACTTGTAGGCACATACAGCATAATGTCTTAATACATCTCTTCTCAGCCTTTTGGCTAAGATCAAGTGTGTATCTTAATATAGCTATCTGTCTCTACCAGACTGTGATTTTTCCCCACACACCCACACCTTATATCAGCCCCTCAACTTAGCTTGGAAAGAGTCACCTTGTCAAGCTCTGATGAGGAACAAGAGAGATTTCTAGATATTTTCCAACCATTAGCTCCCATTGAGGAAACATTAGACAAGCACCCTCCCTTACAAAAGAATGCTTGGCCTTCAGGTATAACAATATGAGTATGTTAACAACAAGAGTAATGTCTTGTTTATGTGCATATTCTCCACACCTGCAAGTGAATGTTCTGAACCATCAGTATTTGTGCACATTCTCCATTCAGCCCTCATTAACTACGACAGATGCAAACTTGGTGTGTTCTTTTAAATCTTCAGCAGAATGCTTCTGCATTTTGAATAAAAGCAAACATCAATGTTGACTGACAGAAAAAATAAACTGGAGATGAACAGAGAAAAAACTTGTAATCAAATATGATGATCCTTGATTAACACTGATAAAATGCAATTTATATCAGGATAGCTTTCATTACAGCAGGGCATGACAGTCTGCAAACAGTAATGTTTTGTAATTTAGTATTCATGAAAACAAGACTGCAGTATTTAGAACTCATTGTGTCATAAACTTTGCAAGGCTGCAATAAATTTCAGAACCCTTTTTCTCAGCCTGCTAGAGCAAAACAGTGTGCTTTCTTAAGCCTTCCTATTTTAATGGTGCTATAGCTTATGGCCTGTCATCATTTCTAATACAAATTGTGTTGTAGGTTGATGTTTCAGGAATACAACCCTCCCCCAAAGTTTAATGCTTCTGATATCTCTCAACTTTTCTTGGAATCTAAGGCTTTCCTTGTTAAATCAAAAATTTTGGAGACATTAATGTGACAAAGAAACAAAAGCAAAAGTCCCCAAGGTGCTTGTGAATATCTTTAATATATTTTTTCTTTAAACATCCAACACATTTTAGACAACTAACAGACTCTTCATTAGGGAATTCTAAAACTGCTACAAAGCAAACACATTTTTCTTCTTTCCAAATCTTCTAAAGCTTCATCTAACCACTGTAAATATATATATACACACACACTCCTGTGATTCAGACCATTTTACTCTGCCTTCTTTCAAACCATAGCCATATTGAGATATTTCTGATAATGATTGTATGTGGGACAGATAATGAGAAGTTGAAATCAATAACATATTCACCCAGTGACATATTCACCCCACATTTGCTCTTTTTAACAAATATAAAATGTTATTATTATTGTTGCATATATACCATACGACACAGCCAACATGTGTAATTCATTGGCTGACATACTATACAAACTTTACACACGTGGTGGAATATAGCATTCACACAGTTGCGCAAGAGCACAGATGGAGTTGAGCAATAGTGCAGCCATTCTATATAATGGTCTCACTGACAATTAACTCTGCAAACAGCATTCATGTGCAATTGCACAAACGTTATGTTCTAGGATGCGTGTAACATTCCACAGAATGTCAGCCATAATTAGCATGTTGCAGCCATGTTGCAATCTAAGACCTGGTTCAGGAAATCAACAGTATGTTAGTGTAGTGGGTGTAGCCTTCTCCTCCACTCCATTCCAAACAGAATACGTGCTGTGAGTGTTCCATGTAGAGCCACACAGGTGATTACCTAATTCATGCAGTTATTCAATTCCTTGGCTGTCCATATCCTGCTGACATGTCCTCCTCTGGCCATGTCCTGACAGTGCTCAACACAGTGAATGTTCCTCCCTACATCCAGTGTTGATGAATGTGTGGATGCCCAGAAGACATGACCAGTGAAGGGGCATGGCTAGTTGACATGCTCCCTTTCCCCTCACTACACTAAACAAATGCAGGAGGGATGGCTTCTGAAGAAGGTTTTCTTAAACAAGAAAATAAGGAGGGTGTTGCATTCTATTCAGTAATATCTTTCAGTTTGTTTGTTTGGACATTTGTCCCAAGGGGGATCCGGTAGAGAGTGTGGGGGAGGAGTCAAGAGGAAAAGGGAGGGAAAGAAGGAGAAAATTGAGTTGTTGCTGAATAAACCTTTAGTTAAATCTACTTAAGATTTCTTTGTGTGTATGAAGAAAGCACCTATAAAACAGAGGGGAAATGCACAAATTTAGCCCTCACATGTATAGGCCTCTCTATGAGGTATTCATACATTTCCACATGTTTGATCCTCCACAACATGCATCAAGTAAATGTCTGAACTGGGCATGTTCAGAAAGAAAGAAAAACCTCCTCTGTTGCTTTACCAAGGTATACCATATCCGTATCTATATCTACTGTGTATATTTTCCCTTCTATATTGTATATAGTTTTATTTTATTGTATCTCTGGTTAATCAAGCAATCAATTCAGGCAATCATACAAAGACAGAAAGGAATTGTTCCAGATTCTTCTCAGACTGCAGAACTTCAGAGATCCTTGATAATGAATGAATACACAATAAACTGTACACAGGCAGACTGTAGGCTGGTTCACACAATCATCAAAATCAGGGTTGGAGGTATTGTATTCTGGTTTGCATGATTGTGTATAAACTCACAAAAATCCCTCCAGTCCAGGTTGTTCAAAGCAGGGTAGCCCAGCTTTCCTAACCTTCTCTTAACTACGGTAGGAGCGAGGAGAGCTATCCTACCTTGATTTTTTTGCTGTGTCAATCTGCTCACATTTCTCTACCCAGCCACTGGGACCCAGTAGGTCTGGCCTCACATGGAAACAAACAAGTTGTTCTAGTAGCCTACATTCCTTTCACTGTCTCTTCATCTGGACTAAGTGTAGTGCAAATCGAGGTCCACAAGTTAGATCTCTTGCGCCTCAAATGTTCATGTGCCCGCCGTCTTGGATGGGGTGGATGCCATCATTACAAACTGCACCACCGAGGTGTCCCTTTGTGTCACTCCCTACAGCTGTTCCAAATTTGGTTCAAATCTGTTAGACAGTCCTCAAGATAGTGCACTTGCACCTCAAAGGTTTATGGAGCCATCATCTTGGATCAGGGTGGGTGACATCATAACAAAATATGCTGTTGAGGTGTCCCTATGTGTCATTCACTGCAACTGTACCTAATTTGGTTTAAATTGGTTAGAAAGCCCACAAACTAGCCTGCTTGTGCCTAAGAAATTCACATGGCTGCCATCTTGAACTAGAGTGGATGACATCATCACACACCACACTATTTGGGCATCCCTATTTGTCTCTACAGCTGTAGCAAATTTGGTTCATATCGGTTAAACGATTCACAAGTAAGCTCACTTGCACCTCAAAGGTTTATGCTTCCACCATCTTGAGTTAGGGTGCATGATATCATCACAAACTACACCACTGAAGTGTCCCTGTGTGTCACTCACTACAACACAATGTAATTTGGTTGAAATCAGTTAGACAGTCCACAAGTTAACCCACTGGTGCCTCAAACATTCACACATCTGCCATCTTATTTATTTATTTATTTATTTATTTATTTATTTATTTATTTATTTATTTCTATACAGCCCAAAATACAAGTTCTCTGGTCGGTTTACAAAACAATAAAAACAGCCAACAAAAGATAAAACATTTCAACAATTAAAATTAAAAAGTTAAAACTATTAAAACACAATTAAATCAGTATCTAATTAAAAGCCTGGGTGAACAAATGCATCTTGACTGCCCTTTTAAAAGTTGTAAGAGATGAGGAGGCTCTTATTTCAACAGGAAGTGTGTTCCAAAGCCTCGGGGCAGCAATGGAAAAGGCCTGTCCCCAAGTAGCCACCAGATGAGCCGGTAGCAACTGCAGACAAACCGCAGACTGGGGTAGATTACATCATCACAAACTATGCCATTGAGGTGTCCCTATGTGTCCCTACAGCTGCAGCAAATTTGGTTCAAATCGGTTAAGCAGTTCACAAGTTAGCCCACTTGCACCTCAAAAGTTTATGCATCCTCCATCTTGGATTGGGGTGGGTGACATCATCACAAACAATGCCCTTGAGGTATTCTTATATGTCACTCACTGCAACTGTACCTAATTTGGTTTAAATTGGTTAGACAGTACACAAATTAGCTTGCTTGCGCCTCAGATGTTCACACGGCTGCCATCTTGAATTGGAGTGGATGACATCATCACACACCATTCCATTTGGGAAACCCTATTGTTGGGGTCCCCTTTTTAGGGGTCCCCTAATCTTCCCAGCTAACCTGGGCAAGACAGACTCCTGTCCCCTGTGAAATACTTGCCAATTAACAAAAGACGAGAAAGGAGATCTTTCAATTCCTTTATTCAGCTGAGCAAAGCAACCGGACGTCACCCCATACACGCAGGCAGAGAGTGGCGTGCCCAAGAAAGGTTTTACACACCTTTATAACCCCGAGTAAACAAGTTCACCCCACTTCCCACTTCCCCATATAAGGCTGCCCTTTTAGCAAAACATCTTTATTGGCTGTTTTAAGCTTGCTCCTTCTTTCTATACATTATCATATACGTTCATAGATTCAAAGGGCCTCTGACCTTTTATTTCCTCTTCTTGCGGTTTTTCTAGCTAAAGCAATGCACCTATCAGCAGCTAGCTGCTGTTCTGTGGTCGGCACAGAAAAATCCCCTTCTGTGACCTTTACAGCTCAGCAGACTGTCTTCAACTTTCCTCTAACAGTTGCAAGCATGGTTACAGAAGCAAAATGGTGTTAGTTAGGCTAACTATTTTTATAGAACTCTTCATTTCCTCCCTTTTCATTTGAGGATTCTGAGGGTACCTCATGAATCCTCTTTATACCATGGATTCCCTTTTATACCCTGGACTTAACATTAGTGAGGCACACTTTTTGGGCACTGTTCGCAAAATCATAGTCTTGGCTGGGGCATTGGGGTTTCCCTACAGCCCTTAGGAGCAGGAAAATGAACTTTGCATTAGGCCCTCTTCCTCGAACACAGGACAGGGTAGCAAATGGACGTTCTTTCACCATTGGGCTGGACTGGAAACGCAGATAGGAACTCCCCTCGGGTAGCTGCTGCTGCTGATGGTTAGTTTTTCTGGATCAGTGTTGATGTCCTCTGGAGACTCCCTTGGGATCACATTCTAGCGATTATATACATGGTACTCCTTCAATCTGGGGAGGACTAATCCTTCTTGGAGAGACAGTTTAAGGCACTGTTGGTTGCAAACCTGTTTACTTGAGAGAAAGACAGGCAAGTGAGTTGCCAATTCCCTCCCCCCCCCCTGCAGGGACAGCGTCCTGAGATTGAGTCTCTGGGTGCCAACCATCAGCACAAAAGAAAAAGTCAAGTTTTCAAGGCAAATAATTCAGAGGATGGATAAAACCTGAGGCTATTTTCAATTTGGTCTTTTGGCATTTTTCTTTTTCCAATTTATGTTTTAGTTTCCCTGCTTGCCCTGGGCCCCTCTTCCCCCGAAGTCCAGAACAGGGGATGATGTCCTCATTTAGGGCTTGGTGGCTTGTGTATCATGAGAACAAAACGACAATCCTGGGCAAAGGCAAAACAATAAAGTCAAAAAGAAAAAAGGCATTCACATTTTCACACACAACCCTCGTGAGTTTTTGGGGTGTTGAGGAGGCATTAAAGCTTTTAAGATCAAACATAGTCTTATTACTCGAGAGGCTGCAACATAAAAATTCAGCGCTTGAATTTCACCAAAGCCCTCTGGGTGTAACTGCTCACAAAGTTCTGTTTCCATGTGGCATCTCATATTTTCTTCTGTGTCCCGTTCTTCCTCCTTATAACAACCCTGTGAGGCAGGCCAAACCATTTGAGTGGCAGGCTCTATGTCACCCAGCAAGTGTCATGGCTGAATGGGGGTTTGGACTCGGGTTTCCCCCGGTCCTAGTCCAGCACTCTAACCACTGCACCACGCTGGCTGACAATCATACTTACAGGCCTTTGTCAGGGTAATCAATCTTCATCCAATATACCTGACTTCATTCTCCATAAAGGGATGATTCGTCAGTAACATCTGGCTTTGAGATCTTCATCTAGGTCACATATCAATAGTTGTGGTGTTCCAGTTCTCCATCTTTAGCCTCATAACTTAGCAAGTGACCAATGAATAAGGGTTTGGGTTTTGACATCTTTGTAGGGTAACAATATCTCCTGGGAAAAACCTATATAAAAAGGAAACAGTCCATGCCCCCAGGCAAAAATACTATACCTTGATAAAATAGGATTAGTCTTCTGGATGAGGTCTAAAAGCTCATAAAACAAATTAAAATGTCCCTTTTTACAGGTCTCTTTAGCAAAGGTGTTATCAGAAAATTGTCCATAATCTTTGCAGAGGGGTGAAACCTGTGATAATAAAGTCAAGTCTGTCATCAGGAGCTGTGGAAACAGGGTATGGGTTTCAAAGTAAGACACAAAGCTTGATCCTTTCAAACTGGGAAGTCTTCTAGGTAAAATGCAAATCAGTACTTTGGAACTCCCTTCCACTTGCAGGAGTGGCAAAACAAAATTCCTTTCATCAAATCTCACATCTGGAATCTGGAATTCTAAGATTCAGCTACTGTAAAGGCAAAGCAGGGCTACTGGATGAGACAAATTTAAAATTTAAACCTTAGACCATCTGACCACTAGCTCTCATTGTACATCAAAATCAGTTAGCAGAAGTATTGCATAGACTTTGTGAAAACATGAGTGACAGTAATACAATTGAACTAAGTTATCTTAAAATCATTTTTTTCTTCTCACCCACAATTAACTGGCTGGAACACAAACTGCCCTACAGAGAACCTCCTTCCCTCTCCCACCCGGAGATGGGCGGAGTTATCACTGTTCATCAGAGATCAGCTTTCAGTTGTGAGAAAGAACTGAAAGGGAAACTTTCCGGTTTAAAAAAAGTTTTGAGCTCACAGAAAATAGATAAGATAGACCATGTCAAGGAAATCAGTGAACATAATATATAAAGGCTTATGACACTCAGTAGTAGCAAAAATAACACAATCAATATAAGAATAAATAAAACAAAGCTTGCCCTTATTATGTCTAATGCATTTAGCCAGCCATAAGCAGCACTTCCCTAATCAAAGGTGGGAAGACTCGCAAAGAAGGAAAACCTCATCACCCCAGTTGGCCACCTGGGACTGCTGAAGGTCCCCCGTTGCTCAGGCCTTGACCAATTTTATGTTTGATTAATATAATAACTGTGAATTTTGGAATTCAATGTCAGAGCAAGTTTGGTCTGGAACAGTTTACAGAAAAAGACATGTCACTAGAATAAATACATTCACAGATATGACAGAAACCTTATCTTCACAAAGATGTTATAAGATTCATGGGAATTGGATTCCTGCACAGAACCAGAGCTTTGGGCTCCCGCTCAAACACACACACAGACACAGACACAGACACACACACACACACACAAACACACAGGCTTGTCTTGTGTATTTCACAGAACAAAGGACTAAACAAAAGAAATTTCATATGACTCACAAAGGATTTTATAACATTTTAAATATGTTAGCTCTAAAACACAGTTAAGAAAGTAGCTCAAACAGAACAAACTTATCACAGTCATCTATAAAACAATAAGGTCTGATTCATACGTTTGACCTTGGCTCTGGGTGGTATGCAGAGTGCAAAAACCACAGGATGTCTAACATCTACAGACCTCCCTTTTCACTTGTGCCTCTTGTCGAGCACACATATCTGCCAGGCGGTTTCCCCTGGCAACGGGGCCATCATCTGTTTGATGTCCCCTATAGTAAATAACAGCTATTTCTGCAGGCAACAAAAGAGCCGGGGAAAACTTTTCCAGAAGGGGTTTCATTTTTAAAGGTTTTCCATCTGTACCCCTGGAACCCCTAGCCTTCATATTCTTGAGGGCTCTCTCGATAAGGCGGGAGCCCCCATCTCCAGTTACAAAGGTCTGGGGTGGAAAGGGACCAAGACCAGTCCATTTCCCATGGGCACCTCCCTTAATGGACACAATAGGGTCCACGTGGTGATGAACCTCCGGGGTGGGTTCCTTTTCGTGGATCTGCCCGATCTTCAAAGGGTCGAATCTGTGTTTCCCCCCGAATCGGAGCCATCAGTCCCACTCCCTAAAAGAATGGGGGTAATGGGAGAGGATGGCCCCAATGGGTCCTGGGAGTTGGGGGAGGGCCCGGACCCAGACAGGGTGGGTGCCCCAAACGGGCTGGATGGTAGTCTCCCTGAGGCCCGCCCAAGACTTGGGGCAGGAGGTAAAAACCTTGGGGCAAGAGGGTGGGGAGGGGGTATCTGTGGAGGTGGATTTCCCGCCCTACATCTGGCCTAGTACTTAGATATAAAAACATTGACATGTAACATAAGTTTATTAATTGACACTCATGAACCTAACAGTTGCAAGCATGGTTACATAAGCAAAATGGCATTAGTTAGGCTAACTATTTTTATAGAACCCTTCACTATGTGTCCCTACAGCTGTAGAAAATTTGGTTCAAATCAGTTAGGCGGTTCTCAAGTTTGCCCACGTATGCCTCAAAAGTTTATGAGTCCACCATCTTGGATTGGGGTGGATGACATCATCACAAACTACGCTGTTGAGGTGTCCCTATGTGTCCCTACAACTCTACCTAATTTGGTTCATATTGATCCAGGCATTGCGAAGTTGATAGTGGGGACACATGCACGGACACACGGACAGGCACATAGAATACTGCGTGATCTCATAAGCCTACTGGAAAGTAGGCTAAATATAGCTGTGGCTATAGGGGCTATCATCCATGGATGTGTCATTCTGCAAAGCAAACTTTGTGATCCATCCTGTAGCTGGAGCTGTTTCAGCAGGTCTGGGTCCACTTCCTGCTCCTTTGTGACCAATCGGAGGGCAGCTGCTGACATCATGAGGCTCTCCAGTGTGCTGGCAATGCAAAGCATTTTGGAAATGCCAGCTAGGCCTCAGAGATCTTTCCATGTTTGCAACTCCCTGGCGTAATCATGTGTTTCCTGGGTTTGCTGACTCAAACAGAGGTTCGGATCACATACTTCTAGGAGCTTTCTAACACTGCAAACCACCTCAAACGGAGAGAGAGCACAAAAAAAAATTGTGAGGGTGTTGGAAGAATCATAGTGTCCATTTTGACATAACCACAGAGTTCTGGTTGCTGTTTTCATATGTCCACATGTTACAAAATTTCATGTAAGATTGAAATGAAGAAAGCAAAAGTGTATGTGGCATATATCATGGTTATTCCCTGGGGAGTGTTCATTCATTTCAAGAGGACTTGCATATAATAACTTCCTGGTGTAATTAAACTTTCCCATATCTCTGAAGTTCTCATCAGTTAAAACTTTTAAATAATTATTCCAAATTCTCCAACAGCGTGATTGAAAGCTGTTCTTTCCCCCACTTTTACTTCATTAACTGCTTTAGTATTAAGGTTTCCTTCTTAATCAGTTTGCCCAAAAATACCCTTATAATTAATTGAGATCTTTTGCTAAATTAATTTCATCAGTGCTTCAAACAGACACACATACACACATTTTCCAGTAAAGCATTGTGTCCGAGTAGTAATAGGAAAAGTACCCCAACTAACTACTTTAAGATAATTACTTAGTCCTAATGATTTGACTGTTATAATATTAAGAAAGGTAATGGTCTATCATTTTCTTATTCCACAAAAATCATATAAATCATTTGCCAAGTACTAAATTATGCTTTAAATATCCTTAGAAATATTGCTTTGCAAAGCCAATATTCAAGCTCATAAAACCACAAAGCTTTAGCTTCACAATCTTTCAATTCTTCTTATGTCCAAATACTAATGGAAACTCCACATTGCACAAAATGTGCAATCCCCACTTCCTCTTCAGAATGTACAGTACAGCCTCCTGTTGCCTGACATACATTCCACCCCACCCCCACTTCTCTGGCATCAGTATGCAGCCAGTGATATGGAGCAGGGTAGAGAAATACCCACTGGGGTAATAGCAGACAGGGATGGGTAAGAGACATCCTAGAGACATTACAAAAAGGAAGGGGGAAATTAAACACCTGGTTACTGTTTTTGGTGACCACTGCATATTTAAAGCAATGTGTAGTTCCTGCCCAAGAGCCACAACCGTACTAAAGATTTATCTCCTTCTTTCAACAGCACCCTATCAGGTGACTCCATAGCCCACAAACATGGTGTTGCTCCTTTCACAGTTTTCTGTTACCCAGCATTCAGTTACCCAGCACCTATAGAGACCCTACTATATGACAGCAATGTTTATGCATAGTAAAAACGCTCCAAATGAAACAAGATGATTAGCGTGGTCCCAGAACCTGGAGTCTGTATCATAAAATGTTCATCATTCAAGTCTCATATATAGGAGAACCTTGTTATTCAGAGAACCGCTATTTGCGGTTCTGCATATCTGCAGGGTGTCTAATAGACACCCATTTCCACTATCTGTGGATAAGATAGGGTTAAAACCCACGTATCCGCAGTTCCTAGACGTCTGAAAGTGACCACAGAGGTCACTTCCACCCTCCATTTTGACTCAAGAAGCCATTTTGTGACTCATTTCTGGCAAAAATTTGACTTTTTCCTGTGGTTTTCAGAAGCATTTCTTCCTTTGAGTTGGCTCCTGGGTACAAGTGGGACCCATGGATCATGTCACAGTAAGTTCTGGGCCCTTTTGGGGTTGATTTGGGGTGTTTGCGGGGCATTTTTAAAATTTTTCCCTCCACCCTGGAGCCTACCCCTCTTTCCCCATAGTCCTAATGCCTCATTACTCATGGTTCCATTACTCACGGTAGTAGGCAAGGAATGGAACCCCTGTGAATAACGAGGTTCTCCTGTAGCTCACCCAATGTCACCAGTGTTAAGGGTACAACAGTGGTGGAAATTTCCCTTCTCATCACTATTGCATATCCTTTCAGAGCAGTACATTTAAAAAGTCTAATGTTGAAAGTTTACAACCAATGGTTTACCACTGTTGATTGGAAGAAGAGCTGGTCTTGTGGTAGCAAGCATGCATTGTCTCCTTTGTTAAGCAGGGTCCACCCTAGTTTGCATCTGAATGGGAAACTAATGGGAACATTGTAAGACATTCCCCTTAGGGGATGCGGCTGCTCTGGGAAGAGCACCTGCATGCCTGCATGCAGAAAATTTCAAAGTCCCTCCCTGGCATCTCCAAGATAGGGCTGAGAGAGACTCCTGCCTGCAACCTTAGAGAAGCCACTGCCCGTCTGTGTAGACAATACTGAGTTAGATGGAACAATGGTCTGATTCAGTGTATGGCAGCTTCCTGTGTTCCCATGTCCCTATAGTCAGTGGCAGACATTCTGACTAAATTTATTTATTTATTATTATTTATTATTAATTCATTCGATTTCTATACCACTCTTCCAAAAATGGCTTAGGGTGGTTCACACAGAGAAATAACAAATAAATAAGATAAACAAAATGGATCCCTGTCCCCAAAGGGCTCACAATCTAGAAAAAAATTACTCGAGGAATTTCCATTGAAATTAAAAACAAAAGGTAGGTATGCCTAACTTCTCCTTTTAGTTTCAATAGGACTTCCGTAAGTAAATTTAGTCAGGATGTCAGCCACTGACTTTAGACAGAGAGTTGGGATTTAAGGGGTTGGAAGAAGGTTCAGTCAATGGCAACTCTGGGTAGTGCTGGAAAATCCTTGTTGTTGCCAGTCACAGTATAAAATACTGAACTGGACCAGTGATCTTACTCAGTGGAAAGCACCTATTGTAGTGTAAGATGCTACACTATATGCCATTAGTAATAAATAAAAGTGGCATTTGGTTGTGTATATGGTGCCATTTCCTTACCAATGATGCCATCTCCATACCTACATGAATTATAACAAACTAGCTTAACCCGCACAGAGCATCTGCACGCAAGTACTTGATAGCTCCCCTCACCCCCACCACAGCCCCCTCATCTCAGACATCTCTCTACCCTCACCTGAGCTGCACTCCTGCTCCTCCTCCTCCTCCATCCCATTGCTTCCACCCCCCTCACCCCTCTTGGTCACTCCTTCATCTCTTTACTCCATTCTCCTCACCCCTCTTGGTCATGGCTGCTTCATTGCTGGTGCCTATTGGCCAAACTGCATCCCCCTATCCCAAGAGATCTCCCCACCCTCACCCAAGCCCCACTCCTGCTCCTCCCCACAGGAGCAACAGCAGCAGCAGTTGACTGGGCCCTTCCTCACTGCCACCACTGCCACCACCACCACCATGGCCATTTGTTCCCCTCAGGCCACTGACAGACCCGGAACCATCCCTTGCCTGCTAAACTGCTCTTGCCATCATGAATTTAGGGGAACTAACATACCACCCTATCAGCCTGATCTTGGGCTCTGATTTTTATTTTTAAAAAGCAAAAAAACAACAACCAAAAAACCCTCCTATGTCTTTTTTTAAAAAACCCTCAACATTTGTTCCAATCTTCAAACAACAAAAGAGGCTCTTCAAAATTAAAATAGATGTGTTCATGTGTTCCTCCCCTCATGGGGTGAGGGAAGATTTAAAAGCACCCTTCCCAGACAGATGATCATGAATATCCATCCATCCATCCATCCATCCATCCATCCATCCATCCATCCATCCATCCTTCCATCCAACCATCTTTGTTCTCTTTGGCAGTTCAAGCCTTACACAGCCTTGTTCAGAAGGCTTTACAGTATTGGAGAGTCTGAAAGGCTTTTTCATTCTTAGTATTGTTAATTTGGCCGTGGACTTCCAACCCATCAGCTTTGTGTTGAGTATTACAATTAGGGATGTGCATGGAACCGGTTGGCCTGGTTTGATTCGAGTCCGGAATGGACTTGAATCTGACTGGGCCATTTCTGTCCAGCACCCCCTAACCCCCCCACCCCTGGTTTGGTTCGGTCCAGGGGTATGTGTGGACCTTTTTAAAAAAAGTACCTTTATTCCCTTCGGGGGAGTTCCTTGAGGCAGCAAGGGGAGGGGGGTCTGCAGAGGTTCCCCCTTCCCCTGCCAGCCTCAGTGCAGCCCAAATTGGCCTGTCCACCCACTCTTCAACCCATTCAGGCCTTCCCCCTCGGCACAGCAGCCATTTTGGAGGCCTCTGCACCTGCACAATTGGCTTCTGAGAGGCCTGACATGACCCAGGCCTCTCAGAGGCCAATTGCACAGGCACGGTGGAATCCCAAATGGCCACTGCGCTGAGGGGGAAGGTCCAAATGGGCCGAAGAGCTGGCTGAACGGGGCGGTCTGGGCTGCAGCGGGGGGAGGGGAACCTCTGTGGACCCCCCTGCCTCAAGGAACTCCCCCAAAGGGAGTAAAGGTACAATTTTAAAAATAAATAAATAAGAACGTTTGCCAACCCCCGAACAGTCGGGGGTTGTTCGGTCTGGGGTTGGACTAAACCACCCGAACAGGGGGTGGTTCAGTTTGACCCCAGACCGTCAACCCAAACTAGCTCCACATCGAACCAGTTCAACATTGATCCGGTTTGCACATCCCTAATTACAATACATCTCTTGTGTTGAGTATTACAATATATCTCTGGTGTCTCTGTTCATTTAAAGATTCTACATATGTATCTTTCCAAGCACCAGAGAAGCTTTTTGGAAGTCTATGCTGGTAGTTAAAAGGAGTTTTTTAATTATCCCCATCTTGCTTACTATATTATAAGTGCTGAGATTTAAAATCCCACACTTGTCACTATAAAACATACCTCATTGGAAGGAGAGAAAGTCTGGACAGGTTTGAATACTATTGCATTTCTCCTTCCTTTGTAGGATGGGTAGGTGGGGTGGCCCTATGCATGGCCTAAGGGAGGAAGGGTGAGAGGAGGGCTCAACAGGCAGCAGACAGATGCCAGCAGGGCTATCTCCTAGGATTAGAAGCCTTTTAACCCACCCTTCTGCTAGTTATGTAGTGTAGGTTTTGGCTGGTCACTTCTGGGGTTGAATAGCATTTCCTCTCCTTAGTCCATACTGGCTGTGGGGATGGTTTTGGTTTAGATTGTTTGTTTATTTTAATCTGTAGCATTGCTGATGAGTAGTTTAGGAGCATTGGTTCCAAAAGGTTTACAAGAAGTCACAACTGGCAGAGTCAGTACTGACAGAAGGAGATATATGAGATTTGGAGAGCATCCTAGCCCAATCACACATTATACCCAACCCAGATACTATCTCAGTACAGGTATTCACACTGTAGGCTTTTTTGCATGTGGGCAGCTGGCTATCTTGCAAAAAGGAGATGTGTTGGCCAAAGAGATGTCATGTGGAAATTTCCCCAAACTTCCTTTTTCCATGGGAAAAATCCATTTCTTACATTTCTACTTCTTGAAAAACCTTTGAGATCTAGTAAGGGGAAATTAATAAATTAATTTAATATGGTTAATATGGAAATTAAATTAATATGGTGAGGCTTTGGGGTTTGTTTCTTTTAACTGTATAAATATGATGATCAATCAAATATGATGCTAAATCAGATCACAATCAATTTAGGGCATCAAGAAAATGTGTATAGTAATTTTTTAAGGGAAAAATAATGCAAAAATAATGCAAAAATACAAATAAGGGAAATTTACGTGGGGAATTTTTCCAA